>NW_027526361.1:205581739-205841495 GCF_048455015.1 Haemaphysalis longicornis | reverse complement strand
CTACTAGTTGAGTTTGCAGAACGGAATAACCTACGCATAATGAATACCTTCTTCTGTAAACGGGAGAGTCGGAAGTGGACCTGGATGAGCCCGAATGGGGAGCACGAAAATGAAATAGACCTCATATTATGCGGTAACCCTGGCGTCGTGCAGGATGTGGAAATGCTTGGAAGGGTAAGGTGTAGTGACCACCGTATGGTAAGATCTCGAATTAGGCTAGATTTGAGGAGGGACCGCAACAAGCTAGTACGAAAGAAGCCGATAAATGAGCTAACAGTAAGACGTAAAGTAGAAGAATTCAGGATCGCGCTGCAGAACCGATATTCGCCCTTAACGAGGAAGCCGAGCTTACGACACAGGAAGCCAGCGACAACCTTACACGCATTATCACGGAAAGTGCAGTAGAAGTCGGGGGCACTATGGCTAGACAGGATACTGGTAAACTTTCACAGGAGACGAAAGATCTAATCAGGAAACGGCAAACCATGAGAATCTCCACCGCAGCTGACAGAATAGAACTAGCCGAGCTGTCGAAGTTAATCAATAAGCGTAAGACAGCTGACATACGGAAGTATAATATGGAGAGGATCGAATACGCTGTAAAGAACGGAGGTAGCCTGAAATCAGTGAAGAAGAGACGTCTTGGCGTGGGGAAAAATCAGATGTATGCACTTAAGCATAAGCAAGGCAATGTCATCACAAATAGGGATAAAATAGTCACAGTGGCCGAGGAGTTCTATAGAGATCTGTACAGCAGCCGGGACATACAGGATAATTCCGAACGAGACAGTAGTTCAGAGGAGATAGACATCCCACCAGTAACGACCGAAGAAGTAAGGAAGGCTTGAAAGAAATGAAAGGGGGCAAAGCACACTGGTGAGGATCAGATAACAGCAGACCTCTTGAAGGATGGCGGAGAAATTGTACTTGAAAAACTGGCAAACCTGTATACGCAATGCCTAATGACCGCAATGGTACTGGAATCTTGGAAGAACGCGAACATCATCCTAATCCATAAGAAAGGCGACATGAAGGACTTGAAAAATTACAGGCCGATCAGCTTACTGTCCGTCGTCTACAAGGTATTTACCAAGGTAATCGCTAACCGAATCTCTGCAACCTTAGATTTCAGTCCACCTAAAGAACAAGCAGGGTTCCGTAAAGGTTATTCAACAATGGACCATATTCACACGAACAATCAGGTGATAGAGAAGTGCGCTGAGTATACTGAACCCCTATATATAGCCTTCATAGATTATGAGAAAGCATTTGACTCGGTCGAAACCCTAGCAGTCATTCAGGCATTACGGAACCAGGGGGTACATGAGCATTATGTAAGAATACTAGAGGATATCTACAATGGGTCTACATCTACCATCATCCTCCATAGGGAGAGCAGTAAAATACCTATAAGGAAGGGTGTCAGACAAGGAGACACAATCTCTCCAATGTTATTCACAGCATGCTTACAAGAAATATTCAGAACGTTGGATTGGGAACAGGTGGGAGTAAGGGTTAATGGAGAATACCTCAGTAACCTCCGATTTGCTGATGACGTTGCCTTGCTAAGTAACTCGGGGGACGAATTGCAAAGCATGCTTTCCGCACTGGGCGAACAGAGTAGAACCGTGGGCCTGAAAATTAATATGCAGAAAATTAAATTAATGATCAATAACCTCGGGACAGCACAGCAGTTTGAGATAGGTGGCGAGGCAGTGGAAGTGGTAAGCGAATATATCTACTTAGGCCACGTTGTGACCCCAGATCCCAACCATGAGGCAGCGATAATTAGAAGGATCAGAATGGCATGGGGTGCATATGGCAGACATTCTCAGATAATGAATAGCAGCCTACCATTGTCGCTGAAGAAGAAAGTGTATGACAGCTGCATCTTACCGGTACTCACCTACGGGGCAGAAGCTTGGAGGCTCACTAAGAGGGTTCAACTTAAACTGAGAACGACTCAGCGGGCAATGGAACGGAAAATGATAGGTGTAACATTAAGGGACAAGAAGAGAGCGGAGTGGGTCAGGGAGCAAACTGGTGTTAAAGACATATTAGTAGAAATTAAGAAGAAGAAATGGACGTGGGCAGGGCATGTAATGCGAAGACAAGATAACCGCTGATCATTAAGGGTAACAGAGTGGATCCCTAGAGAAGGCAAGCGTTGCAGGGGGCGGCAGAAAGTTAGATGGGCAGATGATATCAAGAAGTTTGCGGGGATAAATTGGTCACAGTTGGCACAGGACCGAGGTAATTGGAGAATAAAGAGAGAGGCCTTTGCCCTGCAGTGGGCGTAGATAGGCTTGTGATGATGATGAAGATGATGATTTGGAGCAGCTAAAGAGTGTTGACATTTTGGCTTTTAGGTACATGCATAATCACAAGAATTAAAACAGCGCCACAAACGGGACGCAGGAAGAAAGGGACGTTTATATGTTTGTTATTGGTTCGAGATATCGGCTTTATACAAGCGAGCCGAACCTGACGAAACGAGAAAGAGGGGAACATAGGGCGAAGGGGCTGGAGAAATAAGATTCTTAAACGTACTACACGGGATAAGAGACGATTGATTGATTATGATGTTTAACGTGCCGACGCAGGTGATGAGGCCCACCGCAGTGGAGGGATCCGGATGAATTTCGACCACCTGGGTAACTTTAGCGTGAGCAGAAATCTCGAACACATGGGCGTTTTCGCGTTTCGCCTCTATCACAAAAGCGGTCGCCGCGGCCGGGAATCGAAACCAGGTTTAAATGCGAAGCATCTCATGGTCGGGGCTATGTGCCTCCCTTGTCATTGTCGCTGTTGCGCCGTCCACACTCCACTGTGCATGCTCGACTTTCTGAACGCCCGGTGGGGTCTTACCCTTCTATGGCTCCTGGAGCGACAGTGTTGCCGGTGTCTCCCTGGGCCGACACGAGACGAGAGAGAGAGAGAGAGAGAGAGAGAGAGAGAGAGAGAGAGAGAGAGAGAGAGAGAGAGAGAGAACCTTATTATTTGCAGTAGGTTTAAGGTGTCGGGGTGGCCGCAGGCTCCAGCCTGGCGGCGACTAGCGTAGCCCTGTCCACGAGGGAGAGTTGTGTCCCTAGGTCAGAGCTACCCAGCGCCCCCTCCCACTGCTCGTCGGAGGAAGTTAGAGAGAAAAGGTCTTTAGGGCAGCCCCACATGGAGTGGGGTACAGTGGAGCGTGTGCCACAGGCAGGACAATTGGGGAAGGGTAAAGGGACGGGTTGATGTGGTGAAGTACCCCTCGGCAAGGTAGAGTGTGAATCTGGAGGAGTCGCCATGTGCGTTCCTGCACGTGGGTGAACTGGGAATGGGCAGGGGGGTATTTGCGGCGGGCGAGGCGGTAATGACTGACAATTTCGTGGCAAGTAGTCAGTCTGTCCCTGGCAGATCTGGCCCCATGGTAGAGAACGAGGCTGGGGCCCGCTCGGATTGTAAGTCCTCGAGCGACGACGTGGGCTGCCTTATTTCCTCTGAGGCCGACATGAGACGGGGTCCAAATTAGTTCTACCGGGGAGGTTGGGGAATTTCGAGCCAGAATTTTGAGGTCGAGTGGCGAAATAAGGCCACGAGCGTAATTTCGAACGGCCGTTTTAGAATCTGAGATTTTAATCGCGGGGTCGGCCTGTGTGACAGCGCTAGAGCTATTGCCGCCTCCTACGCCTCTCCGGGATGAGGGTTGTTCACCGTGAGGGAGTTAATGGGAGGGGTGTCGGGCCTGTTGATCACAGCTATCGCATATGCGTCATGGTGGCGGTATTCAGCAGCGTCCACGTAGTGGATATCTGGGCGGATTGGAAGACGCCTCTCGAGTGCTCGTGCCCTCTGTGTTCTTCGACCCAGGTTATATGTTGGATGCATATTGCGGGGTAGTGGCCGAACTATGAGTTGAGCGTGGGTGGTATGCGGAATGGGGACCTTCCGGTCTAAGCCTGTCGGGATATTAAGGCCAACTCTGTCAAGAATGTGCAATCCTGTAGGGGTAGTCGCTAGACGGGCTATTTGAGCAGAAAGGTGCGCTTCTACTAGCTCTTCTGCCGTGTTGTGCACACCTAGATGTTCAAATCTAGCAGTGGATGTGTGCAGGGGCAGTTGAAGTGCCGCTTTGTAAGCTGAACGCTTCACGCGCCTTCGACGTTTCATCGTCGTCGGCAGCGGCGTGCGTCGGCGCGTCTCGGCGGGCCGTGATTACAAGCAGCCCACAACCATCCGGGGAACGTGCATCGACCTCATCGTCAGCAACTTTAGGGTTCATCCATTACAACAGCCCTTGACTTTACATATCACATGTAAAGTCAAGGGCTGTTCATAATCAGGCGGTCATAATCAAAGCGGAACGCCAACCACAGCTCAACGTCACATACGTTGAACATGATGATGATAATGCTTAAATAGAGACAAAGTCATACCACGTACAACTTCTCTCTCTCTCTCTCTCTCTCTCTCTCTCTCTCTCTCTCTCTCTCTCTCTCTCTCTCTCTCTCTCTCTCTCTCTCTCTCTCTCTCTCTCTCTCTCTTTAATGCCTCTCCACTCTAACACTGCCCAACCCCCTCCAATAAAATTACATCATCTTCCCGTAGGGAACCCTCAGCAGTATGCGAAACAGCCATGGGGTCAACGCTATTCCCCATTTCGTAGTACCGGTAAGTGAAAAGCGTGGTAGTTACCATGGAAACCAAACGGTAAGTATAACGGTAGCTGCGCACTTCAACCTCACGGAAACGACGAACTGAAAACTAATGGGCACTTGAATCGACCCCATGCCTGTTTCGCATACTACTCAGGGTTCCCCTACGGGAAGATGGTGTAATTTTTTTGGGCTTAGCAGCACGACGTCTTAGCCGCTGGGCCACCGCGCCGGGTGAGGTAAGCGAAGATACGTGCCTATTCGAAATTCTAGAGATTGTGTTCTTTCGAATGACCGGTGTGCCCAGCGTTGAGCACTGTACGTTTGGTTTCGCTGATTTCCACTAGCGCCTTTGGTAGTCTCTTGTACAGGGAAAGCTGCTCTTCACAGGCGAATAAAACGCCATGTACGTTGTGCACGCGGGCGTGTGTTTGCGCGCTTTACGTGGAAGTTTTCTTTGTTGATTGTTTTGCAATGGGGATGCAGGCAGCATTCGCTCTTGATTGTCGCAGTAAGCCAGATAACGAAGGGGCCGCAGCCTATGGTCGGCAATATTTTTCCGTCACTTCTTCTTACATGCTTGACCAAGGATCCTAAATGGACCATGAAAACGAAGCCCTACCTTGCCTTATTTGAAAGATCTGCCTTTGTTGACTCGTTAAGGACGTTGTTTTCATTAAGAAGTGGTGAGAAACACCGAGAAAACTTTCAAATTTTCTGCCACCCAGCATCAGCAGTGACGTAACAAGGAAGCAATTCAAGCAAAATGGGCAATGTCTTAAGTCAATATTAGCATCCAAGCAGTACAATAAAACGAAGCAAGGGGCACCAATAAATAACACACTCATGCCTCTTGGCGGTGGCTTTGTGTAGTCTCTAGGACGACAGTACGGGTGGCGAAAAAGAGGCTCGTACATTTTCTGTTACACCTGGCCTAGATTTTCAAATTTGACAGTAGTATTGCAGCTCATTTTAAAAAACCAGTAGTTCGAGTGCAGAAAAAGAATACTTCAGTTTTATGATGAATTTAAAGTATACACAACTGATTTTTCCCACCTTGCTAGTAATTCAGTTCTGAACCGGTTCGCGAACCGGTTTAACGCACCAAACCGGTTCGCGAACTGGTTCGCGGATCAAATTAGTCGAACCGGAACTGAACCGGAACAAAATAAATTTACCTGAACCCGAACCGTAACCGAACCTGTATTTTTTTCGGTTCGACACACTGTGGCCTTTCGTACCTTTTTGTGCCAAAGATTACTTTTTTTTACTTTCATCGTCATTATCATCATCATCATCATCATCATCACGCCTTAGTAGCCGAAAACTCTCTTTGTGGGACGTCAGTTTTGTTTCTGGGCTCCATAGGCATATTTATCAATTTGAGGACGTATCGCTTGCTATCATTAATAATCCAGTCATGACTCAAAAGCTCTTACTTGAATAAAAATTCAATTGTCATACGATTCTAAAAAATGGCATAGAAAGTCAAGCTAAAAATTACTTCATTATTTCTATTCTACAAACCATTGTGCTTATTTTGGTACAACACGTTACTTCGGTGATGAACAGCTTTTACGAAACTCATGCTAGGTTTTCGGCCATGAGTTTCGGTTGATTATTGGTCGGGGAACATATAAAGCACTCGAATCTGACATTTTAAATACTACATCTGGGCAAAATGAATTCACCCGCGCACTATTTCTTGATGCCTCGAAAGCATTTTATTGTGTTTATTAAGACATTTTAATTGATACAAACGATGTAAATGAGGGTTTTGAGGTTTTTTTACGCCCTTTAAATATTCACATTAGCAATCATTAGCAGACGGTAGCGCTAGAAAAAATTACGAGGTTTAACTTTGCAATTAAGGAGGTTTAACCTGCAATTAACTTTGAACTACCCAACGCATCTATATTAGTAGCTCTTTTATTCAACTTATGCGGTAATGACCTCAGGAACTCTCCTTCTGTCGGCATGCTGATTATAATAGCGCTGTGAAAAACTTACAACAACACTTCGAATGGTAATTTTGGGGTTACTAATAATCGAAATGTAGTTAATCAGAAAAGAAATACTAGTATGCTGTCATAGCCATTTAAAACCAGAGCAACGGAAATTTCTTTCTGCGTGAGCTTACTTGAAATGTTCTATGCAACTCTGCCAAATATTCTCTTAAATCCATTTCCGCTCCTGCAGAAAACTCACAAGGTCCTCCGCAATGTCGTATTGCGGCCTCAATTTAACCTCGACCGCTCGATGCGGCGTATAACTACAATCACAATTCTGTCATATTAAGCGTGACTTTCTTACTGTAACTTGCACTAACAGACACGAAGAAAATGCACTAAACGCAGCAGAAGACTTTTTTGTTCAAGAAAATGACTCGGGAAGGTTCTCGGCTCACGTCACCACCGGACATAACTTCGTCGCAAATATTCCGTGTCAGTACTCCTCTAAAACCCTCTTAACGTTCTTGGATAGATTGTCCCAGCTACTCCCTCGTAGCTGCCCGAAACCTGAATCCTTCCTAAGTGGCTGTTGCATTTTCTTTGTTCCTAAAAATCGCAATCGTTCCAGGCTGAAAATGCAATGCCTAAAAAGGTCGCCGTTAGCGACACGCCGTGGACGACGTATCTCTTCGTACCCGTAGCCACATTAATAAACATGTTTAATGCGGCTCACCTGCAACTCACCGCTCAAAAATTCTCCCAGCTCCAGCCTCTCCACGTCTCTGCGCGACACACATCGCCAAACCAGCCTCACTGCGATTATGCCTCATTCCAAGAAACCGCCATGAGTCCAAAAAAGAACTCAAAAGCTGAAGACAGTTTTCACATTTTGTTGGCTACAGTCATTTTTCTCTCGCGGATCGCGGATTAAAAACCTGACACCCGCTGTTGTTCCCCTCGCAGCGCTGTCCTAGCTTATTCTCCCTTCAGTCCGGACCTCCTTCTCTGCTTGCCACGATCAAAGCGGGGAGAAAAGAAAAAAATGGAACGAAGAGCGCAAGGACGGCAGTGTAGGTATAACAGGATAATAAATGTCCAATGTCTTCAGTGACGTAGCGGCGGCCGCGATTGAGCTTCTTGGGTGTAACAGCAGACGCCGCCGATATCGGTCCGCTGTCCCCGGCCAAGTCATCCATAATGCAGGCTGCGCGCATCG
Source organism: Haemaphysalis longicornis (assembly GCF_048455015.1). Classification (NCBI taxonomy): domain Eukaryota; kingdom Metazoa; phylum Arthropoda; class Arachnida; order Ixodida; family Ixodidae; genus Haemaphysalis; species Haemaphysalis longicornis. The sequence continues at coordinate 205,833,690 of NW_027526361.1, read as the reverse complement.
CTCGGGCCACATCCGAATGGCGCCCGGGGCCGTTCATTGAAAATCGCCCCCTGGCAGCCGGAGGGTGCGAGCAGCTGCTGAAACTGAACGAGACCCGCCTCTGCTCGTCTTTTGTGTCATTCCTTCTCGCAGGGTTGCCTGGGTGTGCGAGCACGCGGGAGTACGCTTGTTCAAATGGACGCTCAATACGCCCGGACGTGATTAACGCTCCGTTCGCAGCGAGAATTAAAGGGGCGGTCGCTAAAGAGGCTGCCGCGGCGCTAAATAAGATGTACTCCTCCCGGGTTGACTCTGTGCACGAGTCAGGCGCACAACGCATGCAAACGAAAGAAAGAGAAACAATACAGATATTTAACTTCTTTGTGACAGCGTGTATTTTCACTGCAGGGGTGGGAAATCAGTCCGGGTTTGACTTCGCTTTCGTTGCTTGTGTTTTAGAAGACGGAGAAAGCACGCGAGAATAAATGGTAACTTGAAGCGGGGAGAAACTTAATTAGGCGCGAAGTTCGGAAGCTTCGGAGAAGTTGCATGAGCGTCACTTACCTCGGCACTCTTTTCTTTTGGATCGATATTGTTGCGATAGAAAAAATCCTTGTCAGTACGGGTGCGATTCAGCACTCCGCCACCCTGTTCACGCGTGCTACAAGTTGGTGTAGTGGGGTGAAGTTCTCCTGTGCTTTGCGGAAAAGCCCGCCTTTCTCGAACGTGTTACGACAGGGCGGAGTGTGTCCTCCGCACGGGCGGTGGCTCACTACGCGGCAGTTGCAAAATCCGGGACATGTCGAGACTTTAACCTGCAAGCAGACGCCGATGATGTTGTTGATGATGATGATGACGATGATTACGATGATGATGATGATGATGATGATGATGATGATGATGATGATGATGATGATGATCGCTGTTGGTTTCCGTTTTGTAGCGGGGTGATGACATGTCATTTTACCAAAAAGGACTAATATACCTTTGTTTTATACTCTTGCTTTAATACTAGCGCTGCTTAGGGCTGGCACAAAAAGCTTATTAGGCACAAAATACTTTTTTTTCCTGTTACAGGTGGTAACTGTCCTAGGCAATATTCCCCTCTCTGCTTTTCGTCCACCAGCATTAGAATCTTCTTTTTGCCGCCTCGACAGTCTTGAAGTTATCTTCCTCTGTGATACCCTTAAATCCTAGGGCTTCTGGAAGCCGAATATTTCCCTCATGTAGATTTGGATGGATAACCTCACCTTCTAACACTATGTGCTGCATAGTTTCTGTTTCGTTTCCGCAGACGACGCATACCCCATCCTTTTGTGAATACTTCCCCACAAAGCTCTTAGTTCGCAAGCAACCTGCTCTAGCCTCAAAAAGCAAATCACTGCCCTGGGAATTATCGTAGACATTTTCCTTTCTGATGTTCAACTTCTCAGCCCTGTAAATGTGTAACGACGTTTTAGATTCCATTTTTTCTCTCCATTTATTCGTTTCAATCTCCCTTGCCTCTTTTTGGTTACCTTGGCTGTTTTGGATTCCCCACTGTTCTTTCTGTATTTCATCGTTAGCCTTCTACTCTTCCTTAACCACTCCGTGTACACGCTTTTCAAGTATAGGTGCCTAAAAACCTTAGCTGCCCACCTTCGTTGATCCATTGCTCTCAACCTCATCTCAAAGCATATTTTACTCTGTGCCTCTCAAACTTCAAATGACGCCCAGCCCATATCTTCCTGCACTGCTTCGTTGGTTGTTTTGCCATGGGCGCCTAAGGCCAAATGGCCTACCGTTCTCTGGTTCACTTCAAGGCCTGATAGAACGTCTGATTTTAAGCAGAGACAGCACTCGCAAATGTAAGACCCGGAACCATTACTCCTTTCCTAATTCCTCTCACTACTTCATATTTGTTGTACCCCCACAGAGCTCTATGCTTCATTATAGCTGCGTTTCGCTTTCCCTTACCCTTAATTGGCTTCTCGTGAGTTCGTAAGTAGTTAACTGCTTCGTTTATCCACACTCCCAAATATTTGTATTCCTTCACTCTGGGTAATTCACCTTGCTGTATTAGACACTGCGTCAGTGGTAGCGTCATTGAAAACCATTATTCCCGATTTTTCTGCACTAAAATTTAACCCGAGGTCGGTGGCTTCCTGGCCGCTAATATTTATTAGCCGTTGCATATCGGTCTGATTATCAGCTAAAAGGACAATGTCGTCTGCGTATAACATTCCCGGAATACGCTGTTGTACCACTTCGCCTTGCAGCATATGGGTTAGGCTGAACCCTACTTGACTTTCTTCCAGTTTCTTTTCTAACCCTGTCATGTAAAGCGTGAACAGTATTGGGCTCAAAGGGCATCCCTGTTTCAGTCCCCGATGGATGTTGACCTGCTGGGCGCATTTCTGTCCTTCCCAAGTAAGGTGCACTCTATTGTCTTTATATATTGCTATAAGGAACTGTACTAACTCGTCATCTAATCCCTGGAGTTTCAGCATTCTCCACAGCCGTTCTCTGTTTACGTTGTCATATGCCCCTTTAATGTCCAAGAACGTAATCCATAATGGTCTATTCTGCGCTTTCGCCATTTCAATGCATAGCGTTATCACGAACAAATTATCATCCAATCGTCTGTCTTGTCTACACCCATTCTACAGTTCCCCAAGTATTGCAAGTATTTTCTTCCACGCCGCTCGTCTATATCTCCTCTTCCCCCTCTGTCAGACTCAACGGACACCGCTACCACGTGACCGCTACTGCCGCCTCTCACGAACCCGGGAAAGAGGGTTCGTATGTGTCTGCAGTCTCTGCACTGTGTTCGAGCCGTGTGCAAAGGTGTTTAGCCATTGGCGCTTCGAGGGATAGATACGCGATTCCTCCGGGCGCATTATTCATTCGATTGACACCATCGGATCCGGCTGCCGCTCTGTTCGAGTCATGCTGTAAGCTCGCTGCTCATCTCTCGCCATGCAGTAAACCAGTTAAGTTTTGTCTTCAGCTTTTTGTTGCCATCCCGATTTTCGAGTAACCGTTTCAAGAAAATGGAAGCCCGGCTTCACCACGCACGCGCCGTTTGTACGGAGCTCTTCTCAGAGCTTTTAGGCCGACCAACCGGTATATGGGGGAATGCAGTAGTTTTTTTTACAGAACGCCATCTGTCCAACTGAGAAAGCTTTCGCTTTAAAAATAAAATGCACTTGTAACAACCCTGGATACAACCAAGGCAACGGGTCAGAGGCAGGATTCATAACCACTCTACCAAAACGTTTTGTGACAAGAAAAGAAAACTTGGAGGTTCAGCAGATAATTGCTGTGAATATGACAGGGAGGAATAATTCATCGTGACTCGTGGCAGTTGCTCGAGTTGAAACAGGAAATTGAAAAGATACGGTCAGTTGCCTGAAAAATTGTGCCAGGCTCGCGCCCGCTGATGATGTGTAGCTACGCTAGACATCCACCACGGAAGGTTATGCCAATTGCCGTTGCTGGAGAGATTTCAGGAAACATCTCGTAGTCATCATTCTTGGCAGCGTGCGTAACACTATGTGTACAGTGATCTTTCGTGTTTTTTCTTCATTGCAAACAAAAATCCTTTTTATTGCTCTATTTGTGTATCATGCCAATTTTATGTATCATGCCAATGTATGCCAATTTTATGTATCATGGCATCGTCAATTTTATGTACCATGCCAATGAAGGGGGCCTGCGGCCCTGTCAAGCTGACTTCTTGCAGTTTTTTTCGCAGGTCTCCTGCATTATGCAAATGATGTGAAATAAAGTTCTATTCTATTCTATTCTATTCAAGACCAAAAACTTGATTCAAGCACTCTAGAGGGAAACAACAGGACTGCTTCGCGCCAACGCACGATTTGGCAAAGAATGGATAAAAGAAATGGGTACTAGGCTTTCTTGACCAGTGAGACGGCTGATTTGCACATTTTATGCACGCGGCAACTTTTTCAGAGAATTGTGAACACGTTATTTTTCTCTGTATGTGTGTTTTTTTGTTTTGTTTTTATTTTATTTTTGTTCTTTTTCCACTCAGTGTCGTGGGTACCAGGACACAGCCTTAACTCTTTCAAAGCGGCGGCGCGCGCCCTGGCGAGCAATCGTATTTGCACCCGCTCCCACGCAGTTTTACCGCATCACGACCGCAGTTTGGACCCGTATGAAGCCCGTGACACCTACAAGCAACGTGCTGGAGCTTGATTCCGCAGCCACATGCCTACCAACGACTACCCTTTACATCCAGGACTCACACGTGGCCTCCAGGATCTCATGCACAAGGCTTCATAGGGCGGCGCTTCCAGAGGGCATCCTTTTCAAGTGGCGCTTTTACATTCCCAAGAAAGGGCGGCCAGCCATTCCCAGCACCGTAACTACCGCTAACTATTCACCCCCCCCCCCCCCCCACCGACAATGACACCCACTACGTGCGTGACGTCCTCTGCAGGAGACGAACCACACATTGATAATTTACTCTGGACGTGCACGGGACTGCACGCAGTGAGCACCTCTTCTAAAACAAGGAGCGTCACATATTAGCAGGACTGGCTTTACCTACCCGGGCCGCAGCCACAGCCAAGGCAGGTGTTCGCCTCATTGTGGGACTTCGCTCTCCCGACCTGCGTCCGTTTGGGCATGTAAACGTGCTTCGACTTCTTTGACAACACCCTCATCACCCCCAACTTAGGCCAAATCACCCTCCTTATGTTAACAAAGTTTATTTATTCATTTATATTTTTCCGGTTCTCGCGACACCTCCCTCCCCGCCTTCACCCCCACTGATTTGCACCACTCCACGGTTTGGCGACGAGGTCCTCATTGCTGTATTTGCCAGGTGCACAAGAGCCCGTTTGGCAAGCGAAAGCAGCCTGCTTCCACGCAGTGTGCTTAATATATGCCCCTGCGTATATACTGAACCATTGTTAAATAAAATGATTGCGCTAAAAAGGGACACGGGCGGAGTGAGGACAGACACACACATTTGCGCCGTGTGTGTCTGTCCTCACTCCGTCCGTGTCCCTTTTTAGCGCAATCATTTTATTTAACTATGGAGTGCCAACGTGTACAGGACACTACCCATACTGAACCAGTGGAACCAGCTGTAGAACTTGCCCTGTAGCAATGTGTACCCCATGTTCTTGCATCGCCACCCACTATAGCGTTCGCTAACATCTCCGCCACCGTCTGCAAACAGCCATAAACAGATTTCGGCGGCAACGACAAAGACGTTTCCCAAATCATCTTTGATCCATTAGTCCCTGTTCCTGCTCATTATAAACTTTCAAGTGTCAGGGCAGGAGCGCCAATTTGCTCACAAGCCCGAACTGACGGCTCCTTCGGAGCGATCTTCTCCGCTTCGAGGATCACGTGGTCGTTCGAACGCCGGCGGTCGCTCCTCAGCTTCGCTCTGATGTTTTCCCCCCTACAACCGCCACCGCATTTAGCCCCAGCAACACGACCACGGCCACCGACGCCAAAACAAGCAGGCCAGCTCCTGACCAAGTTTCATACACCGGTGAGCCCCCGTTCCTTCATGAGCGGCGGGCCTGCTAGGCATAAGCGGCGCTTCGGCGAACCCGCATTTCCGTCCAATGCTAGCGTTCCCCTTTGATGATAGCCCGCCTTGGCCAAGTCATGAAGGTCGTGATCGAAGGGGAAGACTTCGCTCGTGAAGACTTCCGCGGGGACGACTGGCAGCATATAGATCGTGCCAGGAAAACAACGAAAAAATCAACAGCAATCAAGCCCCCCGCAAGCAGCAAGACGATGCACCAGCCGAAGATGCGCCGAACAAAGCAAGGGATTCCGCCGAGAGCCAACCTAATTGAAGAAGACTACAAAATCACGTTCCACGCAAGAGGTAGATTATATCTGAAAGCCACAAATGCGATCTACGCAGCCGCCGGAGTTCCTTATATAAGCGGTGAGCAGATACGCACACAGCCCAGCTCGAACTACTTCGTCGTTAGTACTCCCCTTAAGGATCGAGCAGTTCTGTTTTCCTCCGTCAAGTTTATCCGCGTTAAGGACCAAACCTTCGAACTGTCGAGTCACGTCGCCGCTCCGCGGCGCGTAGTGACCGGCATCGCATTCAACATCCCTGAGGACGAATCTCCGGACGACATCACAACAGCGTTCAAAGATCGCAACCCGAACTTCAACATTCTGAATTCCAGGAGTATGGGAGCCTCCAAATCCATCCAAATTCTCTTTCAAGGCACCGTAGTACCATACTGGGTCCGATAGGCATCTACCCCTACCGCAGGAAAAGAGAAGATGCCCACACTGCTGCAAAGTAGGCCACCGACCAGACGTGTGCCCAACGGCTGAGACCCGTTGCCACATTTGAGGCATAGTCAACCGTATACCGACGGACACCCGTGCACGCCCAAGTGTGCAATCCGCAATGGACAGCACCTGACCGGGCAGTTGACTGCCCGCGTAGATTCCAAGCCCGACGTAGATTCCAACATCGTCGCAAGACGGAAGACAGCAACAGCGACAAGAACATCAATCGAGATCAACGCAGTTCTAGTACATCCTGAAAAAACCACAAGAATGACCCAGCCTCTCGGAGCGAGAGGAGGAGGAGGAATAAACGTCCCTATGAATCAGGGGTCCTGGAAGAGTCCTTATTCCAGGACCCCTTGAGACCGTCCAGCTTCTTGGGCTCTCTTCCCTAGCCAAAGCTGGTCGTCAGGGTCCAAGCTGGACAGTGCTCTCTCCCACTGCTCAGTGGAGGGGAAGGGCAGGAGAGAGGTCGCTCAAGCTCTCGATCTCCATCCTGCAATAAGGCCAAATCCAAGTCCCCAATGCGGAGCCAGTCAAGATCGCCGTCTTTCAACAACCGCAGGCGAATAATTGCCAAGAGGAGGGGCGAGATGCTACCGCCAGTGTCAACAGCAACCGCCCACAAACAGGTCAGCTGGGGCAGCAGGGCGTCCCACCGTTCCTGGAAAAACACCCCTCCCCCTCATAATCCGCAAATCCCTGCAGAGTTTCGTCTGGAACTAGCTAGTCTTAAAGCAGAAGGTAGCTCTCCTACGCAGATCATCGTGAGGGTGTTAAAAGATAATCAAGCCTTGCCGGACGAAAATAAAGCCCTCCGTAAACAACTGACCACCCCGGCAGATCCATCTGGTACAGACGTTAATTCATTAACCCCCCCCCCCCCCCCCCTCTAAAGAAACGCCCTGCAGGAACCATACTCCCTCAACAAGTCGAAGATAAACTTGGCGACATTGCATGCACCGTTCAAGGCATTCGAACAGTGCAAAATAGTCTTCAGACGTCTGTGGTAATACCACCACATAACCAACTGATAACAGCCGCTTCACAGCAATCATCCGCTCCTCATGGCGAGAGAAACACAGGCAAACCGTATAGTTAAAATCTGTTAGTGGAATTGCCGTGGATTTAAACGGAAGCGACCAGTGTTACAACTACTTTTCCAGTAGCTTGAATTTCCTCCCGATTTGATTGCACTGCAAGAAGCCGGAACTACCTTTAAGCTACCCGGCTATAAAGCTTTTCAGGACTCCCAAAATCCCCGCTCAGCCATCCTGGTCAACCGCAACCTACCGGCGACCAAGTCACAATTCGACAGTAGAGACATTCGTCATGATCTAATAACAATATTTCCAAATAAGCCCGAAGACGCCAAAATATTCATTCCTATAGTGGACAGAGTCCACCGCGGAACCGGGGTCATAGATTTAACCTTTTTTTCGATCTCACACGCAGGGAGGTAGTATCGCACGCACTAGTGGTCGTAGGAGCTTTTAATGCCCCACGTACCGAGGGAGGCTACAGATGCCGTGACGAGAAATGGACGGAGCTGTGCGAGCAAATACAACTACCTCACTTTAGAATTCTAACCCACACCTGAATAGCCTTCAGGATAGGTAATAGCGTCCAAGTTGACACTGCCCCAGATCTTACCTTCGCACTGGATACGAGTTGCGAAGACGAGAGCGTTACTGGTCACACCCTCGGCAATGATCACTTTACAATCCAGACAGTGATTAAGCACACGAGTACAATCAAATACCTTCCCCGTCAGACAACATTAGTCGAGTGGGAAGAATTCCGATTCCTCCGAAACAGCAATGCAAATGATGCCTCAATATCAAACAGACACGTGGAAGGAAAAACTACTAATGGACATAAAAACCACCACAAAAAAGCTTGGCCAGGACATCCCATCCCTAACCATTGATGTCAGGCTTGCCCACCTCTGGGAGGCCTACCAACGCATCCAAAAGCGCTGGCGCACACAAACCCTACCGCAAGCTTAAGTTGGGCATGGCCTCAATGGAAAAGGAAATAGCGGCCCACGCCACCGAACTCGCGCGAGACCAATGGTACCACATTTACGGCCAGCTTGGGGAAATCTAGGGAGGAAGAAAACATGAAAACTCCTAAAATACCTTATCGATCATAACCTCAGTAAGGCAGAGCAGAGAAACCGTCCAACACAGGTCATACGTAATTACGCAGGATTGGATACTGAACTCTTTGACAAATTTCGCAACACATATTTGCCCCCCAGTCCTAGCCCCAAGCTGCCAGATTACAAAAGCCTTCCAAATTCTGAAATGCACCGAGAAATCTCGGTAGCAGAGCTCATATCGGCCATCGCAAAGCTTCGCACCAACTCAGCTCCTGGCCCGGACGTCGTAACTAATAAAGCACTCCGCAATTTGGACGACAAATGTACTGTATCCCTAACGGGTTACATGAATGAGTGCTGGAGATCTGGCACCCTACCTCAGTCGTGGAACCACGCGAAGGTAGTTCTGATTCCCAAGCCGAACAAACCTCTCGCACTCAAACATCTATGGCCTATTTCGTTTACATCCGGTCCCGGTAAGCTCATGGAGCACATCATACACACCCGACTGACAAATCACGTCATAGAAACAAAGCAATTACCCCATATGGTTTCCTGGCCGGTTTATCTACACAGGACGTGATGCTCAGACTACATCATCACGTCATACGCCGTTCGCCTGATATTTTAGACTCATTGGCAGTGCTAGCACTAGATTTGACCAAGGCCTTCGACAACGTTGGCCACAAGGCCATTCTCGAAGTCAGCAGTCTATCGATCCTGGAGCTCGCACCCATAACTGCATTGAAGACTTTCTATCGGACAGGACGACTATCATACTCATCACCCCATTCTCTCGGTTGGAGAAAAGTGTACTCCTCAAGGGGCCGGTCTTTCACCCCTCCTGTTTAATCTGGCCATCTTGAAATCCCACAGAGACTAGAAAAATTCTGGGTCTCTATCATAACCTGTACGCGGATGACATCACTCCGCAGGCGTCAAGAGGTAGCGATGCCCAAATTGAAAGCCTACATATAGGCGTCGACATCTGCACAGAGGAAGCTGGCAGTGCGAGACTCTCTTGCTCTCCATCTAAATCCGAGCTTCTTTTACTACCATCGCCGGCTCAAAGACCATGTCAGAAACCTAACATCAGGCTCCACATAAACGGCAAACAGATACCAGAGGTCCCAATAATCCTAATCGTAGAACTAAGAATACAAAACAAGCGTAAAAGCGACAATTTCATAAACATAATGAATCGAGACGCGGACCAGACGGCTCGACTTGTGCTCAGGGTCCCCAAATGTCATAACGGTCTTACTGAAAGCGAGAAAGTACGCATTCTCCAAGCCTTTGTTATAAGTCGGTTAGTTTGCTCCTTCCCTTATCTCCACCTAAGTAGACGCGATAATTAGGCGAACCTATAAATTAGCGCTCCAGATTCCACGACGCATACACGGTTGTAGCCACGAACTACCGCAAGGAACTACTCAATTCGGCCACCGTTCGATCCATCCGCCCAGAGACGGCGGAAGAAGCGGTCATAGCCCTAGCTCTAATACTCTACCCCACTCCCAGCACGATCATTTGTGATTCTAAAAACTGCACTTCAAAGTTTCTCTACCGAACGTATATTACAGCCGGCACTCAAAATTCTGACAGGAAGCTCTGCCCGACCCCTAACACAACCAGCTCGTCTGACCTCGATGTCCGCGCATTCCGACCTCAAAGGGAACGAGGCGGCCCACGAACACTTCGAGGACTCACGATCCGGCTGGGCCCAGGCTGTATCCCGACCATGGGTCGCGATCCACGCGGGATCGTTTGATCTCTTTTAACGACATAACTAAGCACTACCGCCTTTTCCGCTTGATCTACCTTCCGGCGGACAAAACTTTAAATAACTATAAGGCTCACACGTGGCGACTTTTTCAGACGCACTTTTCCAAATCCTGCCGTCGTGCCACACATCCACCCAACTCTATACCCTACTTCTGCCTGCTGCTTATGTGGCGGTCATGCCACACTATCCCATATGATCTGGGCTTGCCAAAAAAAAACCCTTTCCCCGAAATACCCTCCGTGGAACGGTGGGAGGCCGCGCTGTGCAACTCAGACCTTGACCTACAGGCCCGCTTGGTCGTCAGGGCTGCCGAAGTCGTGGATCAGTTCACATTAACAGCCATCAATGCCACCCCCCCCCCCCCATCGCTTTCAAGATGCATTATTACTGATATTCCTCGAAATAAAGTCTCTCTCTCTCTCTCTCTCTCTCTCTCTCTCTCTCTCTCTCTCTCTCTCTCTCTCTCTCTCTCTCTCTCTCTCTCTCTCTCTCTCTCTCTCTCTCTCTCTCTCTTTCTCTCTCTCTCTCTCTCTCTCTGCACTTCGATATAAATTTTGTGGGACAGGTGGGGAACACGTGTATCCACCCCATATGGACAGTTTTCTTCTTTATACTTTGATAAGGTCGGGACATGTACTGGGAAGCCACCGACTCCCACCCGCTCCCTGGTTCTGCAAGAGGCTCACAATTTACCGATCTCTGCTGCTTCCTGTCCGTTGCTTCAGCCCGCATTGGAGGCCTCCGCTATAGTCTTTGAGACTACACTATGGCAAGGTACCCGCATTCACAGATGCGAAAAGGCAAAGAAGCTTTAACTTCCCCAAGTAACAACCGGCGACCATATTGCTGCCTTTGCAACGCTCTAACGACCCGCTCAGATTTTAATCAACAAATAATTCACTAACGCCTCATACGCTCCTGAAACTACTCGCACGTGGCACAACCCCACAATGAGACTCAAACGTTCCGATTGCCACCCTGCCCTAAATTCACGTGATATATAGCATTCCTCCGCACCCATCATATCCGAACACCCCTATCGACCCATAGTAGATCTACAACCATACTCTACTCCGTGTAGGCGAATTCTCATTAAACCGTGTTCCTACACGTGCAACGCAGCGCGCTGCGGCCCAGTAAACAATTCGCGCCCCTCACTCCATCTATGGATGGCCAAGGAACTACAGTGAACACTCCTCAAGGCTGATACTTCAGCCCCTAACAATATGAACTCAAGGCATACCTCGCTCCCCCCCCCCCCCCCCCCCCCCTATTCTTCTATCCTCTTCCCCACATGGGCCATAGCCTGCCTAGTATTAATTCAAGAATAAAAGTCTTGCACCAAGCATTGCTTGCTCAGTCGGATGTCTATGAGATTGCTGACGTTGAAATTCGCAGCACCACTGTGCGGCCATACTTTAATGGCTTGTTTGGTTGCATCTTAATGTTCAGTTACGTGTCTGTTTTTTTTCGGCGCGCACCATAGCTAACGGCTGAGCAGCCGCTTTCTCTTACACACGTGAATAACTATTTGCAAATAACAGCGTTAAACCGCATGCAAGAATATTACTAACAAACCTTTAGATTTAGTTTCCAAACGTCCTTGGGAAGCCCGGACATGGGCCGCTTTAAATAAAGCTCGATCTCTCTTTCTCTCTTGGAAGTTACACGGCACTGTAGATGACGATTGTCGCGCCCATTCTACTTGCGAGCTACAGAGCACAGAGCTGCTAGTCCTGTACCCCGCGTTTCCCATTGTTCCTTCTTCATGCTACACCTGCCACATCTTTACCGGCGGTGGTGTCCACGTGATCGGCGGCTGGCTGCGCACGTGTTCGTGGCATTGTCTTGGAGATTTCATGTTTCAGGTATTCACGGGGTCTTCCCTCGGGCACACGATTACGGAGGCTACTTCTTGGACCTCGAGCGGGACCTTAGCGGCTGCGTCGCTTTCATTCTCTTCTTGGCTTTCTTTTTTGTTCGGCTTGGCTTTCTTGCTCTCCGGCTTTCAGGTCCCTCCCACCTCCTCCTTTCTGCTTCAACCTCCTTCTTGCGCGCGACATCACACAACATCCCGAATGACGAGAGCTGCAGCTTCACTGCCGCACGTTTAAGGTCGTTTTAAAACTCCCCGGGCTTCTCGCCGCGTCAAAATGGGCATATAAACTAGCACAACGAACGATATGATTGATTGCAGCAATTTTCTATCTGTCACGGTTATTCACAGTGGCTGTGTAAGTGCACGATGAACGGAGCCCGGAACAATGAATTCTAAACCATTCTACCAACTGCTTTTGAAAAAGGAAGAACGGGATAAATGGATAGATAGGCAGAGAATGAGGCGCGTTGCATGATGGATTGAGATGTTGGCCCTCACTATTGAGGAAGCCGTGTACGCCAACGGGCGTGATTGATTGAAATGACATTTAACTAATGTTGCTAAGATCAACCGTCGTTCTTGCTCGAGATCGCAGGGTAGTGCAACGTATGCATATATTGCTTCCCCGCGTGCTCAATTAGTCTCCCTAGCACCGTGCCTGCGCTGTCGCGTCCATGAGGTCAAAACCTCGCTACACTGCGGTGCTATATGGCAACCCCCCCCCCCCCCCCCCCCCATGTCGTCGTATTTCCGAAAATTCGAGGGAGAAAAGCATAAGAAATCGAATACTGCCAAACTAAATAAAAGCCGACAAAAATATAAACTAAAGCCACGCGGTATATCGTCCTGACAGCTTAAAAGCTGTTCGACATTGGGAAATGTTAAGTGTTAAATATCGCGAACAAATTGTCAGTGTGTCCCAGAGCTATAGTGACCATATTTCACACACGCTTCCGCAGACATCCATACGAACGAATGGGCAAAGCGATGCTGCTTGTCACCGAAAGCGGTTTATATATGTACCCGCGGTAATCGTTCTTTGGCGGTTTATATTCGTCGAGAATGAACAAAAAACTCCGAGGCTGGAAACGTTCGCGAGAAGCTGACTTCTCACGCTCGTCATCATTCTTCCTGGCAAAAATTCATCATCGTGATCCTCGTCATCATGATCGCCATCATTTTCCGTTTGTGTCCACAGCGGGACGAAGGTCTCTACCATATTCCTCTACAGGCTCCTGCCCTGCGGTGCTTTAGTTCGTTCTTTGCCCCCAAATTTCCTACTTTTATTTCCGTATCGAGTTGTCTTCCCCAACTTCTAGTCGTATGTTTCGGTACCCATTCGGTTACCTTCAAGGTCAGCCGGTGGTCAGTCTCCACATTACAACCCTAGCCAAGTTCACTTGATCTTAATTTACCCTGTGATGCGACCCGCCTGGGCTTTCCTTTTCTGAAATATGACACTCGTTTCCTATATCTAAGCTTTACTCCTGTCGTCCTTTCCATTGGTCGTTGGGATAGCATAAGCTTTACTTTAGGGCGCTTAATAAGGCACCCAATAAGTCATCACCAGTAATCGGTCGTACGCAAACCCGCCGCGCTGGTTCAGTGGCTAAGGTGTTCTGCTGCTGAGCACGAGGACGCTGGTTCGATTCCCGGCCGCGGCGGCTGCTTTTCTGATGGAGGCGAAGAGCAAAAACTCCCGTGTGTTCGATGTTTCGGCGCACGTTATAGATCCCCAGGTGGTCAAACTTAATCCGGAGCCCTCAACTACGGCGCGCCTCATCGCCTGAGTAGCGTCGGCGCGTTAAACCCCACAATCAATCAATCGGTCGTACACCTCTCTTTTCTCTGATAGTAATTCTGATTTTTCGTTTCAAACAATGAAAGTTTTCTTGGAAAAAAAAAAAAGCCCGCTAATAGTTTTGCCCGTTCCTGGGCGGTGGTCGCTGATGGTAGATCTATCTTCTCTTCCCCATTACCCCATCCTTTTCCTGCCCCGACCACCTTTCTACCACTACCTCAACCAATATTTCTACCCCCTCCCCTTCCTTTTCTTCCCCTGCGATACATATGTGGTGCAGGCTGGGAACCTTTGTCCCTCTCACACTCACCCACTATTCATGCCAGGTGGTAGTCCACACCAATTCTATGCCGCATTTCTTTTTCCTGGTTTAGAGATGAGCACTATAAACTTGTCCAAGGTAGTTAACTCATTTGGTGCTCCATTCATTCCATTACCTACTCCACGGTAAGGTTTTCTGCATTTCAGTTTACCATTACTTTCTGTTTCGCCATTATCATCTTTAACCCTATTAAAGAGCTCTCTGAGTTCGGCTCCTGAAGCACTCTTTCGGAGGTGTTCTTTTCATTCACTGGTCGAGACAACGTCTCCAAACCTTAAATGGCTGAAGTGTTCTTCACTCACTCGCACGTTTGGGTTCTCCCATTCAAGCTTCGTGAATAGCTCCTCCAGACGGGCTGTGAACTATTTTGGAGAGGTGGTGCCTTCTTGTCTCCCCCTTTCTCCCGGATAGGAAACCTCTCACTCCTGAAGAAGATTATCTTCCCCGTGCATCGGCTGTGTATGACCTTCAAGAGTTTTGTGCTGTATTATCCATTCCCTGCTTCTTCAATGCTTGAATTACTGCAACAGCGCTGTCTACGGAATCAGATGCCTTTTGTTACGTGCAAATTTCGTGTAAATGGGTTTATTACAGACCGCGGATTTCATGATTACCATTAATTTGGTCAACAGTTGCGTCGCTTTTCCTAGATCCGGCATGTTCTCTGTTGTTGGAAATCTAGGGTGTCGCTTAGGCGGTTCACTGTCCCCTGTCTGAGCGACTTCTACACGGTGGAGAGTAGGCTGATGGGTCTGCGCTTCCTATGCTTTTGGACATCACCCTTCCTCGAGATGAGAAATATGCTGGAATTTTCAAGGTACTGGTACCATTAAACTTTTGAGGCCTTCTGAGAACAACTGTACAATCTCTCGTAGTGCAATGTATCCTCCCCATCTTTAGGTGATGTATGCTTATCCCGCCGTCTCTTGCAGCTTTTCCTGTCTTTTTTACTTGCCTTCCTTACCCTTTATTTTTTATCTTTCTTATCCTTTCGTACCTCGCTTGTATTTACTCTTTGGACCTCGCGGACGACGTTGTTCACTTCAATACTATCTCCTGGCCTGATATTGCTAGGGTACAACGCAACATAAAGTATCTCTTTACTTGCGTTCCTGGTGTGCGTGATGCTACCCCTTCTGTCTCTGACTGCATAGATTTTATTTTTCCCTACTACAAGCTTCTATAGTTACCTTTGAGCCTGCTCCCTTTTACTGTGGAGCCGTATACCTCTTACCAGGCAAGGAAATTATCGCGTGCGCGTCAGCAGAGAACTCCCATGCTACTCATGGCTGCACAAGCTAACATCTGAGGCTACTACTGGCTACTTGCTGCACAAACAAACTATAAGCACGCCAGCGATCGAACCACGGTCCGAAGAGAAACGGAGCGAGAGCCCGTCGTCTTGCCGACTAAGATGCGACCACACGTGGAGACGGGGAGACAGACGGTGGTTTGGATTCAGCGCTTGGGGAGGGGGAGGGCGCTTTTCGGAGGTGCTTTTGGAGGGCGCTTTTTGTTTGCAAATGAATGGGTTCATCTTCAAGTTATTTATCCAGCTCCACGGCTTTACCGAATACATATTTCTATGTTTCCAACAGCATTCACCAACTGGCCACTTTTCTATTTCCGATTTCACCTCCCCCTGGAAAGTGTGAACAGCCTCAATATGATAGCTAGAGGTTGGTTGGTGCATAGACATCTGGTCTCTTAAGCTTACGCCTCTTGAACAAGAGTGCGAAGCTGGGCGAGTCCCTCTTTATTACACCTCTTACGCTTTTACGGTTACGGATTACGGCTTACGCCTCTTGACTTTACCGCTATTGCTGCAGAGTTGTTCACCATTCCCTGCTATCTCGCAGTGAACCAAGACACATACCCAGATCTCTTTCTTTTTCTTCCTACCGCCGGGAGCAAAGAATGTGCCCGCGATTTTACACCTTACAGTCCTCACCTGCTCCTCTAATCTTTTCAAATCCTATTACATCCCATTTTACGCCCGAGACCTCCTGTAGTAGCACACGTATGCTACCCTCGCTGGACAGAGTCACCGTATTACACGCTTCCAGCTAGGTTCCCAGTGTCGGCGTAACCGGACCCAGAGATTCTTAGAACCCTCTGCTGTATTGCTGACCTGACCGCCGCCGTGGCCGAATTCTCGACAGCTGCTGGAGACTGAAAGCCGCGTGTTCGGTTTTAAGCTCATTTAGGAGATTTTGTCCGAATACTCCACCTACTCCACCGTGGTTGCCAAATGTTGTTACGTTTAGGGAGCCCTGTTCAGGCCCCTAACAGCCTTTCTAGTATGATTACACTTTTCTAGTATATCCAATACACGTACAGCAGTGGTGCTTGGCGTTACTCAACATGTGCATATCCCTTTTCTATAACAACAGGAAGAACTCTCGTGTATGCGCCATAGCTCAGACGTAAAGTTTCACTTTGTCGTCTTACGTCGTCAACTGGTACCCAGCCGTGACTCACAATCAGTGCTGTTACCTTTCTTAATGGGGATCGATCGACGACGTTAAGCATTAAACTGTGACGTTGGGTTTAACGTCCTATATTTAAGATTAACGTTAGGTGGTTTTCAAATTACCTTCGATGCGCGAAGCAAGTGTACTTGGAGATGTGGGTACCCGTTGACTACGTTAGACCCTAAAGCGTGATGCTAAGTTTAACGCCGGGACGTCCCATACCCGTGTCGTCCTTTCTGCTGCGTATCAACCTTTGAGCAAGCGAATTATAAAGTGTGAAATTTTATCGGAGTGAAAAATTTTATACGTCCACGAAATCGGCTGAGGTATACACCATAACAATGTTGTCGCACCAAAGCGCGAATTGCTAAAAGAAAAAGCCTACGGTGATTCTCACTGAACGTCGCAATTATTTTCAGTTGTAGATCAACCATGGCAAGCCGCTGTATGCTACGGTACAAAATCTATTCCGAAAAGTTATTTGACGTTGCATTTAACCATTGTTGCAGATATGCGTTGCAAAAGCGTGAAATATATGCTGCGGTAAAAATACTCGTCCGAAGCATTAATTTATGGCTATATAATTAAATTTGACGTTGAAAATGGGTCATCCATATTCAGAATGAAGCTATGCCTACTGTTTTTTGCGTGATATTCAGATGTGCTTAAATATCGAATACAATTCCCGACAAAAATCCCCCACCTCTCATCCTTCTAGCTTCTATAACTCCGTCAACTCCACTCTGATTTCCCTTCTAGCTAGTACTTACGGAAAGTAATACTTGAACTTGAAGACGGCGATGTGAACAAGAACCAGCAAATGTCAAGGTTTTCATAAAATATATTCCGAATTATGCTATGACTCAGTGTTAGCGATATAGTAAGGTGACCAGACTCAACACCTGCATTTAGTTCTGTTCCTGCAACGACACAGCAAACTACAATGGCGTCATTTTTCTGTCTATGTTTATTTTTACACCCTCACATTGCATTTTGTGCGCGCTTTTAAATGACACACCACGCGGGCGACCTTTACGATAGCACATTCCTCCGTCTGCCTTTTCTGCCGACCGTACCAAGCTGTTCTTTCCTTGACAATGCGAAAACAAAGCACTCTGCCAAACGTTTTCACAGCAAAGTCACCTTCGACGATTATAAACAATGTTCCCCTTCTTTTGCACGTTCTTGTAATGATTCGCGAGCGCTCTGTGGGCGAGCGCCTCGTCGTGAGGCGACGAACCTGTTGCTGACATGCTTTTCTTGTCCCAGTTACGTACTGTCGAAATGTCTCTCCACGAATGAACCTTTTGCCAGTAGCGTGCTGCGCATGCGCTGCTCTCGCTCCCAGTGTCCGATCCGCCATTATTGGGGGGAGGAAATGTAAATAAAACGACGCCATATTGTATTAGGCAGTTACGAACGCCGAGCCAGCTCACTGCTGCTCCGTTTGTGAGCTCTGAAAGCGGCCGGCAGGTAGGCGCTACGGCTGCCATCGAAAAATTTCTCTGCCACCAAAGTCATGCGCGGCGCCTGGGACGGCTTCCTCAACTGCGCAGAGCAGGCGGAAAAAAAAGGGGCGTGTTTTTCTATAGTCCCCCAAGTGTGGTTCGGGCGGCCACAGCTAGGGTGCTATACGCTACTGGAAAAAGGTCCATTAACTCTCTTCTACATTTTGAGCATTCCGAACTGCGGAGCACCTTCTATCACATGCAGCTAACAGCAACCTTCTCGTCTCTACGGCAGGTGGTTAGCTCCTGTGAACGTGCATAACCGGTGTGCACAAATACGAGAACGCGTGCCGAGGGACCGATTATTTTTTTATCGAAAACATTTAAAGGTGCATGGTTAGAGGACTGTGATTTGGGCGAGTTGGTGAATGTTCATGATTGACAATCCAGCGCGCAAAAACACGACACAAAAAAGAACGAGAGTTAGACAGGACAGCGCTGCACTCACAACTGATTTATTTTGAAGAAAACATTGGTCATATATACAGATCAGTCTCCCACGTGGGAGACTGATGTCCTGTCTAACTCTCGTTCTTTTTTGTGCCGTGTTTTTGCGCGCCGGATTGTCAATCATGTGCATGGTTAGCATAAATGTACAGTTCGGACCCCTCTTAACGGGAACCGGCGAACGCGCGGCCGCGGCTCTCCGCGAAGCGCAGGTGTCGAGAAGTGGCGAGGATCGGAGACAGCGCGCGCATGCGCACTGACCGCATGAGGCGGGAGCAGCCGCACCGTCGTCTGCTATTCGCCGCGAGATCGACATATAGGTGGCGGCACCATCGCGTTGCTAGTGTGGATGCTCCGCTGAGCGGTATCGGGGAATGTACACTGTGGGCGCGTTTCGTGCTTTTCTCGCGCCGTACGTGAGCATGAAACACGCATACAAGAGTAGTTCGCTGCAGTTCGGTTCCTTAACGTTCAATGCATTGCATGGAAGCGGCAATAAGTTTTCATTACCACGTCACAAAAGCGGCGACTCATCGGGAATCTCAGAACAGCCGAAATAATGACAATGAACTTGTACGCCGTGGCTCGTAGCAAGCTCGATCTTTCCCGAGTATTGCTTTGAGCCTTCAATAAAAGCATAAATAAAAAAATCAGGAAGGCTCGATCTCTGGAATTGAGTGAAGCAGCAGTTTCAGTCGCTTTCACCGGGTAGAATGACGCATTCTCGCATTTGTGGGATGCCGTGAAATGGTAACACCGCTTAACTGCCCCGACATTTTTTTTCTATGAGCTTGCGATATTTTTTGTGTGTTCGAAAGGCAATACAAAATTACTGAAATTTAAACAGCGCACAGATATAAATTCAACCGTTCAAACGGGTCTTTTGCGTGTAGCTTTCGTTAAATGAAATTTTAGCGGCTCTGAAGGCAGGTTTGATGAATAACGGTGTCGGGTCAGTTGCTTAAGGCTTTCATCGCAAGTGAACTTGGGAATTAAAATTGCTAACGCGCGCGGCAAAATCAACATCTGTTGTTTAGCTTTATTTTCGCAAAGTGAAAACTGGTTTACTGTGTGTAAATCAAGCTTCTGGGACCTCACACTGACCACAGATCTTCTGTTATAGCTACCCTGTTGACCATTTGCGTTCCTTTTAAAATCAAACAGGTGCCTAGAACAGCGAAATGTGTTTGCATTCCTGCGTAATGTCGCTTATGAACCATTGATTGATTGATTGTAGGATTTAACGCGCCGACGCCACGCAGGCGATGAGGCGCGCCGTAGTGGATGGCTCCGGATTAATTTTGACCACCTGGGGATCTTTAACGTGCGCCGAAATCTTGTAAACACAGGTGTTTTTGCTTTTCGCATCCATCAGAAAAGCAACCACCGCGGCCGGGAATCGAGCCCGCGACCTCGTGCTCAGCAGCGCAACGCCTTAGCCACTGAGCCACCGTGGCGGGCCGCTTATGAACCATAAAGATGGCAAATGAAGTCGCCCTGTTGCAGATGTAGGAAAATGTTCCACTTTATCCGAGGCGTCGTGTTCCGTACCGGTGAAAAAGCAGTACTTCAACAAGTAAACAGAAGTGTTTTGAAAACTGATTAAGGCCCCTTTTGGCTACAAATTGTCTAGGAACTGTGGCTCACCTTTTCGAGTTGGTACTTAAAGCCAGCAGTGCGGGGAAAATAAAAAATAATAAAATCCACCCAGTCGTGGTGCACACCCTCCACACATGTGGGCAACAATTAGCATTAAAGTACTCCATTTTTAACCTTCGGAGTTAATGAGTTACCTTATTAGGCATTTGGTTACGCCGACTGAAACACATTTTTGGACAAAATGATTCATGTCGTGATTTGAAAATGCGATATACAAAAATGACACACAAAATGCCACAGGACATACGCAAACTCGCAACTGCGTAATTTTGCCGAGAAATCCCCCTGGAATGCTCTTGCGCGCCCACAGAAATGTATTTTAAATAATATATAAACACAGCAAAACAGTATAAGCAACAATTGTCCAAAAGTGGTATTTATTTTCGAAAAGGTACGGGAAGAATTCGATCATACAGACGCTCGCGCGTGTAAAATACGTCACTGTTAATGTATGGGCGACAACGCGCGGGTCTTGTGCAATGTAATTGTTTTTTTTTTTTTGCTTCTACTTTCTAAAAGGACACATCACAATTTTACAAGGGTGTGCCGAATGTACAGGTATGCATGGGTGTTGTCGACGTCTTACCCTTTGCGTGTAGTAAACTTTTATCCTTTAAATAACCCCCACGGCACCTTCAAAAAGCACCCTTTGGCGTTCCCGAGACGGCAGACGACTGCACTCATAAATAAGAAAAGTGCAATGAGTCAAAACAATGGTTTATAACACGTTTTACACTCAAGCGGTGACAACGGCGACGATGTTTCGTGGAACTAAACTAGCGCATTATCCCGTAATGGCCGCTTATTATTGCGTTTCTAGATTTACATCCGCAAGTAGAGGCAACTAAGCCACTGCTAAGTGCCGAACAAGTGCTCATATTCGTTTCTTATCGTGTGCAGCACGCGTCTTGCGCCGCGCGCAACGTGAACGAGCAGATAACGCGAGAGCGCCATCCACACTACGAGTGGTTCGTCCCGCCGCCGCCAGGGGCCGACTGTGTTCGATCTCGGGCGCTCCGCCATGCCGACGAGCTTGCAAAAACTGGCGCCCTATTCTCGACTGCATAAATTCACGGTGGATTCGCCATGTTTCTTACGTAGGTAGAACGCAAGCTATCAGTGACCTGATCAACGTATAGCTATGACGACATGCAGTGTAATTTGGCACTTCGCTTATAGAGATCACATCCAGGCAATCAAATATTGCCCATGAAAGATATAAAAACGCATGACGCATGGCGGTCCTCTGCTGTGAATGAGGAATGCCTCACACATTTCACGTGTGCGAGGCCAGCGCACACGTGAAATGTGTTAGGCATTCCTCATTCACAGCAGAGGATCGTCATGCGTCAGCACACCGTCGGTGGCTTTGCTGGATAAGGGACTCGCATATCTGGCCGGATAAGAGGAGCCCACGTTTCGCCTTTATCTTCGCGCGCATGCTAGCAGGCATGTTTCTATTGAACAGTTAGACGAAATTGTGTTTCTACACTCTTTCATTTGGCAAAATTCTTCTAGCACATCCGTACACCAAGATATCGAACGCAAAGTTCAATTGCCGTTTGCAAGATTACGCATGCGTCGCCGCGAGAACCGGCGCAAAGCTCCTCCCTTTTGGGACGTGCGGTGTTTAGTTTATAAACAAAAGTGATAACTGCCCCTATTTCACTCTCGGCTGGCGAAATCACAAAACAACAGCGGTTCCTAGCACTGCAGTCTGGAATTACGCAAGCCAAGACTGAAAAGGTGCAAGTGATTTCAGTGTTAACACTGAAATCAGCTTATCCGGTACTCTGAAGAAAAAAAAGTTCCCTTCCTAAAACGACACTAAACTTTGATTTTTTTTAATTTTTTTCTCGTGTATCTCTGTGGCTCCGCCGCTAGGGGGTACACACGAGTGCAACGGCCTCGTATGGGCTCCCGATTCTTCACTAGAAATCAGCGGATTGCCTCAATCGACCACTCCACCTGTACCACCAACGGATTCCTAACGTTCAGCGACATAGCATAACACCTTGCTGACCGACCAGGGCCGTCTGCACCTCAAAAGCCGGGCACCGAGATTTCAACACCCGCACCAGCGCTAGGCCTACAATCAGGCCAAGCGCACCAAGCCGCCGCCACATCGCAGCCACCGACCATGCCGGCAGGCGCGCACCCCCAACTCCCAGCACCGGCTCCTACGGCGGATGACATGGACTTCGACCAGCACAGCGGCCGCACCATCCCTCTAGAAAACCCCTGGACCGAAGTTTTGCGCTCCCGACGAAAGAACACGGCATCGACATCCCAGCGGCAAGCCGCGACAGCAGTCAACCAACCACCGGAAAAGCCACTTACAGCTCTGAGAACTGACTCTCCGCGCAACCCACCACCACGACTCCCAAGCGACAACTACACGATCGTTTATCGGCCGCGATCTGGACTTAACGTTGCCACCTGTGCTCCTCGCAATCTCGCTCACGGCATCGCCACCGCCAGCAACATCCCTCTGCAAAACTTTTACGACCACGTAATAGTGCAAGTGCAAAATTCACATAATCTTGTCGTCGCAAGCACCGCCCACGAGGAGTACGCACTCGCACTAAGCACGATCACGACCATACAACTCGGAGTAGCAGAGTACGAACTCATGCCGTATATGAAACCTCCACCGGACACCAGCCGCGGTGTCATCCACGGCCTGGACTCGGACGTCACCTCCGATACGCTCCTCGAACTGCTCCAAGCCAACAAACCTCAGCTCCTTCATGCCCGTTTAATGGGCCGCACCACCTCGGCCTTACTGACGTTCCAAGGGCCCCACGTACCATTTTATGTGAAGGTGGGAAGCCTTCTCTACCGCTGTCGCCCCTTTCGGCGCACCGTGCAGGTGTGTAGACTGTGCGGTGACATTGGACATAGACAAGACGTGTGTCCCAACCCCGACCACCCTAAGTGCCCTGACTGCGGACTGAGTGACCCCCCAAAAGACCACACGTGTTCACCCAACTGCAAACTGTGCAATCTCCCGCACACCACAGCTGGCAAAGACTGCCCCAAAAAACTGGTTCCAGCTCGCCCAGTGTCCAAATCTCGTGCCTCCTCTTCCGGGGGCGCCCCACCATCCACTAGAGCCGACGACCCACAACAGGTGAGCTGGTCAGCCATAGCATCAAGCACTCCCACTGCTCATGCCTACCCTCCCCTCCCTACACGTTCGCTCCACCCTCCGCCTGTCACCCCTACCCCCCAAGCTCCCTCCGCAATAGAGCAGCTACTAGCGGAAATCAAGCAACAAAATGCCACTATGCTCGCACGCATAGAAGCTCTCGAATCAGCCAACCGCACCTCCCAGCAATCCCCAAATGACGCTCCAACCCCCGCACTTGCTACCACCTCCCCACATCCTCTAACGCCCGACCTCGCCACACGTCTCATCAACGAGAAAATCACAACTGAAGTCCTTCCCATGGTAGAAAAGCATATAACGGACGCACTGCTCACCATCAACAAAACGTTCAAAGAAACCACCGACTCCCTACTTCGTCTTACAGAATCCATCACCCAACGTCTTACGGCGCTCGAGCTAGCCAACCAGAAGACCGTCCATTCCCAGGTCAAGAAAGCCAAGCTCTCCCCAGAATACGATGCCAAGTTAGCCGCCAACACCCCCCTCCCATCTGATGGCCACTAATATTAACACAGTGACCATCTATCAATGGAACTGCCGTTCTTTCAACAGTAAAAAAGCCCAACTCGGTCACTACGTCACCCAATCCCCACCCGACATCATCGCGCTTCAAGAAACGGATACCCCAAAACCCCAACTATCCGGCTACGCCACGTTTACCCATGACCCCGGACACCGGACGGCGGTTCTGGTGGCGAAGGCATTAACCGCCCAAGAACATCCCATACCCTCGTCGATTGCCCATACTTTTGTAGAAATCATTCCTACGCGACCAGGGCAACCAAGTTTATTCATCCTGAACATCTACAGTCCTCCTCAACATCCCCTCCGAGATATCGATCCGCTCCTGAACGAATCAGCCAAGAGAGCCGGTCCAAACCCCCTGCTTTTGCTTGGCGACTTCAATGCCCCCCACCATTCATGGGGGTACCCTCAAGCGACCAAGAAAGGCACGGCACTCCTTCATGCAGCCCAACACCACATGTTTACACTCTGCAATGACCTCACCCTTCCAACTCGACTGGGAACAAGTGTCACTCGCGACACAACGCCGGACCTTACATTTGCCCGCAATGCACCCCATCTAGAGTGGGCACGCTTACCAGACACTCTTGGAAGCGACCATTACATCCTAGCCCTCGCCTTGCCCAGTCTTCCCCTTCGACGACGCATCGGACAAGCAACGCTCGTAGACTGGTCATCTTTCCGCAAGGATCCTACATCCCTTCCTCCTGCGGACGAAGATCTCGAACAATGGACGGCCCGGCTAACTGCTCTAGTGCGAAAACATACTAAAATCATTCCCCTCACAACTGCCAATCCTTCAGTCGACTTCTATCTCGATCATCTGTGGGGGGCTCGGCGAGGCCTCGTCAACAGATGGAAAAATAGAAAACATAACCGCTCCCTCAAACGCAGGATTGCGGAAATCACCCAGCGGGCCGCTCAATACGCTGAGGAGCTGAGAACCCAGAACTGGCGATCTTTCTGCGACAAACTTGGAGGCACGTTGGGCACCAAGCGCACATGGCATATTCTGCGCCACCTCTTGGGGTCCAAACCCTCCAAAACAACAGCGCAGCAGCAGCTACAACGGCTCATTCACAACCACCCGCATCCACATAACCACTTACTAGATGCAGTTCGCACAAAACTTTTTGGTTCCCCTGAAAACTCGCCTATTCCCACGATCTTGCCATACCTCGGCCGTCCTAACCCCGATCTCGACGCTCCCTTCACAATCCAAGAATTGGAGCAAGCCCTCGCTCGCTTGACACGCAACACCACGCCGGGAAAAGACCGCATAACAAACAAAACGCTCCGAAACCTAGATGATGAAACTCTCTCATCCATCCTTACCCTCTTTAACAAACACTGGGAAGCCGGAACCCTCCCCCAAGAATGGCGGCATTCGGACATTATACTAGTACCGAAGCCCCACAAACCTGTAGCCATCGACAACCTTCGGCCGATTTCTCTTACTTCGTGCCTGGGTAAGCTGTTCGAACATATGGTGCACTATCGCCTAACAACCTACCTCGAAGACAACGATCTCTATCCCCATACCATGTTCGGCTTCCGTGCCCACCTATCCGCTCAAGACGTACTCCTCCAACTAAAAGAACAAATTATCGATAACCTAAGCAAAACCCAGCCCAGCACCATCCTCGCTCTTGACGTCCAAGGGGCCTTTGATAACGTCACGCACGAGGCCATCTTGCAAGGCCTTCAAACAACGAACTGTGGAGCGGCGACGTATAACTTCGTCCGAGCCTTTCTGAGAGATCGGACAGCCACAATACGCCTTGGAACCATACAGTCTGACCCTTTTCCCACGCCGGCAAAAGGCACCCCTCAAGGATCCGTCATTTCCCCCTTACTTTTCAATATCGCCCTCCTCCAACTTCCAGCCAAACTCTCCACAATCCCCAATCTCCACCACGCAGTTTACGCTGATGACTTGACAATGTGGACCAACACCGGATCGGCGGGACAACAGCAAGACAATATACAGCAAGCCATCGACTACACGCTCGAATATCTACAGCGCCGAGGCCTCACCTGTGCACCCCAAAAATCGGCATTGCTGGTTCTTCGCGCACGCACACGCGGCCGTCCTTCACAACCAACCCCTGACCCGTCCGTCACCATATCCTCCGTTCCCGTCCCGCAAGTGACCACTCTTCGAATTCTCGGCGTTCCCTTGCAAGCCGACGGCTCGGGAGCCGCTCTTCTTCCGCAACTCCATCTAACCGTCACGCAGCTTACGCACCTCATTCGAAGAGTCTGCACTCAGCACCATGGCCTCCGAGAAAAAGACACCTGCCAACTCATTCATGCGGTCCTGATAAGTCGCATCATATATGGGGCACCGTACGTCCAACTGAAACCAAAGGAACACTCCAAACTCGACGCACTCATTCGCAGAACATACAAAATTGCTCTTGGACTCCCTGCATTCACTCCTACCACGCACCTACTCCGACTCGGCCTCCACAACACACTGTCTGAACTCCTAGAGGCACAGCAAGTCGGCCAGCTCGCTCGCCTTTCCCTCACCCCCACGGGACGCACCGTTTTGACACACCTGGGCCGTCCCGCTCCTACTGCATTGGACGCACCACAACGCATGCCCACCCAAATCCGCGCACACATCAAGGTCTCGCCAATTCCGCGCCATATGCACCCTACTTACAACGTGGGTCGAAGACAAGCACGCGTTCGTCTCCTGGAGAGACGATACTCCAACGATCCCAACACCCGATACACGGATGTCGCAACCTACCCAAACCGAACAGCCCATACAATGGTTGCCCTCAACGCTCAAGGCTCTATCCTGACATCCGCCACCATCGCTGATACCAACACCACTACTGCCGAAGAGACAGCCATAGCCCTCGCCGCCACCACAGCACCTACCGGCTATGTAACCATTCTTACCGACTCACAGCAAGCTTGCCGGAACTTTCTGACCGGATGCATTTCACCTCCCGCCCTCAAGCTTCTCCAGACAATAAAGACCCTGCCCTACATCCAAGTTGTATGGACCCCAGGTCATGCCTCACTCCCAGGGAATGAGGCGGCACATGCCGCTGCCCGCGATATCTTACTCCGGGCATTCCCATCAGGGGCGGGCAACTCGGCTGCATCGTCCTCCAACCTTCCCGTTCCCAGTCGCTACACTGATATACTGCACCACTACCGTCAGAGCCGTCTCCATTACCCACCCCCTCATCCCTCCCTCAGCACTTGCGACGCCCGAATATGGCGCAGACTCCAGACGGAAACTTATTTTAACACTCGTATTCTTCACCATATATCCCCCACTACCTACCCTTACAACTGCCCTACCTGCTACACTCCCAATACGACGTACCATCTTGTATGGGAATGCGCCGACCACCCGAACCCCCTCCCTTCCCCCACCCCGGAGCAGTGGGAGTGCGGGCTGACCAGCTCTCAGCTCGGGACTCAGGAACGCCTGACCTCCCGGGCTAGAGCAGCAGCAGTCGCTCGCGGCTTTCTGAACTGAGAAGAGGCCACCCAC
This sequence comes from Haemaphysalis longicornis, assembly GCF_048455015.1. Classification (NCBI taxonomy): domain Eukaryota; kingdom Metazoa; phylum Arthropoda; class Arachnida; order Ixodida; family Ixodidae; genus Haemaphysalis; species Haemaphysalis longicornis. The sequence goes on along the minus strand of NW_027526361.1, from coordinate 205,806,226 downwards.
CTTCTTTTTTTTTTGTCGGCTCAAATAAAAACGTTTTTTCCTCCTCCTCCTCCTCGTGTATCTCTGTCTTTACTTACATTACTTTCTCGCGCTCTTTGAGAGCTTTTTGTACGGGAAATGAGGGGCTCGCTGAATCAAAACCGGAAGAAGAGTAGGCAGTCAAGTACCCCAAGGAAGGCAAATGGGAACACGTGTAAGTTCATTTATTCCTCTTGAAACAGATACAGTTCCTGAAATGTTTTTGAAATGTTTCAAAGATAGAAAGAAAGGGGAGGAAAACATGTCAGCCGGGTGGGATTGAAACCCATGACCTCCAGAATCGCACCACAGCGGTATTCTGGAGGTCGTAGTCGTGGGTTCAAATCCCACCAGAGAGAGAGAGAGAGAGAGAGAGAGAGAGAGAGAGAGAGAGAGAGAGAGAGAGAGACGCTGCAACGTGCGACGGTATTCTTGTTTGCGTTTTGTGGAGAAAAGGCGCACTTTTACAGTAAATTTGGTTCTTGTAGAGCGTCGAGACGCCCTAAAATCTGAGAAAGCATAGGATAAGTACACTGCGTGTTTCCCAATACGTGCTCGATCTACTCAGGCGAGTACAGTGCGGGTTGCATTTTGTGGTGTACGTGGCGCCGTCTCGCCTCCTGCTTTAAACACCGCTCAGACAGGAGTAAAGGGGTCCGTTTCCTCGGGTCTCTAGCGTGCGGGGTTGCTCAGCTCGGAAGGAGAGCGCTAAGTGCAGCGCTTCCGTTTCACTTGCGACGCTTGCAACAAAGGGTTGGCCTCGCTCGATCCATGCGCTATTCTCATCGCGAGCGGCCCACGGCTTAAATGGAAGTCACAGGCAGCGAAACGCTCCCGGGTGGTATAGAACGCATCAACGTCCTTCCGTTGCTGCGGCCGATGCAACTTCCACGCCCTCATTATCTTTACTGTAGTCGTCGGCAACGCTGCCATTACCGTTGTAGTGTTGATGTAGACTACATAACGAAGCGTTCTCCTGTAAACTTGTTATTTCTTATCTCATATACCACTCGATCTGGCGACACGTGACATGCAGTAAAAAAGGGCCCATCTCCCCGCGAGGGGGACTCGAGTAAATGCGTCGCATAGGGGGTGGGTGTATTGCGTTAACGTTTAGTGTTTGGGGAGTTGGTGGTAGTGAATGCGTTGTATCAGCAGCTTCTTGACGTAGTTTGAATGAGTCAAGGATATAAGGCGCGTTCGTAGCCTTTCATTCTGTGTCGGTTTTGTGGCGCAGTGGGAAGAGCACCATGTACCTCGCGTTCCGCCCACAGGTAGTGAATGCGTTGCATCAGCAGCTTCTTGACGTAGTTTGAATGAGTCAAGGATATAAGGCGCGTTCGTAGCCTTCCATTCTGTGTCGGCTTTGAGGCGCAGTGGGTAGAGCACCATGTACCTTGCGTTCCGCCCGCAAGGTCGTGGGATCGAAACCTGGCGCCGGTAAGTATTATTTTTTTATATAGTGTAGGGGGAGAGGTGCGGACCTGTTGTTGAGAGCGAGGAGGGTAGCGTGATGCGGAAGAGGAGGAGTGGGGGAGAGGGCGCACCTGGAACGGCTGTTGCGGTCGCCGAGGCACGCCAACGCCGGGTGACATCGTGAGTTAAAGAAATGCTCTGCATTTAAAAGTTTGTGGAGAAACATATCTCGAGTAAAGATGGGGTTGAACCCCTATGGTTATCTAAGTTCGTTTTAGGGGCGAAGCACCTTAGGACCTCGCTTTGTCAGTGCCTTGTCCCTTGGCGTCCGTGTACACAGCAGTGTTTCGCATGTGCAAGGAGCATTGGATAGGATTAGATTGGATTCAATTGGATTTGGATTGGATTGGATTGGGTTGGGTTGGATTGGGTTGGAATTGTATATATTGTACACACGCGTTGTCACGCATTTACATGCGCGAGTGGGCGATGCCACGGGTGATTTACGGTAAGAATGATCCCCAGTGATTCGCCCACTCGTCATGATTCACTCCGTGGAGATGCGTGATTTTTTTTTCATCTTAAGAAACGTGATGTATTGAGGGCTACAACGAAACATTTTCTGTACCTATGTACGTAAATACGTCACAGGCCCCCCTCACCCTGGACTTTTTTTCGTTCTATATATGTGCCCTCTGTTGTGGAGCGATGGCTAGAGCTGAAAGCAGAACCAACTGTTGACAAGTTCAGCTGTGGCGGAAGTTTCTTATGCCATACCTAAACCATGCCGGACCTGAGCCACTATATTATTGACATACTTGTGGAGCATCACATCACTTGCTGTGGCCAATCCCTTCCAAGGCGAAATTAACCGTGATTCTTTTAAGTGCAGAACACTCTAGGGGCTCGCCTTGTCGTCGTAGCTCCCTGGCTGGACCTAAGTAGAGCCACACGGCGTACCGTCGTCGCGGCGTAACCCAGAGACTTCGATAGCCAAGACGTTTATATAGTCATAAACGCTCGAAACTCGACAACCACTGACGCTTGTCATACATCTTCTCGTTGTTTTGCCCAAATAAAACTGTAGGTATACCTTTGAGGCAAAATATACGTAATTAACCGTCAGCGCCCGCGTTCATTTATCTGGGAATGCTCGTTTAGTTGGTTTTTACGATAGTAAGCGAAAAAAGGTGGCAGTGCAACGCCGGCACGTGCGGGAGGAAAAGCAAGCACAAAAAGAACAGAACTCCCGCCTCCGCAATTTCAGGCAGGGGGCGCGCGAGCACTATGGATGCGGGAAATCTGAATTGCATGGAGGAAAGAAAAGTATTCTTTCCTCCATGCTGAATTGCCTTGAATCCAGCAGTGAGCGGATAACAGCGCTACAACCCATTATGGCGAATCACTGCTCTGCACTTCCGACAGCTTTCACATTGAGTGGAACGGCTTTAATTTATTATTTTATTTTATTGTTCCACCTGCTCTTCTATGGCGATTCTATATTGTCGCATGATACTCTGGTCGTCGTTCCTACGCCTCACACGTCTGGCCGGACTCGCCTCCCCTTTCTTAATTTGCGCTACGAGGGTTTCGACACAAAGAAAGCAAATGAAAGCGGCTCTAGACACAAGTTTGAGTGAGTCGATGAATTACTGATAATGCGCAAACCTAAAATGACTTATTGTGTAGGAAATGTGATTTATGTAGCAGAAAAAAAACTTGAAGTGGTAAGAAGGTGAGACTCGGAGGTATTGAGAGAAACTTACACTGGCAATTGGCGGCCTAGGCAAGGGTCACATATTGTAAGCTTGTGAGCAAAAAAAACGCAGGTATGGAAGGCGTATCAGGTGCGACGAGCAAATCAAGCAGTTCCGCTCCGTGCTGGCGATAACTGTAGCTTTCGCAGTGATTCCAGATGCGAAGGAAAGAGTGAAAGCGCTTATCGAAAGTGTTGCAGGGTCCCTTTAATGCTTGCAGAAGATCCAGTCCTTAGAAAAGGGGGTCGCAAAGTACCTCAGGCAAAAGTTACTGCTATATGCCCATCCGATAACTTATAAACTTCCTCAAAAGATTTTTCTCTCTTTCCTGGTCTTGGCGTTCTTCGACCACTCGAATTACGTAATTACATTAGTGTAGCCATTATATTCGCCGGTTTTCCTTCAGTTGCAGCAATAAACGCTTTTCGATAGAAACATTTTAAAAAATCCACAAAAACAAATCAGACATGGAAGGCGTATCTGGTGCGACGAGCAAATCACGCTGTGCCGCTCCGTGCTGGTGATAACTGTAGCTTTCGCAGTGCTTCCAGGCGTGAAGGGGAGAGTGAATACCTTCATCATAAATGTTGCAGAGAGGGCCCCGCAACACTTTTTCAGCTTTTTTTTCTAAATCGGAAAGGCTTTCCGAACGAAGTCAACAGGCGCATTCAGTGCATAGAACAGGTGGTCACAAAGAACGTCGCACAAAAATTACTGCCATCCGCCCATCAGATAAGGTATAAGCTTCCCAAAATCTTTTGCTTTCTTTCTTAGTCTGAGCTTTGCTTGGCCACATGAGTGACGTCGTTTGCGCTATATCGCGGCTGTAGCCGCCTTCTTTTCAGTTTCAACAGTGAGCTCACTCGATAGCCACTTTAAAGTTAACCTCAAAAAACGCAAAGCACAAACTGCAGGCGTGTCTGCTGCGACGAGAAAACCACGCAGTGCCGCTCTGTGCTGCCGATGACTACGGCCTCCACAGTGCTTCATGCAGGCACGAAGGCAAGAGTCCGAGTGTTTATCGGCAGTGTTGCAGGGTCTGTTAAAAGGTTAGCTCAGTAGCTAGAGTCATTATGTATGTGTGTATGTGTTGCTAGTTGAGGGGGACGTAGCCTTGCATAACTGCCGGCACTTCCTCCGCCTAGTCATCCCCGTTACCGTATCAGAGACACGGAGAGCCACCACGCACCATTTAGTCCTGTGGACTGCGAAAATGCCATCAGGAGACGAGGCACTTCTCCGCACAATCCTAGGCGCCTAGGAAAAATAACATCCTCCGATGTAGCATGGGCACTCTTATAGCTTCCGGAGATCACGAAAAAAGTCCGTCCGCTCAAGGTTGGTTTTGGAGCACTTCATATTATAGTGATCAATGCCACCAGTCACACTGAACGAGGGGCACAAAGGGGATGAAACAATGTTGATTTTATGTAGCCAAGCTGGTGTACGGGCTGGGTCAGTTCTTACTTAGTGGAGCAGACAAGCTTCGGCTCTCTTCAGGCATTTCGTATCGGCAGGTTGATGGAGTGGTCACCACAACTGCCCAAAGTGCTCGCGAGCGGTCTGTTTCTGTATGCGTTGGAAATCCCACCGCGTTTGCACCGTCCTTGTAGAAGATAAGGCGTCTGTGGCTAAGCTGTCAGCATGTTCGTTTACCGCTGCACCGACGTGCGACGGTATCCACCGGAACGAAGCCTTCATGCTTGATCCGCTTTAATAGACGCAGGGATGGTCGACAGGGCTTTTCCACAGAGTACCACGCAGCAACAGTGAATCGCTGAATATTGCGTCTTTTTGCCCATAAAATGCTGATGTAGGCCGTCTGCATTGGTCCCCGCTGTAACTTTCCTCCGAGTCAGCCCCAGCCTGACATCCGTGATAAGGATGTGTACTGTACCGGCTCGTTGCCAGTGGGTGGATTATCCTGAGGTGTACAAGTGATCGCGACGCACCTATCGATGTCATGAAGGTTGCACTTTGCAAGGAGGGCGCCCAGGCCTGGAAGCGGGCAGCTCCTTACGTGTCTCTAACGTATCCTCAGAGATATGTTATACTTCGGTATTGAAAGACGAGACAGCCTTTGATGGGCTGAGCGTGGTCGACTCAACTGTGCTGCTCGAGGGGCCTCGAAAAGTTCCCACAGAGTGCTCGTTACCCCGTGTGCGAGCAGGCGTATGGTGGACGTGCCTCCCTCCTGTAAAATTTATCAGACTCCGAACTTACCTATTCGGCGAAATTTCTCAGTGAGGTGTGCGTGCCGACGTTTTGCCTCCCAAGCGGAAGGAGACCGCCGTCATTCATTTTACCCAATCCAAGCACTCCCCCTATAGACAGCCTCACACCCACATCCCGTACCTCCACCATTTGGTAAGTACTTTAGATACTCAATCACACGCCGTATCGTTCAAATACTGCACGGGCGCTACCGTCCGGATACACTTCAACAGTGTCACCAGGATATCAACCCACACGACGTTATCCTAGTTGAGTTAACTAAGGCTTGCATTGGGCAGTTAGCGCAACTTCGAAATTAAATATTTATCTCTGAGTATGAGAATGAGGGGTAGCGTAATGTCAAAAGACAAACATTGAAATTATATCATGAAGAACCTGATTCTCCCAGATCAGCGCATGGAGTTCTTGCAGTTGACCCTACGAAGACATCTGCTAACCTTGCACTTTATCTCCCCCGCAATATCAATTCTCTCTCGAATACTTAACGATTGTACATCATAAGCCTGACATTGATATGCATTGCTATTCGGACTGGAGTACGCCGCAAAACAGTACACTAACCATGCTTATCATTGTTTGGGTGACGTAGACTTCCTTTTTGCCTGCTTGGCAAGACGCCAAGTTTCTGCCCAGTATGTATTGTGCAGGCGATTACTTGCTTCTTTTTTTTCTGGTAGAAGGCTGCAAGATATTGTCCTCGCTGGGTAGTACGCCCCTCTTCACCACCGTTCACTGTCATGGGCGAGAACTTTGCTATCAAGGCGCCCTTCCTAGACTAGCGCCACGTAGCGTCGTTTCGCCGCCAGGAAACGCTGCTACGTGACTGCGTTCTTTAGGCAAAAAAAAAAAAAAAGTGGGGGGGGGGGTGCGCTTTTTGCCAACCGAGAGACGCGATTCTTGGTTAGGTTGGCGAAAAGGTGCAGCCGACTGGCGACTGCAGAAGTTGTAATACAGTTAAACCTGGATATAAGGAAGTTGACAAAAATTCTTATTTTCTTTCGTTACATCCAGGTTTTCGTTACATGCAGGTTTCAAGTTAAAGATCGCGGGAATGAAGCAGAAACGAATATAGGCATCAGTGATGCTGAACTCACCCTTGCTCAAGGCTATATTTCACACTAAAAAACTGAGTGATTTGCGCTTGCTACTACTACACGGCCCTCGAATTCACAAACGTAACTAAGTATCACTTTTGCTTTTTGGTACTTTTCGGTGACTTGACGCTTTTCAAGAACCGTACTTGTGATAAAAGGGCGCCTTTTCGCGAACTTCATGCTCTTTTCCGCAGTCAAAATTGTTGAACGGATGCTAGCTGGGACAACATGTACCGGGCGTTGACGCTCTTCTTTCTCGCCGGCGGAGACGGCATTTAAAATTTCGAGCTTGTCTTGAAAAGACAAATCTTTTCGTATTCAGGCAGAAGAAATGATTTGTTATTTTTCTTTTAATACTTGTACAGTTTTCTGATTTTTCGTTTAAAACCAGGAAATTTTCCTTTCATGTTCAAAAAAAAAGCCCGCTCATAATTTTCCCGTTCCCGGGCGTGGTTGCTGATCTATCTTCTCTTCCCCATTACCCCTTCCTTTTCCTGCCCCAACCACCTTTGTACCACTACCTCAACCCATATTTCTACCCCCTACCCTTCCCTTTCTCTCCCTGCGATACATATGTGGTGCAGGCTGGGAACCTCTTTCCCTCTCACAGTCACCACAGATATCAGCGGAAACACGTGACCACACGCAGACAGGCAGACATAACCAACACCGCACTCACACTTGGAAACGCACGAGAGAGTGCGTTGCGGGCGAAATTCGATAAATTAGTGCATTTCTCCAGCCAATTTTTCAGAAAAAAAGGGCAAGAAACCTTGACTCACCAGTGTAGTGAATTCGTTACATCCAGGTGAACCATCGCCACTCGTTCGTTACATAAAGGTCGCAAACACATGGGCTTCAATGAAGGTGGAAATGGGGAATTGAAAAACTTCAACAAATCCAGGATTTCGTTACACAGAGGTTCGTTGCATCCAGGTTTAACAGTAGTAGTAGTAGTAGTAGTAGTAGTAGCAGTAGTAGTAGTGCTACTTTATTAACATTTGTTCAGGGTAGAGTAGTGGCGTACGTCCAAGGCTCGGGCCGTTACGGTTTTTTGGGAAGGCGTCCTCAGAAGCCATGCCCGGGATTCCCATATAGGCTGATACACGTTCAATAGAACGTGCAATATAAATAAAACAATAAAAAGCGCGAGCATCAGAAATTCAGTTGGCCTTCGGCTTCAGGGGCGGCAGTCTCGCAGCAACACGAGTAGTGAATGTACAAGCTCCAGTGAGACCGACGTCGATGTTGTAGGTTTAGTGTCGACATAGGCCGACGACGGTAGTATGTGGCGGTGGTATGTATTTTTGGATTATGTGTTTTTGTTCCCTGCTGGACTTTGAATGCGCCGATGGGTTTTCAGGCGCGCGTTCTGCTGCAAAAAGGCGTTGGGAAGTGCTCTGTTGGTCCGATTTAAGCTACCGTAGTATTAAACTGTACGTCACTTTTGTCTTCTCAATTTAAAAAAATTAAAGCCGTTCCACTCAATGTGAAAGCGGACGGAAGGGCAGAGCAGTGATTCGCCATAATGGACTGTAGCACCGTTATCCGCTCACTGCCATCACCCAATGAAATTCAAATTTCCCGCCTTCGCAAGGCTCGCCCGCCCCCTGCCTGAAACTGCGCCAGCGGGAGTTCTGTTCTTTTTTGTGCTTGCTTTTTCTCCCGCGTGCCGGCGTTGCACTGGCACTTTTTTTCGCTTACTATCGTAAATTTGGCCCATCTCCCCGCGAGGGGGACTCGAGTAAATGCGTCGCATAGGGGGTGGGTGTATTGCGTTAACGTTGAGTGTTTGGGGAGTTGGTGGTAGTGAATGCGTTGTATCAGCAGCTTCTTGACGTAGTTTGAATGAGTCAAGGATATAAGGCACGTTCGTAGCCTCCCGTTCTGTGTCTTCTTTGTGGCGACAATAAAGGAAAAAAAAAAAGTCGGCTTTGTGGCGCAGTGGGTAGAGCACCATGTACATTGCGTTCCGCCCGCAGGGTCGAGGGATCGAAACCAGGCGCCGGATAGTATTTTTTTTTATATAGTGTAGGGGGAGGGGTGCGGACTACGACTACGGACGTCAACGCGGGTGACATCGTGAGTTACTGAAATGTTCTGCATTTAAAAGGGCTGTATTTTTCTCGCTTCTAGTTGGGTGATTCCTTCGTTTGTTGTGAACTTAAACCTGCTGCATTTTTTATTGTATAGTTTTGGTTGGTGTCCCCAAGTTTAAAGTCTTCGTGCAGGTGCGGGTATTAAAATAAATAAATAAATAAATAAATAAATAAATAAATAAAGCTCGGTCGACGAACATAACCCCAAGAAATAACCCCAATCTCCCCTCATAAGACTGGGCTTAGTGAACATCTGCAACCTTCTGTTTTTTTTTTTTTTTTTCGTGTACATCAGCATATTTTAATGGCACGGTCATCACCGGTGTGCTCGGCGGTTATATTAAAAAACGATTTACCCGCGTGCATGGAACGGCGCAGAGACTATGCATCATCGGCGATACGCTGCTCCCGGCTTCCATGATGAAATTCTTGCGCCACAGCAACGCCGTGCCAGAAATAACTTCTCTATGGCATAGATCCATCATAGGGACGCAGCGAAGCTCTCTAGCAGCAATAACCTCATCAAAGAGGATACCGCATGACTGGGTTGCTATTTATGGCTATTTATCGTTTTTGTCAGGAAGTCAATCAATTGCAAAATACCTGAACGAAGAAAGTCCCCTTTTTGTCACAACATATAGGTCGCACACCTGTTCGGAAAGGCCCAGTTATCGATAGCGCACCGGCGTATATAGTTCTCGCGCTCAGAACAATCGATAAGGATGTCAAACGCAGGATGTTTATCGGCGTCGACACAAAAACAGCAGAGGCCATGGCGATGTGCGTGTAAAGGTGACTGAGCTTCAGGAGGCTTCAAAATGTGCGGGTCTGGGATATATGTAATGACTATGTGTACTCATTGCAAAAGCACACATCTGTTATAGAAAATTCTGCACACTGCCCCGTGTATAGGTCGTTGTCTGGACGCTTTTGTGAGTTCTGCGTCATTACTGAACGGCTATCTTCGCCGTGGTAGGCTAGGCCTTGTTCCTCGAAGGTGCCCCAAGAATAACCTTATACCTCCTCAATTCTGTCCTATCTCCATTTGGGTTTGTTTGGCATGGTTTGGATCTGCTCCGACGGCTTCTATTTTAAAGGAGTACTGGCACGAAAACTTAATGATCCATCTTTGTTGCTTTTATCGATGCTTAATGGTCTGGAGAACCCGACACAGCACTTTAAGTACTTCAGCGCGCGATAATTAATTACATCAATTGAACGGCCTGAAAAATATTCGTTTCAATTTCCCGCGCTTTCAGCCGAAAGGCGCATATGGCAGAATCCCGGCATGACCTCACCACTTTGTGCGGCCGTCAAAACACTGCGGAGGCCGGTGGGGGCGTCTATACTCGGTTACAACTCAAGAACGGCACCACCTCATGTAGTGTATCACTCCGCCAAAGCGCCGGCCCCGTGACGTCAGTGCGCGCGCGTTTTGAAAGGGGTTTGCTATGAATGCGTGATATCGTCTGCCTTGTCTCACGCAGTTTGTTTGTCGTCACTGGAGCCGTTTATAATCATATTAAGTCTAAAAAATCACGGGAACGGCTCACGCCATGTTCAAAATACTCCCATTAACGCCCTACTTGCGCCGCGCGGAGAAACATCGGGCTACGGTGATAAGGCACAGCGGCAACTTCCGGTGCCGTTCTTAAGTTGTCACCGAGTATAGAGTTCGACCGCACCGCCGCCGGTGCAGAACGGCTGAGCTGCCTGAAGGGGCTAGGCCTACCATTGCGGCGGAAATTCGATGACCGCTTTCAATAAAAGTCCTGATGGCGATTTCTATTGTGAGTCCGGCTATATTATCGCTTCCTTTCCCGTGTGCAGCACTTTATTCTTACCAAAAGTGCCCTTCTGGGCAGCCGTTATGCCAGTAGCTCTGGCTACCTGCACCCGGTTGGGAATGCACCGGCGCCCAGTGGCCCAGTCGCCGCTCGCGGGGCCGCGCGTGGGAAGTCCGCGTCACTTCTTTTGGCTACCCCGGGGTGATGTCACGCTGACGTCCATTTGCTTAGTGCCGCTTTGCGTGCAGTTCCGTCGGCGCGATAAATTATATCCAATTAAAGTATGTTCTTCGCATCGCAGACCGTTCATATTTCAGCCAGGGTATTCTGTTGAGCAAAGGAAGCGAACTGTGCAATAATATTAACGCAGAAAATTGGTGTCAGTACTCCTTTAGGCTATAGTGGCCGCAGGCTTCAACCCGGCGGCGACTAGCATAGCCCTGTCCACGAGGGAGAGTTTTGTCCCCACGTCAGAGTTACCCCGCGCCACCTCCCTCTGCTCGTAAAGGTACATGCACACTAGCGTGGAACTTGCCATGCCGCCCTGCCGTCGGCCGCCAGCGGCGTCCCCCGCGCTGCGGGTGAAGGCTGCGTCGCGACGCCTCGGGCGGCCGACGGCAGGGCGGCACGGCAAGCTCCACGCTAGTGTGCACGTTGCTTTATAGGAAATTAGAAGGCAAGGGTCATTTTAACAGCACCATATGGAGCGGGGCCGTCCTATATGCGCAAAGGTGCGCGTTCCACATGTAGAACAATTGGGAGAGGTGTCAGGGAGGGGTGGATGCGGTGGGGCACCACTCACCAAGGGAGACTGTGAGTCTGGAGGAGCCCCGCGCCAGAAAACCGCAGTGCCAAAGGAACGTAGGCCGCTGCAGCACGTGCATTACGAGCCGCCTTGAAAGGTGGAGGTGCCGTATTTATTCGACTGTAAGGCGAGGTTTTTTTTTTTTTTTTTAATTCATACGTAGTCTCAAAGTCATACCCCGCCTTATATTCCGAGCTTTAAAGACCAGGCCAGCCGTGAATTGTTTGAAGCGTGCTGTATTGTTAAGGCAGGTGGCAACTGTGTTAGAACGGCGTCTACGGCGTTGACAAAAAAGAAAGAGATTATCTTAATGCTCACTTGTCACGTGCGTAAAATGAGAACCACCTGACCTTGTCGCGAAACAATTTCCTGATTATTTCGCTCATGTTCGCGCATGCGCTGTCTATGTATACCTATTTTGTGTGTGTTAAAATTTATTCAGTTGATGTCCAGCCCTGGTCCTGTGTATTGCTTCCTTTGTATCCTGTCTTTAAAGGGGCCCTGAAAGGCGTTTTGAGCACACTAAATGAACTAGCGCAATCGTTAGATTGGGTCGTCAACGTCATCTGTGCCAAGTATTACTCTTTTACGCGCAGCGGAAAGCTCACACTTTTGTTGCAAAGTTTGTCGCTTTTTTCTCACCCTTTCCTTCGTGTTTTTGGACGCCGCCATCTTCACATGTCTACATCATCGATTCCCAGATGTTCGTCACGAGCTAGACATCCTGCTATTGGGCGGCTTTTTCACGCACTTCCGGCAAAGAGATGAGTCGTCTGCTCAGCGTCGGCTCGCCGGCTGATCTGCCGGCGGAGTGCCGGAGTGCTTGGACATTTTACGACAAACGAAACAAGTGTAAACAAACGTAAACAAACGTTTAACCGTTTGTATTAAATGCAGCACGGCCATAGCACGACAGGGATATTCTCTTACCTGAGTACGTTCCATAAATAAAGCGTTGAAGCACCGTGGCACTTCTTTCGTGCAATCGCAGAGAACGCCCTGAGCCGAATGCCCGGGTTTGACGCATACATTTTATTCTACTTCAAAACAATCCAGTGATGGGTTTCGAACGAACACAACGTCACAACATGCTTTGCAAGTCTGAACCGCGATTGAAAGACGATGGGTTGCCTCCTCCTGCCCGTCGTAAATTCGGCACTCACCTCGCGCGCGGTTTGCGGGGACGAACAGCAAGTCACTTAACTCCGGCGCACAAGCCGAGATGGCTTTTAGCCACGCACACTGCACATACCCCATGCGAAGTTGAGTCGTACGTCGCTCGAGAAAGATAATCCAGACCATGGGAAGCACTATCCACCCGCAGAAGCACAACGTCGCATTGCATCGCGAAACAAAGGCGTCCACAACACACACACACCATCGCCTCCTGTAATGTCTTACGCATCTCGCACTTCCCAATGGGAGTGGGTGGTACGCCTGCAGTGCCCACATGTCGCGAGGTGGGGCCCCGAGCTGAACCGGGAACACGCAACCGTAACTGAGTTCTACAGTGGTTTGTACCTTGTTGCCAAGGCAACCGATGTTTGAGATTCTCAAAGAAGTGGCGCTCGCTCCAGCGCTAGAAAGCTCACAGCCGCGGTGGAGCATGTTTTGCCAACATTGCCGCTCTCCACCACGCGTCGCCCCGAGCTGAACTGGTCACATGATTGAAGGGTTTTGTGCACGGGTTCTGCATCGGTTTAAAATGTCTTTTTCACATGCCGCTGGCAGGAATTACGACCGCCGCAAAATAAGACCCGGCACCAGCGGGGCCACATCTGATAAGACACTTTTTGGATAAACAGTGTCGGTGCATCAAAGGGAACGAGCGCACGATCTCCCCGTACGCCTGCGAGTTCGCCGCCGATAGCAACTGCACCAACAAACACCGCGAAAGGGCAAGGCCAGGCCGCCGCACACATGCGGCCAGATTTTTCTTTCGCTTTTCCAGCCTTGAGCGGAGTGCGGGATTCATGGTGCCAACAAAGCTTGCTCGTAGCAGACGGCAGTCGGAGGAGCGTAATAGCGGAAGTACGGCACCGCTGAGGAGCGCCGCATCATGGGAGCGAGTTCTCGCGCGCCGTCAACAGCGAAGAATGAGTAGAAAGGAGGAGGAAACGCGGCACGACGATAATGCGCGGTTTTTGATTTACGATTTCTCAGCTAATACTCATCGCTTTAACAAAATTCTTGTGGGAGGAGATTGCTAATACATTGCTTTATTTGGTTACATGTACATCCATGCATCGGCGGAAGGTATTTCAGGACCCCTTTAACGGCTCTGTTCTTAGCATGTTTAATTGATCAAACCCACTAGCCCCCATTCAAGCATTGGCCAGTTTTGTTTTTGCAGCGAAGCTATCAATGGCTAGGACCGAGGAGATCCGTAGAGTTTCATACTAATTAACACTAGAGGGAAATCTGGCGCCACTGTCTAGGGGAGCCGCGCTTCAGCTAGCGTTCCGTCATGTACCGGCAGGCACGTTCCACTTGTCCTTGGCATGGCTCACGAACAGGCTGGAGAGTTGCCTCTGGCTGCAAAAAAAGCAACAGTATTACTGCAGAAGGTTAATCAAATTTGTTTTGTTATCATAAAATTAAAGCTCCAGAAAGATTTATTTGTCAGGGATTATTTAGAAGCTTCATGCAAGATGAACATGAAAAAAAATGTTACCCATTTTTGTTGGTTTTGGCTTCGAGACAAAAAAGAAGCCATGCGCCTAACCAAGCTAAGTAGGCGAGGAACGTCGCTAGCTGCAATGGCGGCGCCCACGGTGACCCGGGAATGCCGCGCCAGATTCCGCTCTAGTATATATTAGTATGAAAGTCGATGAGGAGATCATATGCGGCAACAGAGCGATGTAGACAAGAATCGCTACAGAGAATACCGTTCCCTTTCGGTTCCCACTGAAATCCTTGGAATCGTAAAACTGCGCCGAGTAAAACGGTGTTCTAAAAGGGGGGGAGGGGGGGGGGGTTGCGGAGAGGGCGATAGGGGAAAAGAGTAGGGCAGTGTGCGGCGCACGTTCAAGTTTTCTGTCGATACATGATCGTCGTCGGCCACCTTTGCGGCAGACTAGGGCATGCACCATGACTACCATAGCCACGGTATAATAAGACGTCATTCTATCTACCCATCAATCCTGCGCGTTCTTTCTCTGTGACGTCAAGATCACGCCAATGCCTATGTCGGCGACGTGGTGGGTGATGCCACTGTATACCCACCACTCGTCACTTGTCATCCACTGACCTAACCTTCGGGAAGGACGTTGATGCAGTGAAAGGGAAACCACTCGCCGTCTACCACAGTGATCATAAGGCAATGATTACAGTGATCACAAAATAAAGGATGACATCCGGGATCTTTGAGCAGGTCTCTTTAATTATACAATCACCAACGCATAATTCAACATGGCCAAACCCCACCATAGTAAAACCCCAACTTAACAAATCCCACCAGAGCACCAGCTTCGCTGAACTTCCCTTTTACAGGGTGGAAGGCATCTGAATTTTTATTTTTGTTTTTTTTACTCCCCAAGTTGTACCGTCGCCTTATAATAGTGACCGCCTTATAACGGAATAAATACGGTACCAACAGGGAAGACCAGGAAGCGCCTGGTTATGGCGAACGAGGGAACGTGTTTCGGAGAGTAAGGTACCCGCAGCGGTGGCTCAGTGGCTAACCTGTTGTGATGCTGAGCACGAGGTCGCGGGTTCGATTCCCGACTGTGGCGGCCGCTTTTCTGGTAGAGGCAAAAGCAAACACGCCCGTGTGTTCGAGATTTCGGCGCACGTTAAGGATCTTCAGGTGGTCAAAATTAATCCAGAGCCCTCCACTACGGCGCGCCCCATCCGCTGCGTCGGCGCGTTAAACCCTGCAATCAATCGGAGGGAAAGGTGGTCAAGTAGGGAGGGGCGCAGCCGCAGTGTTCAGCAGAAAGTTATAGAGTAGGTGAACAGCTGCTTCTAGGCTTTCGCTTTTTTATTATTAGGAAGTTCTACCTATCCCTCTTAATTTTCGAATATCAATAAAATATTCAATCAATATTTATTCGACATTGACAGGTTGCATTTTTGTACTATAGTCGTCTTTAAATCCGCCTTGTATTAATTATTCATTTAAACACCTGTAGAGCATCTTCAGTTAACTTGAAAAGGTGGTGTTTGACATTTTCCTTCCTACAAAAAGATGTTTTACACGCATAAGACAACTCTTCGTCATGCCGCAGTCATATGCGAATGTTTGTATTAAACTACTACGAGTGACTAACAGCAGGCCTCTCAAGCTTGGACGTTCCCTGGTTTCCCTATAGGCGGCGTAAAAATCGACGCCCCGCGTGACCAACCTATAGGGCACTTTTCGATCATCAAGTCCACCAGACGGCGCAAGCGAAATGTTACTTTTGGTATAGAATACAAAACGTTCATTCCGTGACTCAAAGAGCCAACACAGTTCGCTTACAATGTGTTGTTTAAAAATATTATTAACAAGTTCCGCATCAAACATCTGTTGATCAAAAATGTACGCAACTTTTTACGAACAGCCGACTGGTGCACCACCTCGTTTCTGAATTCGCAACCACAAAGCCGCCAATTCAAATTGAAACCGCTGCAACGGCCCACCGTTTCTATGTGCGCGGAACACTGTTTTCGTGACTGTTATTGCTGTTATGTGCTTTTGCGTCCATCAGTTGTTGAGAGGACTGGCAAAACACGGGAATTGAGTGCTTGTGGAGTGACAAATGTGGGAAATTCCGCATCGGAAGGCAGCTGACGAGGCCAGAATATTTGATTATTCTAACAGAAGGTGAGTGTTTGCACTCCGCTAGAAAGACGGTGCAAACGAAACCGTTGTCGCAGTCAATACCTGATTTGTGCCCTTCGTTCGAAATCTTAGCGCAAGTGAACGAGTTGTTATGGCAAAAAAAAAATGTTGTCACGAAAGCGACGTACAATTGCAGCGATCGAAATGAAATGTCCTGGCCTCTGTAAACTTGCGGATGTCAATAAACGATTTGTTCTCACTTGCTGCTCACTGTGGTCTGTGCCAGTCGAGGCCATCTGGTCACCTGGCGTAACATCACTTCACTAGCGCGGCGCAAGTAAACACGCGGCCAGCGTGCCAGCCAGGAACCAGCAGGAGCAGCCACGGCCGGACTCGACGCTCCTTTTGCGCGCGGGAGGAGGAGAGTCGAGTCCGGCCGTGGAGCAGCGAGCCGGCGGCCGCCGTGCGAGGGCAGCCATGTTATTAAGGAGCTCAAGCGGCCTGTGCAAAAAGCATCCGCCATGTTTACAAAGCCGTGTTTACAGCGCCATCAAGCGGGCATACTGGGTAGTTCACGACGCCGCCACTACGCTTTTTCTGGCACTACAGGCAAAGCTAGACCTTTGCTTCTCTAAAATCCTCCCTGTTCTGTGCTAACAGGAGGTTCTTGTCTAGTGGGGATATATTATTTATCTTTGAAACTTATAAGCAAGTGCAAGAGGAGTAAAGGTTGTAAAACGTTGTTAACTGCAGCCGTACCATTTTACTAGCCACGACTCATAATGGCAAATATAAAACGAGAAAGGAAAGTCTGTCCGCTTGCTAAAGCTGCATCTCCGCAAGTACAAACTTACTGCGTGAAAGCAGCTGTAGCAACTACGTGGGCTAGTACTCGTTGTGAGTACCGGCGAAGAAAACGCGCCCACGCTATCGGCAAACAACACAAAACCCCCACTGCGCGCCGGAAGATCAAAACTGCGCATTAACTTGGAGCAAAATGAAACTGGTTCAAAAGGGAATATGGATAGCAAACTTTAAACACGGAGGCTAACGGCGCCTGCTCCTGTCGTTCCGTACGTCTGGGTTTTGAGACCAGCCCGTATGGTCTTTCGGCTGAAGTAGAGCCGTGCGGTTTTTGCGACCATTTTTAAGTGCCTGCGCGCACGACCCTATTGACGGTGAGATCTTTGAGTGGCGCCCCCTGGCTCTGACGTCGGCTTAGGGATTCGCGCCGCTGTCGTCTGCTACACTCCGCTAGTGAGGGGCAACAGTGCCTGGGCTAGAAATCGCCCGCTTCGTTGCTGTAGTGCGTTAAAAAGCGTATTTCTAGCGACTCAGTTATTTTACCTGCTTCTGACGCATCTGAATAATTTAAAGCTGTATCCCCCACAAGTTTGCAACACAAAAAGAGATAGAGAACAACGTTCTTCAGAGTATCGGTCAGAAGATCGTGTGTAACTCGTCCTTTCTTGCTTATTCGCGAGGATCAGCAATCAGAGCTTCTCGATAAGTATTCAAAATGCGTAGGCTTCCCTGCAGTATTTTTGAGATGCTCCTATGAAGACTCAACAGTCTAATACTACGTACCAAGCAGCGGCCTCTACACGCTCATCGCACAGCAGGAAATAAAGCGGCTTTCTTCTGTTTCTTTCGTTGTT
Source organism: Haemaphysalis longicornis (assembly GCF_048455015.1). NCBI lineage: Eukaryota > Metazoa > Arthropoda > Arachnida > Ixodida > Ixodidae > Haemaphysalis > Haemaphysalis longicornis. The sequence goes on along the minus strand of NW_027526361.1, from coordinate 205,788,592 downwards.
GTCTTGTATCGGATTAATGTTTCTTGCTTTTTTTTTCTGCCCAACGCATTAATTTTTCTGCGCTGTCACCAACTTCTTATTAGGAGGTTTCGGGATGTTTGGGAGCCTCACAAAGGTCGTGTGAATATTTCCTTCATTTTGTATGGCATACATTCCCTTCTTCACAAATTGGCTTTCATTACGGCTGCGTGCAAGAAGGTGCATATCCGCAGCGTGCTTTGTTTATTCACATGCAAATACAATGAGAAGGTTTGTGCTACGCCACCGCGATCGCGCCCTAAACAACGTGGTCCACAGTACTCGAAGGCGGCTTTTGTGCTCCGAATTTCTATCGTAATTATATCGTTATCATAACAAACTGACTCTCAACTCGAACAATGATGACATGATTACGGTGTTGAAGGCATGATATACTCGCTAACTAACGTAATAAATAGTATACCTGCATATATTACAAGACTCGAAACCGAAGACGAATTCCACGTAGCTCTTTATTGCTTTTCAACCCTTCCAGGCGCGAAGAACAAATCCTATTCTACTCGGGATGGCGTTCTCTGATTTGAAGAAAATTACTTTTACTCTCTTGTCCTGAACTGAGGACCCGGCCCACTAACCCGATCGAATAAATGTTAAACAAAGTTTTCACCTCCTCCCCTTACTCCTCCTCCTCCTTTTGAGTGCAGTTTTCCTATAACGCATATCCGAATATCGGGAAGATATGGCTGTGCAAAATGTTCCGAAATATCTCTCCATGTCTCAACAAACATATGTGTTACTATAAATTTAACAAAGACGTGACTCGTTTTGCTCAATAAACCTCCATACTGGTTAGATGCCTGGTATAGAATCAGCACGCGCGTATATACACACTGGGTTATTTGGCACTCAACCTACAGTTTTTGCAGTCTATAGTGCATGTCGGCAAACTTCCATGCCTTGACAACGTAAAGTGATGTGACAAAACGCGTTCGAGCGTTCGGCAAGGTTGCCAAAACTGATTTTTTTTTTACCTTACATATGATTACCGGGAATCGTGATGCCTTCTGCCAAAGCCGACAGCCCTGAAGGCCTAGAATTTGTTTTGGTCTTCCATTTTCGCTGTTGTCGGTTATTAGCACCTGACTGTTCCTTTTGTTCGAATGATTACATGAGAAGCTGACGCCTAGCTCCGACTCTTCGCGCTCCGCACAGGACCGGCTTCGCAAGGAATGGGGTGGCGCCGGCAATGTTTCTCCCGTAGCGGTATCCAAAACTATACTTTAATTGACACCATGAGCTAGTGTATGCGATTTTAAGCCTATTATTATGATAAAAAGTTGCCCACACGCCAATTCTGGTGCGGACAAGCATCAGACGTTGACCGAGCGCAAAGAAACAGCAGGGAGAGCGATCTCAGGTGAAGCAGACGACAAATGCGAGAATCCCTAAGCTGACGTCACGGAGGCGCGCTTCGCAGCGCCGCCTGTGTTCGCGCTCACCGCCAATTGGTGGCAGCTCTGCCCCATATATCTCGTTGGGAAAAGTTAGGACCTTGGCTGGAGCCTATTGATTCTCAACTCCAGGTTTGTTGGTTTGTCTGGAACACTGCGCAAGGCAACCAAGATAACCGGTGCTAGCAGGTTCGCGGTGCTGCAACTTTCCCTTGATCCCCGGCTCAGAATTTAAAGTGACAGATCGCAAGGTCATTCACACGTCGCATTGAGCTTAAGCCGCCTTGAGCGCCAGTGTAACAGATGTTACGTCGCGCCACGTGATCCGCTTCGGACGGACGTCGCAGCTTTGCTCGCTTCGCCCCTGCGGTACCACGTGACTACGCGAGGGCTTGACAGCTGCTTGGGTGGCGCTTGGGCGCTCAGTCTCGCCATGGATGGTGCGCAGCTAGGCTGGTCTTTCAGTGCGGAACAACTGGGTCTAGAAACATTAAACCTGACCCGTATTTTTTAACAGCAAAGCTGTTTAGCAAATAGCAATATTTCGTGTCTGCCGTTAAAAAAATACCAAGAAATCGCTGAGCGCCCGCATTTGAGTGCGGGCTTCGCGGCGACCGCCCGGCAGCTAATAGAACAAAACATGCCGAGCGCTGGTTTGTGCGCCCCTCGCGACGACCGACCAGCGTCCCCTGCGCGCATTTGTCAAGCCAAGCATACCCACTTAGGGAAACTGGCCAAGATTTGCTAAAAAGAGAAGCTCCAGCATTCGCCGTAATCGTGGCAACACTTGCTCGGCACGAGAAAGACACGTCATAGCGTACGCCTCCAAGGCGATGTCCAATGATTATCACTTCAGAAAAAAGAAAGGAAGCTCACACTCATAGCAACAATGATGGAGTGAAGGTCGTTGCGGCCCGGAAGCAGAATTAAATCGACTGCAGTCGTGGACTTAAACCTGGGTGATGGTGGTGAAGGTTGTGTATAGCTTCGCTACCTTCAAGTCTTACACGTTAGTGCAAGCTTCCTTCATTTTTCGTTGTGACGTCTAATCGCATTTTTCATCTAGTCAGAATGCAGAATACCTTATGGTTAGCGACAATGCAGCACCTCAATGAAGCACCGAATCATACACGGAGCGGCTTCAATGGCGGCACCAATGACAGCGCCGAAATCTGTTTGGCGGGAGCATACGACGCCAGGGCAGCTGCAGGATTTTACGGTATTTGAGCAAGATGAAATGCTTTTCCAGAGAGCCTGAAGTTGTGGAAGAGACAGCGCTTACTAAGTACATCTGTTTGATGGGGGCAATAACGTCTGTGCTGCGCTCATGCACTGCTTGAGGTAGGTTTGTGTGCGGTTTTGACGGTCCACTAGAAATAAACCGGGCTGCAAAGACCTTCGCGCGTGCAAACAAATGGGGACGCACTGAGAATACAAACTGCCCGAAGTGGACTGTTTGGGCACAGGAGAGGGATGGAGGCTGTAATTTTTCTTTCATTGTTCCTTCTCTTTTTTTTTTTTTTGCACTTCGTGAGCAAGGGCATGCTGTTTCTTCGAATAGGGAACACCTGCACCGCTTACGAGCCGGGTACAACTCTTAAATGAAAGCGCGTTTGAAATAACCAGGAAAGTAGAAAGAGGGTGCGATTTTTATTTGTTATCTTCAGCTGTTTGTAAAGTAACATTGTGGGGCTGACGAAATTTCACCGCAGTGGTGGTTCGGTGACTGCGCCGCTGAGCACGCGGCCCTATAGTTCTCATTCGCGGTGCATTTTATAAAAGCGGCGAAATTTGCAAATGTTCGTTCGTCCCAGTCTCTGGTGAACTTTAAACGAATCTTTTGCAATCCATTATACCGCGTCTCGTCGCCCAGGTCGCGTACCCAGGGTCACCAGCTTCGTGTTAACGTTAATTTAACTTTTTAAGTGCAAATACTTTATAAGCGACCCTGAATTCCGGTGACCGCCGTCCGTCCACATAGCAACAGCTGCGGGTGCACGCGCTCCTCGTCTTCCTTGGCAACGGGGGGAGATGGGCGCGCGCTGCCTGGCCGCTGACATGGCACATACCCACGTGGGGGATTGGCCAGGAATCGGGCGGGAGAAGGGCTAATGCACCCGCTTAAAGGAGTACTGACACGAAATTTCAAAGCTGAGATCCGCTCTAGCAATCAAGTACAACGACAACACAAATAGGTGTCTGTGAATAAATGCATCTTTCTTTCTTTGTAGTTGTGTGTGTGAGTGTGATCTCTCTTTCGCGAACATTACCGAACCGCGCAAATTCAACTCCTGCATTCACACTTTCACATTCTTCCCCTCGGGGAAATGCGGGGAAATTTTTTCAGTACGAGGTTGCCGTACTTTGATGGGGAACATGGCGGGCGTTTAAGGCATATAAAACTCAATTCCGGCTAGTAAAAGCACTATTTTGTGCTGGAAATCTCTTCTTGCCGAAGCCGCAAGCTCAAATTCAGGCTTGAAGAACACCGGCGCCGGCTTAATTTTTTTCTCAAAACTGCCTTACATGGCGTTACAGAATCAATTTCCGACTGAAAATATGTGTTTTGTGCATTATGTTCACCGGGACAGACTACCTTTTTAAATCAGGAAATGATTTTTTTCTCCTTGGCTGAAAGAGAGAGGAAGAGGCAATGAGCGCTTATTGCAGCAAACGGTGGTGTTAGAGCGGTCACACTGCGGGATGGGTTGGCATCAGTCGAGATGCAATTGAGCCTTTGCTGCAGTCCTGGTGCGAGTGACCAGGTGCACGGGGATGCCTGGCCAGAGCCGGTCAGCCGGCACTCCCACTGCTCGCAGACACTGCTATTCAGCCCCTGCCTCTCGGGCCGGGAGAGCGGCTCACCGGGAGAGCAGCCGATGCTAACACGGCTCGTGCATGGATTCCTGGGAAGAGGGAGCCACTCCTACGTGAACACCATAAAGGCGCTAGATAAACGTTTTTCCTCTATCTCCCTTTCACGATAGAAGGGTCGGCGACAGTAGCGAGTCTGCGCACCGACTGCACAAGTCCGAGACGCTCGAGCACTTACTGTGCTCTTGCCGCCAGCATTACACCGCGAGAGAGGAACTATGGGCGACTCCAGCGACTCGGTGCACCAAGCCACAATCTGGAGACGCCCTGTTCTCCACGGGGCCGGACGTCATGCACCGGGGGGTGTTCCAGCCCCTACTCAATTTTCTGGTCGGGACAGGAATAGCGCAGCGTTTGTTGCCGTCAAACCATGGAGGAGACGAACGCGACATAGACTGTCCCTCCCTCCCTCCCTCCCTCTCTCTCTCTCTCTCTCTCTCTCTCTCTCTATCTATCTATCTATCTATCTATCTATCTATCTATCTATCTATCTATCTATCTTTCTATATATATATATATATATATATATATATATATATATATATATATAGCGAATCAGAATAGGAAATGAGGGGCTCGTTGAAAATAACACAGAAATAAGGGTTGGCAGTCGAGAAAACCTCGGAAAGCAAAGGGGAGGATGTGGTAGATCATTGAAACAGATTAAGAATTTGGAAGGAAAGAAAGAAAGAAAGTGAAGAAAAAATGCCCGCCAGGTGGGATCCGAACCCACGACCTCCAGAATACCGGTCTGGTGCGATAACCACTACGCTACCGGCGGGGCGATTTTCCCATTCACTTTCTGGGGTATTTATGTTAGGTATGTTTGTTTCCTGTGCTTGGGGGTGGTAGCCAGCGCCATTCGGACTAATCGGGGTGAAGGGGACCTTCTTTTTAACCCCCGGGTCGTGACTCGAGTGTCTACGACATGTCCAGAGTGGTCGACCAGCTTTGAACCCTCTTAAGCTCCCTTTGGCAACAAGACTGCCAGAACAGAGGCCCTCGCTATGCATGTAGCGAATCAGAATAGGAAATGAGGGGCTCGTTGAAAATAACACAGAAATAAGGGTTGGCAGTCGAGAAAACCTCGGAAAGCAAAGGGGAGGATGTGGTAGATCATTGAAACAGATTAAGAATTTGGAAAGAAAGAAAGAAAGTGAAGAAAAAATGCCCGCCAGGTGGGATCCGAACCCACGACCTCCAGAATACCGGTCTGGTGCGATAACCACTACGCTACCGGCGGGGCAATTTTCCCATTCACTTTCTGGGGTATTTATGTTAGGTATGTTTGTTTCCTGTGCTTGGGGGTGGTAGCCAGCGCCATTCGGACTAATCGGGGTGAAGGGGACCTTCTTTTTAACCCCCGGGTCGTGACTCGAGTGTCTACGACATGTCCAGAGTGGTCGACCAGCTTTGAACCCTCTTAAGCTCCCTTTGGCAACAAGACTGCCAGAACAGAGGCCCTCGCTATGCATGTAGCGAATCAGAATAGGAAATGAGGGGCTCGTTGAAAATAACACAGAAATAAGGGTTGGCAGTCGAGAAAACCTCGGAAAGCAAAGGGGAGGATGTGGTAGATCATTGAAACAGATTAAGAATTTGGAAAGAAAGAACGAAAGTGAAGAAAAAATGCCCGCCAGGTGGGATCCGAACCCACGACCTCCAGAATACCGGTCTGGTGCGATAACCACTACGCTACCGGCGGGGCGATTTTCCCATTCACTTTCTGGGGTATTTATGTTAGGTATGTTTGTTTCCTGTGCTTGGGGGTGGTAGCCAGCGCCATTCGGACTAACCGGGGTGAAGGGGACCTTCTTTTTAACCCCCGGGTCGTGACTCGAGTGTCTACGACATGTCCAGAGTGGTCGACCAGCTTTGAACCCTCTTAAGCTCCCTTTGGCAACAAGACTGCCAGAACAGAGGCCCTCGCTATGCATGTAGCGAATCAGAATAGGAAATGAGGGGCTCGTTGAAAATAACACAGAAATAAGGGTTGGCAGTCGAGAAAACCTCGGAAAGCAAAGGGGAGGATGTGGTAGATCATTGAAACAGATTAAGAATTTGGAAAGAAAGAAAGAAAGTGAAGAAAAAATGCCCGCCAGGTGGGATCCGAACCCACGACCTCCAGAATACCGGTCTGGTGCGATAACCACTACGCTACCGGCGGGGCGATTTTCCCATTCACTTTCTGGGGTATTTATGTTAGGTATGTTTGTTTCCTGTGCTTGGGGGTGGTAGCCAGCGCCATTCGGACTAATCGGGGTGAAGGGGACCTTCTTTTTAACCCCCGGGTCGTGACTCGAGTGTCTACGACATGTCCAGAGTGGTCGACCAGCTTTGAACCCTCTTAAGCTCCCTTTGGCAACAAGACTGCCAGAACAGAGGCCCTCGCTATGCATGTAGCGAATCAGAATAGGAAATGAGGGGTTCGTTGAAAATAACACAGAAATAAGGGTTGGCAGTCGAGAAAACCTCGGAAAGCAAAGGGGAGGATGTGGTAGATCATTGAAACAGATTAAGAATTTGGAAAGAAAGAAAGAAAGTGAAGAAAAAATGCCCGCCAGGTGGGATCCGAACCCACGACCTCCAGAATACCGGTCTGGTGCGATAACCACTACGCTACCGGCGGGGCGATTTTCCCATTCACTTTCTGGGGTATTTATGTTAGGTATGTTTGTTTCCTGTGCTTGGGGGTGGTAGCCAGCGCCATTCGGACTAATCGGGGTGAAGGGGACCTTCTTTTTAACCCCCGGGTCGTGACTCGAGTGTCTACGACATGTCCAGAGTGGTCGACCAGCTTTGAACCCTCTTAAGCTCCCTTTGGCAACAAGACTGCCAGAACAGAGGCCCTCGCTATGCATGTAGCGAATCAGAATAGGAAATGAGGGGCTCGTTGAAAATAACACAGAAATAAGGGTTGGCAGTCGAGAAAACCTCGGAAAGCAAAGGGGAGGATGTGGTAGATCATTGAAACAGATTAAGAATTTGGAAAGAAAGAAAGAAAGTGAAGAAAAAATGCCCGCCAGGTGGGATCCGAACCCACGACCTCCAGAATACCGGTCTGGTGCGATAACCACTACGCTACCGGCGGGGCGATTTTCCCATTCACTTTCTGGGGTATTTATGTTAGGTATGTTTGTTTCCTGTGCTTGGGGGTGGTAGCCAGCGCCATTCGGACTAATCGGGGTGAAGGGGACCTTCTTTTTAACCCCCGGGTCGTGACTCGAGTGTCTACGACATGTCCAGAGTGGTCGACCAGCTTTGAACCCTCTTAAGCTCCCTTTGGCAACAAGACTGCCAGAACAGAGGCCCTCGCTATGCATGTAGCGAATCAGAATAGGAAATGAGGGGCTCGTTGAAAATAACACAGAAATAAGGGTTGGCAGTCGAGAAAACCTCGGAAAGCAAAGGGGAGGATGTGGTAGATCATTGAAACAGATTAAGAATTTGGAAAGAAAGAAAGAAAGTGAAGAAAAAATGCCCGCCAGGTGGGATCCGAACCCACGACCTCCAGAATACCGGTCTGGTGCGATAACCACTACGCTACCGGCGGGGCGATTTTCCCATTCACTTTCTGGGGTATTTATGTTAGGTATGTTTGTTTCCTGTGCTTGGGGGTGGTAGCCAGCGCCATTCGGACTCGACTTTTCTCGACTGCCAACCCTTATTTCTGTGTTATTTTCAACGAGCCCCTCATTTCCTATTCTGATTCGCTACATGCATAGCGAGGGCCTCTGTTCTGGCAGTCTTGTTGCCAAAGGGAGCTTAAGAGGGTTCAAAGCTGGTCGACCACTCTGGACATGTCGTAGACACTCGAGTCACGACCCGGGGGTTAAAAAGAAGGTCCCCTTCACCCCGATTAGTCCGAATGGCGCTGGCTACCACCCCCAAGCACAGGAAACAAACATACCTAACATAAATACCCCAGAAAGTGAATGGGAAAATCGCCCCGCCGGTAGCGTAGTGGTTATCGCACCAGACCGGTATTCTGGAGGTCGTGGGTTCGGATCCCACCTGGCGGGCATTTTTTCTTCACTTTCTTTCTTTCTTTCCAAATTCTTAATATGTTTCAATGATCTACCACATCCTCCCCTTTGCTTTCCGAGGTTTTCTCGACTGCCAACCCTTATTTCTGTGTTATTTTCAACGAGCCCCTCATTTCCTATTCTGATTCGCTACATGCATAGCGAGGGCCTCTGTTCTGGCAGTCTTGTTGCCAAAGGGAGCTTAAGAGGGTTCAAAGCTGGTCGACCACTCTGGACATGTCGTAGACACTCGAGTCACGACCCGGGGGTTAAAAAGAAGGTCCCCTTCACCCCGATTAGTCCGAATGGCGCTGGCTACCACCCCCAAGCACAGGAAACAAACATACCTAACATAAATACCCCAGAAAGTGAATGGGAAAATCGCCCCGCCGGTAGCGTAGTGGTTATCGCACCAGACCGGTATTCTGGAGGTCGTGGGTTCGGATCCCACCTGGCGGGCATTTTTTCTTCACTTTCTTTCTTTCTTTCCAAATTCTTAATCTGTTTCAATGATCTACCACATCCTCCCCTTTGCTTTCCGAGGTTTTCTCGACTGCCAACCCTTATTTCTGTGTTATTTTCAACGAGCCCCTCATTTCCTATTCTGATTCGCTACATGCATAGCGAGGGCCTCTGTTCTGGCAGTCTTGTTGCCAAAGGGAGCTTAAGAGGGTTCAAAGCTGGTCGACCACTCTGGACATGTCGTAGACACTCGAGTCACGACCCGGGGGTTAAAAAGAAGGTCCCCTTCACCCCGATTAGTCCGAATGGCGCTGGCTACCACCCCCAAGCACAGGAAACAAACATACCTAACATAAATACCCCAGAAAGTGAATGGGAAAATCGCCCCGCCGGTAGCGTAGTGGTTATCGCACCAGACCGGTATTCTGGAGGTCGTGGGTTCGGATCCCACCTGGCGGGCATTTTTTCTTCACTTTCTTTCTTTCTTTCCAAATTCTTAATCTGTTTCAATGATCTACCACATCCTCCCCTTTGCTTTCCGAGGTTTTCTCGACTGCCAACCCTTATTTCTGTGTTATTTTCAACGAGCCCCTCATTTCCTATTCTGATTCGCTACATGCATAGCGAGGGCCTCTGTTCTGGCAGTCTTGTTGCCAAAGGGAGCTTAAGAGGGTTCAAAGCTGGTCGACCACTCTGGACATGTCGTAGACACTCGAGTCACGACCCGGGGGTTAAAAAGAAGGTCCCCTTCACCCCGATTAGTCCGAATGGCGCTGGCTACCACCCCCAAGCACAGGAAACAAACATACCTAACATAAATACCCCAGAAAGTGAATGGGAAAATCGCCCCGCCGGTAGCGTAGTGGTTATCGCACCAGACCGGTATTCTGGAGGTCGTGGGTTCGGATCCCACCTGGCGGGCATTTTTTCTTCACTTTCTTTCTTTCTTTCCAAATTCTTAATCTGTTTCAATGATCTACCACATCCTCCCCTTTGCTTTCCGAGGTTTTCTCGACTGCCAACCCTTATTTCTGTGTTATTTTCAACGAGCCCCTCATTTCCTATTCTGATTCGCTACATGCATAGCGAGGGCCTCTGTTCTGGCAGTCTTGTTGCCAAAGGGAGCTTAAGAGGGTTCAAAGCTGGTCGACCACTCTGGACATGTCGTAGACACTCGAGTCACGACCCGGGGGTTAAAAAGAAGGTCCCCTTCACCCCGATTAGTCCGAATGGCGCTGGCTACCACCCCCAAGCACAGGAAACAAACATACCTAACATAAATACCCCAGAAAGTGAATGGGAAAATCGCCCCGCCGGTAGCGTAGTGGTTATCGCACCAGACCGGTATTCTGGAGGTCGTGGGTTCGGATCCCACCTGGCGGGCATTTTTTCTTCACTTTCTTTCTTTCTTTCCAAATTCTTAATCTGTTTCAATGATCTACGACATCCTCCTCTTTGCTTTCCGAGGTTTTCTCGACTGCCAACCCTTATTTCTGTGTTATTTTCAACGAGCCCCTCATTTCCTATTCTGATTCGCTACATGCATAGCGAGGGCCTCTGTTCTGGCAGTCTTGTTGCCAAAGGGAGCTTAAGAGGGTTCAAAGCTGGTCGACCACTCTGGACATGTCGTAGACACTCGAGTCACGACCCGGGGGTTAAAAAGAAGGTCCCCTTCACCCCGGTTAGTCCGAATGGCGCTGGCTACCACCCCCAAGCACAGGAAACAAACATACCTAACATAAATACCCCAGAAAGTGAATGGGAAAATCGCCCCGCCGGTAGCGTAGTGGTTATCGCACCAGACCGGTATTCTGGAGGTCGTGGGTTCGGATCCCACCTGGCGGGCATTTTTTCTTCACTTTCTTTCTTTCTTTCCAAATTCTTAATCTGTTTCAATGATCTACCACATCCTCCCCTTTGCTTTCCGAGGTTTTCTCGACTGCCAACCCTTATTTCTGTGTTATTTTCAACGAGCCCCTCATTTCCTATTCTGATTCGCTACATGCATAGCGAGGGCCTCTGTTCTGGCAGTCTTGTTGCCAAAGGGAGCTTAAGAGGGTTCAAAGCTGGTCGACCACTCTGGACATGTCGTAGACACTCGAGTCACGACCCGGGGGTTAAAAAGAAGGTCCCCTTCACCCCGATTAGTCCGAATGGCGCTGGCTACCACCCCCAAGCACAGGAAACAAACATACCTAACATAAATACCCCAGAAAGTGAATGGGAAAATCGCCCCGCCGGTAGCGTAGTGGTTATCGCACCAGACCGGTATTCTGGAGGTCGTGGGTTCGGATCCCACCTGGCGGGCATTTTTTCTTCACTTTCTTTCTTTCTTTCCAAATTCTTAATCTGTTTCAATGATCTACCACATCCTCCCCTTTGCTTTCCGAGGTTTTCTCGACTGCCAACCCTTATTTCTGTGTTATTTTCAACGAGCCCCTCATTTCCTATTCTGATTCGCTACATGCATAGCGAGGGCCTCTGTTCTGGCAGTCTTGTTGCCAAAGGGAGCTTAAGAGGGTTCAAAGCTGGTCGACCACTCTGGACATGTCGTAGACACTCGAGTCACGACCCGGGGGTTAAAAAGAAGGTCCCCTTCACCCCGATTAGTCCGAATGGCGCTGGCTACCACCCCCAAGCACAGGAAACAAACATACCTAACATAAATACCCCAGAAAGTGAATGGGAAAATCGCCCCGCCGGTAGCGTAGTGGTTATCGCACCAGACCGGTATTCTGGAGGTCGTGGGTTCGGATCCCACCTGGCGGGCATTTTTTCTTCACTTTCTTTCTTTCTTTCCAAATTCTTAATCTGTTTCAATGATCTACCACATCCTCCCCTTTGCTTTCCGAGGTTTTCTCGACTGCCAACCCTTATTTCTGTGTTATATATATATATATATATATATATATATATATATATATATATATATATATATATATATATATATATATATATATATATATATATATATATATCCTTTGAAACCCCCCCTCCTCTTCCCTTGGACTTGGTTGTATGAGTGTGAACACCCCCCTGTTGAGTTTAATATCCCCAGTTCTTTTCTCTTCTCTCCTTTCTTAATAAATCACCACCACCACCACCAGAGATGGTTTGTGATTGATTGATTGACTGTAGGGTTTAACGCGCCGACGCAACGCAGGCGATGAGGCACGCCGTAGTGGAGGGCTCCGGATTAATTGTGACCCCCTGGGGATCTTTAACGTGCGCCGAAATCTCGTACACACGGGCGTTTTTGCTTTTCCCCTCCGTCAGAAAAGCGGCCGCCGCGGACGGGAATCGAGCCCGCGACCTCGTGCTCCGCAGAGCAATGCCTTAGTCACTGAGCCACCGCGGCGGGTCCAGAGATGGGTTGTGTTGTCAAGCCCATGTTGTTGGTTGTAATAAGAGAGCAGCAGAAGTGACAGTTGAGGAGGTACAAGGCAAGGGAGGTAGAGTGGCGGTTGGGTGCGTTGTAGTTAGGTGTCTGTCTGTAAGCGACGCCAGATGAATGCTTCCTCCTCGTTGAGTCGAGGGTAGGGTTGAAGCAGTGTAACACGAACGTTGCGAGAGTGGTGGAGGATGTCGCGGTAGCAAGATGGAAAAGCAGGAGGTAGGCCGAGGGTTCTGACCCTGAGGGAAACGACCGGCAACAGCCGTCTCATTTCCATCGAGGGACAAGTGGCCAGGAGTCAAGATGTCGGAGAGAGGGGTTTCAATGATGTTGAATGGCCCAAAGTGAGATGCTTCCCCGTTGGATGTTGCGGCAGCCCTGCTGGGAGTCCGGGATAATGTTGATGGAACCGGAACCGGTGGTAGCAGCAAGAGCTGCCACTTTATCCCATACCGTTCGATCCATGGGAGCTGGCCCTCCCACACCATCCGGTATGCCGGTGCCAGCAAACGCGAGGTCTACGACCGATCTCCAATTCTTCCATTGAACAATTAACGGCGCGGTTGGCAAGCAAGACCCCTACGATCCAGCTTGACGTGGAGAACAGGGCCCGCGCAGACAGATTTTTTTCATTCATTCATATTTGATTCTGCTGGTGTCATATTGCTCTTCTTTTTGTTACTGGAATTCCATCATGAGCTGCAAGCCATGCATTTCCAGCCGAAGTTTTTATGTACACTTTTATCACAAGGTGCCATAACTACTCTGAGCCGAGAACTTGGGACTTGAAACCATTGGTAACAAGAACTTAGATGCGCAAAAATATTTGAACACTGCAGCATTAACATTTATATAAACTAAGATTTTTTTCGAGGGCATCCTAGATTTACTGCCGTAAAATTTGGCCTGATTTCTGGAATTTAAATCTGTCTTCTCTTGGCACACGATCGTTAATCTTAAGCCATGTCCCTCATGTACCCACTACACAACCACCTCCTTGTCTTTGTCTGCTGGATGGTCACAAAGATGCACACGGTCACAAAAAATACAAAATACTGTGGTTGATTCTTCTGTCGTAGGAATCAGTAAAATACGTAAGTGAAATGTGCAGCGAAATCTGCAGCTGAGCATGATTTGCGGGTCGGCGGCTGTCTTGAGGGTGTGCTTGGCGAGCGACGTCCTGCTGGCGGGTCACTTCGGCAAAGTTGTACTGGTGTCATTTCCGTGACGGATATGACGTCCGTAAAATCTTGGGGTATCGCGGCACAAAACACCTTCGTGTTAAAATATAAAACCTGAAAACGAACAACCCTAAGTATAATGTACTCTCTAGTACTAAAGGTTGCTTCCCCGCAAGGAGTCCCTGTGTGCAGGGGTGCACCCTTTACAGGCCGCTTGCTTCGTTGTACTGGCGTCACTTCCGTGACTGATATGACGTCAGCGAAATCTTGGTGTATCCGGGAATAAAACACTTTCGTGTTAAAATGGTCGTAGTGAGCTACTGCGATGTCATCAAGTGAGTTTGAAAGCCCTGCAGCAAATAATGACCGAAAACGACACCAATTTCTTTATTTTTAGGCGTTTCCTAGTATAACACTGGCACAGTATTTTGGTTGTCAACCTGCTTGCGCGGCAGTCCTCCTAGTTGTAGTGCCATTCCGAAATTTCTTCTCTGCTTCGATGTCAAGTATATGTCGCATGGGAGGAATCAGAAGGCAAGAAAAAACAAAACGCACAGAACATGAGCAAGTTAGAGTAATTGGGTATGATTTCTCCTGCTTAGAAAAATATCCTGTGTCCTTGCAAACTCTATTTTTACGATACAATTACCATTAATCCCATAAAATAATTCATGCGAGGGATCTCCGTTCAGAGGATAATTAAATTTTCTTGTGCTGAGAGAGAGAGATTTTATGGCCTCGTGAGCAAGAGGATAGGGCCTACCCTGCACCCCGTGGGTGGGACTCTGAGTCCAAGATGTACTAATGCTGACAACAACAAAAAAATGGCTGCGGCTTAGCTCCGCTAACCTTGGATATGCAAAACAAAAGCGTGGCTTAGTCTCATTGAGTCTTGGTTTCGCTTGGTTAACCTTTAATTTATTGCTGACCACCTCTCAAAGCCGTTCGGTTCCGTGCAACGCTCACAGAAGGAGTCCGGGCGAACGCGGCCTTCATTCATGGCGAACCCACCGTTCCCCTTCGCCGGGCGCGAGACGAGTCACGTTGCCCAAAACGACCCAGCGCGGCATGCGTGGCAGGCTGCGGGGGTGGTTGGCAGCCTCGGCCGCAGCGGCGGTGGCGACCAATGGCGGCGCCCGCAGGCGCCAACAGCGGGCCCGGCGAATCACGCGATGCGCTTCGAGGGGTGTGTCACCGGGGGTGTGTCTCCGGTCAATAGGTCATTTGCACATCCTCCACGAAATCGCTGGGCGAAAGTAGTAAAGCTTCGCTTTAAAAATTGGCGCCGCTTGCGCTAGTGGTGCAAGGCTGGAGAAACAGCACAGCCACCGTCCCCTCTCCCTTCGTCCGAGACCCGGCTGTTGCACCTCAAATGGATGTCCGAACTTGCTGCTGAAAATTATCTATGACTGGCAGGCCCGGATAGTTTTGTCTGCAACCTTTCATATCTCTCCCAAAGTGGACCGCATTAGTTAGCACGCGCCACAACGCACGTGAACTGGCGAGGAGACGAGCACGCAAGAGATCACGCCACGAACGCTGGGCAGAGTGTTCTCGAAGGTCGAGCTTGACGACGCCGGGCGCTTCTCACGAGGAGCACGCTCACGTGCACGCGCTGTTTTTTCTTTGTATTTTTTTGTTCGCGATCGGAGAAGGACCAAGCTCAAGTTTAAGCAGCTCTGCCGTTAAAATAAATGGGTAACTCTTGCGCATCATTGCGGTGATGGATGCTTTGCTATGCCGGTTTACGCGCAGTTTTATCGGTTCCCTGCATTCCAGATGGCACTGCTAGCTTGCGAAATGCACTGCATATTGCAACAAATACTACGGTGCAGTAAACCAGCGTTCAATATTAAGAACCAATTAACTATACAATCTCTGCTGCACTTTGATGTAACGAAGTGCTCCTCCTCCAACCTGTCCTCACGCTGCCATACTCAACATTTTCAATTGCCTTTTGAACTCAGATAGAGAACTGCAATGTACCCTTCGATGATTAGGCCACGCTGCTTAATAGACGCCCTGGCCCGGTACGTATCGAGGACTCGGAGAGCCGCTCACTTATTCTGAGTAGGACGCCCGAATGATGCGAAATGACACTGTTTCCGTATCTTAAAATCTGTCTCTGAAAGACCGTAATACTCGATAATGGGTTTTAACTTTTAAGAGAAAGATTTTAAGTTTACCTGAACGTTAAAACAATATTTAGAACGAAATCTCACATAATGTTACCTTTCGTAAGTTAACACGACATTTTCAATGTGACGCAAACGTTCCGCGTTCTTAATCGTCCGATTACCATTTTGATATAACACACATGACGTTATTTCAACGTTTATAAAGGAAGGAAGGATAACACATTGCCCTATACCTTGCACATGGGAAATGTGAAGAGAGGGGTGAAAGAGAAAAAAAAAGCTATAAAAAATTTTCCGAAGGGTCATTGAGGAGCGAGAAAATAAAGCGTAAAGGTAAGTACAAAGACAAAACCACGAAATAAAAAAAGCCCTAAAACCTGACAGGCAAATAAGAAATTAGCAGTGGCTTAGCTCGGCTATGCCAGGATATACGTAGCGTGAGCTAAGGTTCAGCTGGTCATTCTTAGGTTTCCTGGTTGTCTAGGATTGCCTAATTATCATGCTTACTGCTGCTAAAACGATTTCCAATCCAATCCAATCCAAACCAATCCAATCCAATCCAGTCCAGTCCAGTCCAGTCCAGTACAGTCACTGCTCCTCGCGAACACGCAGCACGGCTCTCCAGGAGCCACGCGAAACGGCTATCAAGTGGCTCCGGCGCAGCGTCAGACTTGGCTACTGCGCAACGGAGGCGCACATCTGGGCACGCGCCGGCACCAGTGCGTCTGCCGCGGCTATGACGTCACTCCTCTGGAATGCGCAGACCGGCGAATGTGCAGACCCCATTCTCTGCACGCCCGTACTCCACTTGCATTAGATTTCCAATGCAATCCAATCCGATGCTGCTCGCGCTTGCGCAGCACAGCCCTTCAAGGTCCACGCGAAACTGCTCAACTTCGGCCAGTGTGGCTTACGCTACAAAAAAAAAAAAAAAAAAAAAAAAAAACTTTACCATCCCTTTCTTAAGAACGTTGAGAGAAGAGCGAACGCTTTTTCACGTGAAAACTGCGTCAGAGGCGCGTCCAACCTTCACTGAAAGTGCGTGCAATCTATCATCAAACCTTCAAAGGCACAAATCGCAAACGAGGAAGGAACCCATTCGACGATTTTTCGCGCACTAAGTAAACGCATCTACGAACGATCTAATTGTGTACCGATAGTACCGATACGTGGTTTATGAGATAAACGTATACTATTGTACCCCTTCTTCATGATCGACGCGTGTGTTGTATTATGTAGAACCGTTCGCGATTTTCAAGCAACCGTTTTGACACAACTGAATCCTGGTTTCACGGACGGGCCGTGTGTCCAGAAATCTTATCACAGCTTTTCGGTCCAGCAACCGTACTATGGGAAAATGCCCTAGTTTTTTTACAGGACGCCGTCGGTCTCACTAAGAAAGCTTTCGCTTTAATAACGTTGTCTTACCATTCTTGGGACACTTGTGGAGCGCTTGTAATACTTGTGTAAGCAAACAATTTCGGTTAAACACTATATGACAAGATGAAGGGGAATATGTGGTTACAGCCCATTAGCGTACAAACTGCGGATGCGCAACATTAGCATTAAATTCCGAGTCAGTTATTATTTACACAACAATGGAAGATAAAACATACTAATGGCAAGTAAATAAAATTCTCCATAAAAATATAGAACGCTCCTGTCACGCTTTTTTTTTCTAATTTAAGCCTAGCGTTTTGACAAATATATTGAATAACATTTTTAGAACAAAGCAAGCTTTTTTTACCTGAATCAGAATTCTCTCATTGGTTAGGAAATTATGACTTATTTTAAATTGTGTTCTTTAGACTTACACTGTTACCTGGTTATAAATTGTCGTGCTCAAAATGAAATGATAATTTGCTGGAAAGTTCTATTCACTGTTATCGTATGAAACATCGCGTGATTCCACACTGGGGATGTGCATTTTCCGCAATGGCCGAGGCATTGTACTGCTGAGCCCGAGGTCCCGAGTTCGATCCCGGCCACGGTGGCCGCTTTTCAGATGGAGGCGAAGAGCGAAAACGCTGGTGCGTCAAGATTTTGGCGCAGACGCCCGAGTAGTCAAACTTAA
Source organism: Haemaphysalis longicornis (assembly GCF_048455015.1). Classification (NCBI taxonomy): domain Eukaryota; kingdom Metazoa; phylum Arthropoda; class Arachnida; order Ixodida; family Ixodidae; genus Haemaphysalis; species Haemaphysalis longicornis. The sequence continues at coordinate 205,771,014 of NW_027526361.1, read as the reverse complement.
TCCGGAGCCCTGCACTGCGCGAGCCTCTAGCCGACAAGTGGCTTTGGGATGCGCATTTTCAGCGCGTATTGAAGGATGAGTCCATGTATAGTTAACAAACTCTGACTGTCGCCCCATTGTATGTATGAGCATGTATGCCGTTTCTGTGGGGAATGTATTCACTTTTTTATCCATGGTGTAAGCAACGTGTTCAAAGCACGCTTTAGCCCTTTTTTCTTCGGGTGTGTTGGGTGGCCGCTTGTAAAAGACAAGGCAGGCTGTCTCGTTTTGGTAGTACTAAGAATCGGTGCAAAAGGTGCAAGAATCCCATCATGCTGGCGATTTATGTTGTTGCCCCAGCACCACCTGCGAAATTAGGCTTGATGAACAGATGACGACGGCGGCGATGATGGTGACGACGGTGTTGTTGTTGTTGTTGTTGTTGTTGTTGATGATGATGATGATGATGGTTATGATGATGATGGTGATACAATGGTAACAGCCAAACGCAAGATTTAGTTTCTGGGGGATGGGAGGGGATGATCACTGAACATAGAAAAACATGGTTAGATAAACAATTGAAACTAAACAAAAAATTAAACGAAGCCGGATTAAGGTGGGGGCTATGGGGGCTGCAGCCCCGGGCCCCGCAGCTTGCAGGGGCCACGCATCCGGGCCCCGCTCGACTTTTGGTATAAGGAAGTGTCGCTCAGCTTGCTTCCTGGCCACGTAGCATTGAATCGAGGTTCAGCCCCTGGTTGAGGGGCTCGGTTGAGGCCCCGGCTGTTTTATTTCTATCCGACAGCCGGGGCTTCAGCCTCGACTTCACATGGAAGCTAACTAATCACTGACAGATAGGTACGATCGGCACAACCCGTACCCTTATAGCTGACAGCCTTGCCGCTCATTTCAATTCAATGTCTTTATTTTAGATGCAGAGCATCTTTTTCTCGGGGCAATGTCCGTTGCCCGTTGGCGTCCGCACCTCTCCTCCTCATCCCCCTCTCCACGCCAGCTTCGCGATAGCGCGCGCGTGCGCGCCTCTCCCTCCGTCCCCCTCTCCACGCCAGCGCTATATGTATATAACCGCGTGCAGTGCGCGCGGCTGCCTCAGTTGCTTCGTCGGATGAGTCTCGCTCCGGCGTCTGATGAGTACCGACAGTACTGCTAGCGGATTGGCTGACACAAGTTCAGCCAGCATCAGCCAACCAGTTAACAGAGCCGTTTGTCAGATGGGAACCCTGAGGTGATGCCAAGCATCGCGGAGTTTCCAACAACGTTCACGCGATGGGGGTAACCAACGCAAGTGAAAATAAAGGGAACTCCGCGATGCTTGGCATCACCTCAGTGTTCCCCTGGGGAAGATGGTGTAATTTTTCGCACACGTTTGTGAAAAAGTTTTCCGGAATAAAGCGTTTGTACAAAGCTGGACGGGGCCCATGCACCCACTAAAAATAAAAGCCCCGAGCGCGAATCCGGTCGCTTCGGTAGAGGGCGTTTCGGTACGGTCTTTTCAGTACACGAACCTTTCGAACGTTTCTCGGCATGGATGTTTCGGCAAACACAGGGGTTCAGGCGTGCGCATAGTGTACTGACTTCTGTAGAATATTGGGAACTTTTAAAACACAAGGGAAGTGCAATGTAATCATTGGCAACTTGAGCACAGCCTCACAGGCTCCAAAATGTGCGTGCACCAGTCTTTGCCGAAATTTTTCAGTGTATAGCGCTTTGCGAGGACGTTCATTGCGATGACGACCTGGTCAATCAAGGCTGTGGATTAATGAAAGCGCAGAAGTGCCATTTCGACGAGTTTTCTTTTTTGAGGGTGGAGGGGGTGGGGGGTTTCCAAGAGAGAAGCGTAGGCGGTGTGCTGAATAAGTTACACAAAAAGCGTTTTCGTAATGTTTCTATTGCTTTGAGGTTATTACCTAACCATTCATGTATTGAACTACGAGATGGAACACTTCCTCTTTCAAAGTCTTGCGCTGTACTAACTCCACAAAGAATTAGAGCTTTTATGTATCATTCCGATTAAAAGGGAACTGCTGAAAGATATCTATTTTGATGGACCAATGTGCGAAATTGCGAGTTGGAAAAGCTATAAAGTACCGTTTTAAATTTTATGCTTATTCATGTTTTATCTTAGTGCTACTTTCTTTCATTTGTTTGGGTTTGACCAATGTAGAGGTTAAAAGACGTCGTACTTTGTTCCTATTTTATTACGGGTGATTGAGTCAGGCGGGACTGATTTGGCTAATTGTATTTAATGTGAACATTTATTTGGAAGTGAAGTCATTGTATATGATTCTTATCCCTATTTCGGTGTTCAAAGGCTGCAGCTGTACATACGTTTGGTTGAATTTTATGCGTTTATAAGAAGGCTTAAAATGTTGCTTTCAAACAAAATGCTCGCATGTTCTTTGGCCTTTCCTACGTGCCAATGCGGCATTTCGATCATTTTGAATTTGTGATGGACCGGGAAATAAAACATATTGACGTGCGTGCCAGATAATCACAGATAATATTAGCGCGGGAAATAACAAATCAGTTTCCAGGAACCATTGCAATTACGTATGTTTTATCACTGATCAGTGACCGTAACATGTGGGCTTCAAAAATTTCATCGTTTTCAACGAGTCATCAGTACCGTTATCCTCAGCCCCAACCATTAACTCTAAGGGCCCCAAGGAGACAGGCAGCCCCGGGCCCCAAAATTTCCTTATGCGGCACTGAATATACCCGAATGCATTGGCGCGCGCTACATATTACTCGCTTTTTCTTTTGTTCATTTTAGCATTCCACATCGCCAAATCGCGGATCGTCGTGGTGGGAGCGGACATTGGAGAATGAAGAAACGTAAGGTGAAGGAATCACTTATCGTGAAAAAATATTTACCTCTCTCCTTTATTTGATAGTCGCCGGAATCACTGGCACAGTGTCCATTCACCAACTCCACCCCGCTCGACTGCCGCTCTACCCATCGTTGATTTTTTTTTTTTTTCGGGAAGTGGGGTGCTATCGTCCGCCAACGCTAACAAATCCGGCTTTTTACTGTACCGCACTCCTGTTTACCCACTTAGGCCTTAGGCCATCCTATCTGTAAGAAAGTTGTTCATTCGATACAATTCAGTTACTGTACTAGAGTGATACTGGCGAGCAAACGCGCCTTGCTCGAGGCCGTCTGCGCCATCGGGAGAATTATGGGGAGAATAGATATTTGCATTAGCTTCGTCAATGACTTGGCTTGAAACGTTATACTGAGAAAAAAAAAGTTACGCGCAGCAAAAACGTTGAGAAGAGCGTTTATTTACACAGGTAGGAAATAATAATACATTGTAACAATGAGAAGAAAAACAATGGGCACTATTTTTTTTTCTTTTTGGAATAGGTTGTTTGTCTGTGACGCCTCTGCGATACGGACGGGCTGAACCACGTTAAAGTTTTGCTATGCTCCACGAAAACACGCTTATCGTTTCGCCGTTCTTTAAAAAAAATGGCTGCGGCTTAGTTCGGCGAACTCTGGATATGTAAAGCGAACGCTTGGCTAACCCTGTTTAAGTCTTGCTTTCACTTGGTTACCATTTGATTTACCTGTAATTATGATACTTTTCTTCCAAAGCCTGCCTTTCTCTGCGGTTGTGGTCCCGCTTTCGGGTTCTTCCGCGCCCAACGGCTCGCCGGGCGATGTCCGTGGTGTCGTCAGACGCCTCTTGCCGATGACGGTCGAAGCCTCCAGCACCCGCCCAACCCTCAGAGAAGACGGCGCAACTCGCTCTCATTTATGGCCAAGCTCGCATACCGGTGGCGAGTCACGTGGTGAGGCGCGAACCGGCTGCGCAGAGCGCATGCGTCAAGTCGGTAGCGGTGCAGGCAGCTGTGCACGTGGCCGTTGGCGGAGCTCGTCCCGACGAGTCACCTGATGCGTTGCCAAGAATACGGCGCAGCTGCGGTCAAATGAAGGTCAAATTTACCGCGACGGCGAAACCACTCTACCAGATTAGTAAATCTTGGCTTTAACGAAATAAATTGTAAAATATTTAACGAACCAGGTGACACCTGCACAGCGATCAACCTAGCTATAGCGACGCGTGTTGGTGTTCTTGCGCGATAAAAATAAAATACGTAGACGGCGTCGGTGGGGCTGACCGCATGCAGATATTTTTTCCTGCGTATGCAACTTTTACGTACCGTTATGATAATTTTTTTAATAATGGGTACAGGATTAAAACGTGTTTCCGTGGGGTATTGTGAAATTTAAAAGCGCTTTGTGAGGTTATTTATAGATGACAGACGAATCGCGTACAAGAAAAATGACAAGGCACTGGACTGGGCTAGTTGGTACATGTTTGATTGGAATAAAAGCTAGCAGAAAACACAGGGCACAGAAGAAACCAACGGGACAAACTGGCGTTTTTTTTTTTTGGCTCCAGCATAATTTTTATTTTCGGAAAGGAGCTTTGGTGGTGACATAACTTTCGGGCACAGCTGGCGACAGTTTTTGGTGGGCATGCGACTACACACGACGCGCAGAAAGGATGTGACTGCGCAGGCGTGGCGCCTGCTCAAATCGCATATTTGATTGGAATAAAAACCAGCAGAAAACACAGGACACAGAAGAAAACGACGGAACAAGCTGGCACTAACAACTGAAACGAATAAGGCACTTGAACGCATAGAAGTACCCTTCCGGCAACATCATGCGCATGCGTGAAAAGTCATGTGTCGCATGAACGAAATGTTAACAATCAACCGTTTAGCTTGACACGTCGTTTTCTTTTGTGTCCTGTGTTTTCTTCTGGTTTTTATTCCAACAAAAAAAATGTCCACCTACTCCTCCTTCTCCTCAAAAAAGAGAAGAAATCGCACTATTCCACTTTCGTATTGCTACAGAGTGTTCTTATTCACTACCAACGAAAACAAATGCTTTTCTTGGAACTTTTGTTGCACGTTACGTGTTGAACAGCCACTAAAACGTCACAATCCAAGTAAATTACGAAGCTAACGCAAATCTGCACTCTTCTCATATTTCCCACGGTTGTACGCCGTGCCGACGTCAGTTTCTCTCTAGTACATTTTAATGTGAAAGCATCAGTTAACTCGTTATGTCTGCCATCTGGCGTCTCTGGAACACAGAAGGTACACAAAATGATTGATGGATGGAACGTTGCCAGTGGTGTCTGCGCACCGTGGGCGGGGGTTAAGAGATCCCTTTGTGGGGAAAAACTGTGGCGTTTGTTTCTCGACTCCATTCGCCCTGTAATTCGCGCTTTCTTGCCCGTTGACCTCCTTCATTGAGGCGAAGTGTACGTCTCAATGCGTATTTTTACTGACGTTGTCGTTTTTAAAGCAAATCTTTCTACCAGCCAACGGTTCTTTCGTGGCGTGCAGGACAAGAAACTCCCAACGCGACTGCGGAGGAAAGGAGGTTTTCACTCGTGGAGCTCAGTGTCGATGGCGCGGCGAATTTACCCAGCGTTCCCCACGCACTCACGCCGGAACGCGCATCGGCGCGACCCGGCTTTGTCGTCTGCTTTATCGACAGTTGTTTTGGGCCTGTTTAGGCGCAGCTTCGCGTCTATTGCGCGCTTCCTTCGCAGGGCGTGGTTAAATTGTTCGACAGCACCTCCCGGGTAACCCGGACACGACGGAATTAAGTGGTAGTACGGCAAAGATACGTTAAATATTGGTTTGCAGGGCACGAAGACAAAATGTTGAGACCACATACAGACATCTGGCCGCTCAACAAACCGTACCTTTTGCGCACTGCTTGCGACGAATGGGAGTCCGTTTTCTAAATTGGTGAATACTAATTCGGTTGTGTCTTATCAGGTATTATAAAAGGTGAAAGGAGCACCTGGTTATGATCAATAGAGATTATAAATGTTTCCTCAGCTTTTTCGCCATTCTCAAACTTACTAAGCTAACTAGTTTTAATCGGTATAAATGGGAATCACTAAGCTTACATGCCGAATTGTTTCGGTGTCCGCGCTTTTGTCGCGCGGTGATGTAGCCCCAAGCAAGCACTTCAGGATGGCTAGGTTCCGCTGTCTCACGCTTCGAATGACGCTCCTCGCCGTTTTCTTTCTGCCGACGCATGGTTGGGCTACCACAGCGGTGGTTCCGCCGCTCTAGCCCGGCAGTGGCCGACGCTTCTGCGTTCGGGGCGCCGCGGCCCTGTGAATCCCAGGTAACGGCTGGTACAATCTCTGGTTTCGCTCTTTGCAGAGCCACGTGTGTGAAATCAAGTGACATCGCATGGGCAATTGTTGTGGGTGTCGTTTACAGCTTTGCTCTCCAACCACCTTCACAGCGTGGATTGGATCCAGTTTTTTTGTTGTTGTTGTTTTTGTTTGATAGTTCATCTGCTTATATTGCTACAGTGTCTCAGCCGAAGAGGCTAAGCAGGTCAAGCGTTAGTTCATAGCCTATGTACAACATTGGGACATGTGCCAGTACCAGCCGAAGGATGATGACGGTAGCACGCTCGGACTCGGGCAACGAGCTAGAAGTGGAAGTGGAAGAGGATCCTGAGAGCCTATGACGCGGGGGTTACCAGGGCACAATTTATCTTTGTAGCTGAGCCAGCTGTGTTTCTGGCGGCCCAGTGGCCCAGGTACTATCGACCGCAAGTTACTCTACCACAAAGCTTGGTGTCCCCATTAGGGTTGCGCTCAATAACGTACTTCCATCTCTTTATAGGGGCCATACGATAACGGTCAACTCCCGGAACATCTTTCCCCAAAATGCTAAAATGCTACCTACCCGACTGCTCAATGGTATCCTACAAGATCATTTGGCCTCAATTCAGCAAGGTACTATCATACAGGGTGTTGCGGCGATAACTGGAACACTTTAAAAATTTTTCCTGAGCGATCCGCCGCTCTGTTCGCGCTCAAACTTCACACAAAGGTCGCATTTTGTGGTCTATTTTGTTTGACACCGGGAACAACAACGGTACTTACCTGTTTATTCTGAAAATAAATAAAAACGATTTTCGCCTATGGGAAAATGGCCGCTGATTTGGACGTACGAGCCAGCGCAAGTTTTTGTTGGAACGACGGAACCACCTGCAGAGTGAAAAGTATGTTTGGGATTCACGTACGGAGCCAAATGGTGCAGCAGACGATCAGAAAATGCACCTAGAAATGAGCTAACAGACGATCAGAAAACCCGGTTTTCGGGCTCGCACGTCCAAATCGCCGCCATTTTCCCATAGGCGAAAATCGTTTTTATTTATTTTCAGAATAAACAGGTAACTACCGTTGTTGTTCCCGGTGTCAAACAAAATAGACCACAAAATGCGACCTTTGTGTGAAGTTTGAGCGCGAACAGAGCGGCCGATCGCTCAGGAAAAATTTTTAAAGTGTTCCAGTTATCGTCGCAACACACTGTATATACAGATGCTTCTCAACGATTTGAAAAATCCGGAATAAGTATAGTTTCCCCTTCCCTAAATTGGTACTTTTCGGTTCGTCTGGTGGATTTTCTCCCTATATTCTATGCGGAATTCTTGGCAATTGTCTTGGCACTACGAAAGCTTGACATATCGGTATCGTTTCCACTTATGATTACAGATTCCCTATCCGTAAGCTTAGCCCTTTCTTCTCCTAAAGACTCACCTCTTCTACGGACGTTTCGATCACTTCTGCCACCTCATATTACTGAAGTTGACCTTCTTTGGGTCCCTGGGCACGCGGGAATCACCTTTAATGAAACCGCAGATTCACTGGCAAGGGTAGCACTCTCCGGCCCTGTTGTCGATGTCATTGAGACAACGCCTTTATTAGCCGCCGTAAGATTCCGTAGATTGTTGAAGCTACAAGGGCAGCACGAATGAGTCTTATTGTCGTTGCGAGGTTTTTGTCATCTAAAATTCTCCTGGAAACCGAATTGGTGCCCTTCACGCGACCTGGAGGTGATTGTAACGAGCCTTCGATGTCGTGTGCCCCAGTTGAATAGATACCTCCACGGGTCTCGTCTGGCGCAGTCTGCCATGTGCAGTTACTGTAATGAAGAAGAGTTTGTCGACCATTTCCTTTTGTCCTGTCGACGATTTTCAAGCCTCAGACGTCAGCTCCTTGAAGTGCCGCTTCGTCGCCTGAGGTTGGCATTATCAGTGCCGGCTCTTTTATCATTTGGGGCTTCAGAAACGGGATATTGCCGCCGGGATGTTTGTTCTGCTCTTCTGCGCTTTATAGAAAATTCCAAAAGATTTACAACCTAACTCGCATCTTATTCTGGCACCTCACCTGAGCCCTCGAAAAGCATCCATTTCTGAAAATTTTTATTCTCCTCCTCCTCCTCCTCCTCCTCCTCCTCCTCCTCCTCCTCCTCCTCCTCCTCCTCCTTCTTCTTCTTCTTCTTCTTCTTCTTCTTCTTCTTCTTCTTCTTCTTCTTCTTCTTCTTCTTCTTCTTTTATTTCCTTTTTTTTGTTTTGTTTCAATATTGACTAATTTCCAAACTCGATTCCTCCAACACAAGAAGAAAAAAAAAAGCTTCCAAATTTTTCTAATTTTCCTTAAATCGTCCACTTAGGCAGTAATCTCATTCGAATTAACGACTGATGTTTGGCCGATACCCTGATTGGGTATGCGCCAGTAATGTTAAGGAACAACAACAACAACAACAATCTTGCGCCTTGCCTACGCAGCGCTCTCAGGATTGTAAATACACTGCGCGGATACCTCTTGGCTTCGCGTCTTCCTTCACGTCACCGTAACACCTTGGTGAAGGTGCGGGGTATCGATCCCCGTACCTCTCGCTTTGTTCAGCTTTATTCAGCTTTGTTCCCGCCTCTTGGGAATAAAGCTGAATGGCTGCTTTGAGCCAGGTCTCAATTTTGTTATACCTCACCCTAAAGTAGTGCAAGGGGGTGTCGCCTCCTCCTGTTTGATATTCGAAGTGAAAAAGTCGTGCAAGCGTTTGTTGGACTCCACATTTGCAAAGCAATTGTAGCCAGTCTCTAACAAGCGCGCTGACCACCTGGTGTCTTTGTGACTGCCAGTGATAAGTTGATTATAGAGTTTTAAAATTATGTTTAAATGAAAGGCCAACGCTGATCGTATAAAAAACAAGAAAAAGCTTTGCAGTCATTTCTTACACGCTTAAACTTGTGCACGGGCTAAAAAAATGCAGGTTGTCGCCAACAGGTTAATTCGCGCTTCTCTCCAATGCAATATATTACCAACTCGCCCAAGCTTCCGCTCTTGCAAGTAGCGAAATTGCCCCACTGGTTGGCAAAAAAACGGAGAGCAAAGATAAATGTGTTGCTAAATGTGTGTTGCGTACCATAGATATGCGTTCGTTTCTGCGTAGTAGGGGTCTTTTATCAAATCCCGTTTTCCTGTGGCCATTGTTATGTTGGGCAAACGGGTCGCTGTGTAAATAGACGCCTGCGCGAGCCTTGTCTGTCAATCCAGAATGCTTCAGTTCCGCATTAGGCCTCGCCCCTCACCTCGTGCGGTTGCACACACGTTTGTTTTCCAACGCAGCTGTCCTGTTTAAACATTGCAACTAGCTTGCATGAGAAGCGTCAAAAGGTTCTCATGTTTGTAACTATAGTGCAACTACTGTGACTTTGCACAGACAAAAGAAAATAATTTTTAGTGCACAGCGTACGACTTAACAATGCATTCCCGCGCATTGCTTAGTTTTGAAAATAATCTCACTTGACATGCACGGCTTTTTTTTTTATGTATACCAGTTAAGTTTTTCCCGTAAACCTTCAGTTGTGAGTGCAGCGCTGTTTGTGTCCCCCCCCCCCCCCCTTTTCTCGTCTACGTTTTTTCTGCCCTGGTTTCTGTAAATATGAAGATAAACCATCGGCGCCCACTTTTGTTTAATCTTCCGAGGACAGGCGCCAGCAGTGCCAGTGACATGAAGGGTGAGGTTTAGTACGTTGACGGTGCCTAAAGCTTTTAATTTGTAACCTTCTTTACTTGATGTGATAAAAAGCGGCTCATCTCTGTTAGCCTTGCGAAATAAAAGTTAAACGGTTTCTACTCGAGCAATAATGTCATGTTCTTCCGTCTCCTCTTTTGTTGTTTGTTTCTCTGTTATTGTGTGCGTGTGTTTCGCGTAAAAATGCCTTTGTCTTCTAATCACTGTAAAAGACATTATTTCCCGGTATGTAACAAGAGTTATTTTATTACGCACATTCATGCTTACAAATTTCGATTGGGAATACTGTGCAGACTCCAGAACTGGATGCGAACTGTGTATGGTTAGCCTGATGCTGTTCTATATACCGTTCCAACGAGGGCGCTGACATCTTGCGTGCGCAGCGCCCTCTGGTAGCTGGCCGATTCGCTGGCTTGGGCTACAGTGTACAGCCGGTAAAAGGCTTGTCTATAACACAGCGTTCGTACTCCAAACCCTATCCTGCCCCGCCGGAGCGGGATATGAATAAAACTACTGCGGAATTCTGAAGTCCTAGCCCTTCGCTTTTGCCTCCGACATGTTTGGAACGAGTAAGTTTCGGCAGTTTTCGGATGTAGCTGGTTGAAGTTGAAATCGCTGTTATAGACAAGCGTTTTACCGGCTGTACTTGGGCGTTTGCTCCGCGGCGCATAGGCGCCAGCGGCGTCTCGGTGAATTTTTCGTTGCAGCGCGTTGTGCCTTCTTTTCCGTAATAAAATTTAAATGGGAAAGTTGTTGCATAGGACCAGTTTACGCGATCTGGCTTAAATTAGCGGCTTTTTGGGCAGCGGTGGAGCTGAAATTTGATTCGAGGTAGCGTGGTCCATGGTGGGTAAACGATGCCGTGCCGAACATACGTTTGCAATACTTCGTCACAATTTTTTTTGTTTGCGTGTGTGTGCCTGGGATCCGCGTATAGCTGGTATTTCGATCGCTTTACTGCGAAAACTGATGTTTGTTAAAACGATCTAACTGTGATACGCTCGGCGCCCACGGGCAACAATCACAAGCGCGTGTCAGTGTAACCGACTTCTGGCTTCATATCCCTGCAGGGTGTAATACAGGTAGAGAAAGCTTGGCTTTCCAACCACCTGGACAGCGTGGATTGGAGCCAATTTTGTTCTTCAGCCGGCCTCCTTAGAGCGTCGCGGTGAGTTAGACGCGATCAATGGGCAGCTTTGTTGAGAACAGTGCAGCATCCACCATGCTGAGAACGTAGCCTGTGAAATGAACTAGTAATAGTAGTGGTAGTTTATTTTCCATAAACTGTACAAGGTTATGTGGAAACAAAGGGAAAAAGTTGCACATAAGCAACTTGACTGTCCCTTACAACCCCTGTAAGGAGCAGCAGCAGGGCGGAAGCGCAACTAAAATGATAATATACAAAACATAATATATAAGCAACACTAAATGGGAAAGTGCACTTAAGAAAACTGTGGTTGATTCCTCTGAGAGGAATCGGTAAAACACGAAAGTGAAATGTGCAGCGAAATCTGCAGCTCAGTGCGGGTCGGCGGCTGTCCTGTGGGTGCGCTTGGCGAGCGACGTCCTTCTGGCCGGTCGCTTCGGCAAAGGTGTACTGGCGTCATTTCCGTGAAGGATATGACGTCAGTGAAATTGTGGTGCATCCCGGCATAAAACACTTTCGTGTTAATATAGAAACCCCGAAAACGAACAACCTTGAGTACAATGTAGTCTTCAATACTAAATGTTACTTCCCCGCAAGAAGACCCTGTGTGCAGGGGTGCACCCTTTACAGGCTGCTTGCTCGTTGTACTGGCGTCATTTCCGTGACATCAGTGGAATTTTGGTGTATCCGGGAATAAAACACTTTCGTGTTAAAAAACAAAAAGCAATAAAACAAAGGAACAAAAACAAAACAAGAAACACGCATGGCTGAGTGAGGTAACGAAGGAGAAACTAATCTAAGCACCTGTATTAACAGGAAAAGCACGCACGGTTGTGCGTGTGCAATGTGGGGGCATAGAACTCCATATTTTACCATGACAAAAAAACATGCTAACATAGTAAGCATGAACATAATAGCACACACAGCCACGCAATTCACTGCGAATCAGCAATGTATATACAACTTTTTGAGTTGAGTGGTTGTACAAGAATTATAATTGAGTTCGTTTATCATGTTTATTTAACGATAGTATAAATAACCATGATAGTATAAATAACTATAAACAAAGTTTACTAGTCTCAGGATATTGTTGGTTGACGCTTTGTGCCATTAGCTTTTTTTCGGTTTTTCCATTTGATACATACTTTCTAACCCACATGCAACGTGTTTGCCACTTATGAGAATTCGTGCATTCGAAGCACGGGCATTTGATCGAATTTGATTGCATAATCATTCATCCTTCATCCATTCGCACATTTCTTACTCCAGTGTTTCATGGGGCAGCGCATACTGCACCCACCTTACGTCAATTCAGATAATTCAAAACCAAGCAATAAAAATTGCCACATCTAGCCCATTTCGCTCTAACGCTAAATCGTTGCTTCGTGCAAATAACACATTGACGGTTCAGGAACTTATCGAACATAATCTCGGTACTGATATGTATAAGACAATAAACAATCAACATCCACACTTATCAGCTTCAATTTCTATGTTTGCAAACACTAATGTCACGAGGTTTGTCCTGAGTGAGTGAGTGAGTGAAAACTTTATTGCATAACAGCCAGTAGTCCTAGACGTCGGCCAAGAGCCCTTGGGCTCTAGCAGCGTCTTCGGCCAGCTGAATGGCCCACACTTGATCAGCTGGGTCGGAGCTGAGCAATACGGTCTCCCATTGCTCTACAGTAGCGATGTTGCGACCTAACGTTGTCGCCTGTGGACAAGCCCACAGCATGTGGGCTAAGTCTGCCCTGTCCTTACACCGGTGGCACTTGTCAGAATATTGCCCAGGGTAACAGTGACTGTACGCAACCGGGTTGGGATACGAGTTGGTCTGTAGAAGTCTCCAAGCCACGGATTGCCATTTACTGAGGGTAGGATGAGCCGGGGGGAAGCGGGTCCGCTCTAGCCTGTAATGATTAGTTATGTCCCTGTAGGACACAAGGCGATCCCTACCCGAACAGCGAAGTGAATGAGCGTTGTTGTCGTCACCAGCTCGGTCAGAAAATCCTCGAGCGGCGTCGTGCGCGCATTCATTCCCAGCCAGGCCAGAGTGTGCAGGTGCCCATATTAGACATATCTTGCCCGAACGCTGAATGTTGTTGAGCCCAATCCTTAGAATTGCAGATGCCTCTGGGGAGATGCGCCCCCTTGCGTAATTTATAATAGCAGACTTTGAGTCGCTCACCACGTATTTGATTTTTGCGGATGCCGTCATTGCCAGGGCAATGGCCACCTCTTCGCCCACCTCCGGCTCGCTCGTGCGGACCGACCCGGAGCTGATGGAATTGCCCTGGTGATTGACTATTGCAATTGCCATAGCATTGCGACCCGGATAGTCGGCCGCGTCCACGTACAGCACGTCCTCCGAATTTCCGAATCGTTTGTGCAGGGCTTTCGCCCTTGCCTGCCTGCGTTCCTGATTGTAAACCGGGTGCATATTTTTAGGGAACGGTGGTATGTGAATTTGATCCTGAACAATAATTTTATCTTACGGAAAGCTCGTACGGCAGGCAGACCGTTTATTTCTCTGGGATTGCATTTTGGAATACCTTACCCCTGCATATTAAAACGCGTGCGCTTTATGAAATGAAAAAAAAAATGTTTAAGAGCTAGCCGTTTTTCGTACTTCCAATTGTTTTTGTGTGTTGCTCTTATGCAATTATTGTTTTATATTTTCTTGGAACGCATTACCGAGACAGTTAACTCTCCCGTGATATGTCACACGTTTATCCGTATATTATTTGCCTCTAACCATTATTACTGATGTTCTTTTTTTTTTCTCTGTCTGTCTGCAGCGCGTATTAAACTTTTTTCACTTCTACATTGTACAGGAGGTCCCCTTACAGTCATGGACCTCCTTCTGTATATCTTTGCACATGTTTGTATATTTTGCATTAATAATAGATTCTGATCCTGGTATTTTCCTATGGAATTCGCTAGGTGTCAAGGTTGGACGTTCCGAATCGCTTTACAGTTTCAGTTTTGAACTGCAGTGGCTTTTGTTTGTACCTAAGCCATATTCGTACTGCTCTGCCCTTGAATGGACTCGCATTGAATTATGGCATTTTTTTTTTTCATCTTTCAAACCGGCAATACTCCGGACTGTTGTAGTTTGAAATCGCACTGTAGTAACAATAACGCTATTCTTGCTCAGTAATTTCTGTTACCTATTATCATGAGGGGTGCTTCCGGAGGCTCTAATCGTACGCTATCTCGTCCGAGCACGTGACACCTGCATTTATATCGAAAATTAAACTCAGTTTAACTCATTCACGTGAAGAACCGGTCTATTCAAACCTGAGTTGATGAGTATCAATGCTATAGACATAGACATTTTTATTTCATGTTAGCAGGAACATGAGAAGGTGAGAGAGAAAGCTGCACTTCGCAGCTCGACAAAGCTCCCACCCCCCGATCACACATCACACGGGCTGCGTCACACGTCAGTCAGTCCAGCTGCTGCTAGCGCATGCACATCAGTCCGTAGGGGGCGACAGTTGCACCGCATCAGTTGCACCGAATACAGGCACTGTACACTCCGTGTGTATCGGGCCCGCGGGATTCACTTGCACGCATGCAGTGTTGTGCAAGACAAGTTGCACCGACGACCACCAGGGTTGCTCGAACGGGGTTTGTTCGCGGCACTCGGAGGCCCCGGAAGCAGTCGCGGGGCCGAAGCTCGGAGACGCCGGTCGGAGGCGCCCCCACCAGGACGCCGCTCTGAACCTTGACATTATCTCCTCTCCCGGCCCGGAGGCCGGAGCCCAAGCCGCGCGGGGTCACCTCTCCGCCTCGGAGCCCGGGCCGCTCCTCCTCCGCCTTCTTCTCAGCCCGTCCGGCCCCTGATAAAGGTTCGCAAGAAAAGGGAACACAAGAAGAATCGATGCCTGAAATAACCTCGCGCCAAGAAAAGGATGTACAAGCAACGTCAACCACAGTTGCTATCATTATTATTTTTTTGCTTTCGCAATTTGTCACCTGCAGTTTATTAGGCCAATCTTTCTTCCCCAATTCGTTCCCGGTGTGTGGTCTACACGAAGGTAACGTTGATTCTAACTCTTTAGGGGCAGTTCGTGAAAACCTTGCAGGTGAATGGGAGTGAGCTTCAGGTTCTTGAAACGGGGAGAGAAACGCGGGGGAAGCAGGGGGCAAGGGGAGGTCATAACGAAACGTCACCGCGGGAGCTGTGACGCGCGATGAGCGGTGACGGCCTTTGGAAACGCGCTCGAGTGGCGGACAACGGCCAGTCAAAGTACGACCAGCCCCTCTGAATAGCCCCCCGTTTGGGAGACGGTACGAAAGAAAGGGGAAAGAAGCAGCAGCGTAGGAAGCGGCCGGTAGTCACAATGGAAAGTAACGGGACCGGTCCGGAGCCAAGTAGACACACAAAAGAGTAGCGCCGGCGCGTCTCCGCCGCTGCGCACGAGATGGCGCCAGCGTCGGCCACCGCGCGCCGAGCCGCTCGAGCGATCGGCAGCAGCCGCGACGGGCAGCAGCCAACACCAGCGCTCTCAGCAAGGGCCGGCTCAGAGCCAGAGCTGCGTGGCTGTCCGTAGCGGGAGGGCGACGCTGTTACGTCAGTAGCGGTGCGCATCGTACTTATACCGCCTTTCCGCGCAGAGTGATCTCTTCCCGAGGGAGTCATCATGGCGGACCGAGGAAAGGACGACCAGGTAAGGACCCCCTTTTGACGCGCAGCGCGCTGCCGCTGCACGGTCGGGCCCCACACAACATGGCGGGCGCCCCGGGTCTTTGCTGCTTGTGTTGTTGTTGCCGCCGCCGCCTGCGTTCTCGCTCGCTGGGCGAAGCACTGCGGCGCCGCTCGTCGCCGGCGCAAATGGCGATCGCTGCCTTCGCTCCGTATTGATTTTGCCGGTCGACCAGGGCTCTGCCCGTGGGGGCCCTCGGCTCGTCCGGGGCCCGCAGCGGGGACCCGGACATTGGGGACGCGGCTCTCGCGAGCGACTCCGAACGGGCCGCCTGCCCTGCCCCCCCGCCGCACTCGCGAGCGTGCTGGCCGCCCAGCCTTGACCGTGGAGTGCTGCCGCGAGTGCTTCTTTTCCAGCTGGTCCACGCGACTCTCCGGGCGCGTGGGGTGTGGCACCACCGCCACGCTTCGTGCAGGGAAAGCGCTGCTAAGGTCACGCCAACCGGTCGGCGAGGTTACTCTGCCGGCTCGCTACCGCAGCACCGTGCGCCGCCGCGTTCGCCAGTGTTGCCAGTTGAGTGCCGCCGCCGCTGCTGCTGGCTCCGAGAGCAGTGCTTCTATTCAAACAAGTCCGCCCAAATGGGCCCGCGAACGGGGCCCCAGATCGACCGTAGGCCAGAAAACAAGGTCGCGGTGCCCCGGGCGGCGGTCCCGTGGCCCAGTTTGCGGCCGTAATGCCGGCAACACTGTAGATGTATGACCCTGGAGCCGTAACCATGCCGATCGGTGCCGAGTACGGGTTGCTCCCTCCCGGGAAGAGTTTCGGCACCCCTTCACGGCCGCCGGTACACGAAGACGTGCGCGACTCCCGCGCGTCGAACGAGCAGCCACGAGCAGGCGGATTGCAGCAGAGCACGGGGCCGGCGAGGCGACCGTTATGACCGGAGTCCGCCATTTAAAAATGTCCGCCCGCTACCTGCATTAGCCGAGGCAGCGGCGAGCGCCGTGAAATGGGCCGCTTATCACGCTCCGGGTGCCCGGGAGAGACGACCTTGCCGGCTTTCTCGTCTTTACGGCGGCCGCTCAGGTGCGCGATTAAAGCGACGGCCGCCGCGGCAAAGCCCGTGCTGGCTGCTGCTGCTGCAGCGCGGCCCGCAGAAACGCCGGGTCTGAGGCTAGCTAGGGCCCGCGCCGGCAGCGCCGGCGTCTGTTTCGAAATCAGTTCATCGATTTTTGACCGCGGTCCAAATCGCGACCCTGGTGCTGCTGCTGCTTTGCCTTGATTTGGATCTGCTTGTGCCCCGTCTGTCCTTTTAATTGTGACGAACTGCGCTGCCGAGCGACGACTGCAACAATCTGACCCTCTTGCTTCGTGGTTACTTGATGCGCGCTTTTTTCGGGCCGGCCGAGGCTCTCAACAGCGCCTCGTGTGCGGTTGAAACACGTGCGCGGTGCGATGGACTGCTAACCTTCATCGCGTGACCGCAGAAGTTTTTATTCTTTTCAGTCGCACGAGCAGCGTAGTTATTACCTCTTGCAGGAGTGTTTAACAGAGAAATCCTTTCTTTCAGTGATATTTTGTAGCTTCTAGCAGGTGGACTCTACACTGCGGTGTGCATGGTTGAGGATGGTTGTGGGGTTTGCAGTGCGCCTTGGGCGTTTGGATTACGACCGCATCGATCACCGCCGAGGGATATCTTCGTCGCATCTTCCCTTGGTTCGTCACGCTCCGGCCAACGCTCTTATCGCCGTCCCATCGCCGTCGGCTGCGTGGGAATTGCGTCGCGTTGCTTCCGTCGCGTTAAAGCCGGATCAGTTTCGAGCGGCACAGTACCTGGGCATTCGTAATCTGTGTAACCTCTGCCCGTCGAGCAGTAAATTTCTTTAGCCTGATTCTGTAGTACGATAACAGCAAAAGCGAAAGATGGTCATCTCCTCTACCGACGTTTGTGAAGTTCATGAGTCGTTCACTCATTCGGCTCGCAGGCAGTCTAACTCGAATCAAGCGTTAGAACGGGGATTTGGCGGGTGATGTGACGGGAGTAACGGACAACCAGTGCACCCGACATTCGTTGGGCGGCAAACGAAGACCGGGTGGGTATGGATGCAACGCAAAAGCTTGGGAGCATAGAATGTCCTGACACCCGTGACAGGAGTGGAGGCTAGCGTAACAAGAGCTGACCTGATACCGTGCCATGGTGGCGAGGCGACAGTATCGTCCAAGGTGCCTTGTACACGTGCCGTTTAAATGGTTCAGTGTCATGACTCCGCAAGGCTGCTACGTGCGCAACTGCTCTTCCAACAACACTAGCGAACCTGCCATGATTGACTCGGGGCTCGTCACTATCGTACGCGTCGCGGGAACTTTCCTAACGCTTTTTTTCGTTATTTTTACGGAATACTGAAGCCCCATCAGGAGGGGGCATGTAGAAAGTTTCGGCGGAAAGCAAAAACGCCCGTGTGTACGACATTTCGGCGCACGTTAAAGATCCCCAGGTGTTCAAAATTAATCCGGAGCCTTCCACTACGGCGCGCCTCATCGCCTGCGTTGCGTCCGCGCGTTAAACCCTACAATCAATCAATCAATCTAAAAAGGCTTAGAAATGACTGCAAGAGCTGCTTGCTCTGCACTATCAGGTGCTGAGTGCAGCGCGCGCATGCAGCCAAATGTAAGGTCGTGCGAGCTCGTGAAACGTCGGAAATCAACGAATCCTAAACGAGAAGTCAAGGCAAAGGGGGAATTACTAATTGCCCATTTGGGCGTCTGTAGGAAAATCCAAATGTTAGTTACACGACGAAAAGGAACGATTAGCCGTCGTACAGAGCGCTACACGAGGGAAGACATTGCGCTGACTGCGCTTAACTCTTACATCCTCGTTCGCCGGCGGGATTTATCTACGACCCATTCGTTTCACGTATACAGCGCTTGAGCTAACGTTACGCGTACAGGCATAGTGTGCGAGAAAACCAGCGCCCTATCTGCGATCGCCTATCAGCGAAAGTAACGAGTCTTCGAGCAGCTTACACCGCATTCCTCCCCTCTACCTGAAAAGCGTGCAGCGTAGGTCTGAATAGAAGTATGCCGCGGTAGCATTTTTTCGTCCTCTCTTGTCGTCGACGCCTGTTTTGTTGCGGCGACGGTGCGACACCACCTCGGTCGGCGTCACGGTCGTTGCCGAAAGACAGTGGAGCCACTCAACGGCTTATCTGCTTCGTCGTCCGCCGCGACCCGGTTTCCAACCAAGCAAGCGTCACGTGACATTTTCCGTCCCTTCCTTTTGAACTGTCACGCGGTTTGTGAAAGAGAGAGAGAGAGAATAAACATTTATTGAGCATAAGTGCCGATGGCAGGGCACTCGCCCGGTGGAGGGCATCCTTATTCCGGGAAGAAGAAATCTATCTCGCCTTGGCGCCGCGTCTCATTTTAGAAGCAGAAAAGCCTTTTCCGGAAGCCGAATTATATAAAATCCGAGCAAAAGTAAAAAGGAGCATTCTGACGACGAGCCCGTCCGGACGATGGAATGCGGGCGTCTGATTGCGCTAGGAATTCTTCGTCCCTCGTCGTGCACGCAGGTGCATACTTTCCGCCACGTGATGTCCTCGTGGCTATCATCCAGTCTGCTTCGACCCCCTTCGTGCCTTCTCGGCAATTGGACACGGCGCGTGTTTTTCGCCGTTTTATGGGCCCATCAAACACCGAGACGGTCTGCCGCTACAGATACACCCCCCAAGTCGCAGCAAGTGGGATCCCTTTCGACGTGCGTGAAGTAATCGTCGGTTTGAACACGTCCTCTTACTTTCGTCGTCAGCATCTCCGTTGGTAGAGTGGGTACACTTACTTGCAGAAAGCCGCTGTTTCATACCTACGCGTTATGTATGCACGGCCGCTTATCTTTTCGTAATCGCGTTTGCCACATTTCATGTGCCGAGAAGTGCAGCGCCGCCCAGCCCTACCACATCGATCTGGGCAAATGCCTTATATACCGTATTTATTCGATTATAAGGCGAGGGGGCAGTTTGGAGAGTTAAAAAAATCGCCATAACGGAGCTTCAAATATAAGGAGGGCTATGGCTTGTGAGACTACGGATTTTGGAAGAAAACATCTCCTTGTATTCGAATAAATACGGCACTGTCGCATTGAATTTTGCCCAGTAAAAACGTGGCGTTCAGTTAAGTGTATAGCAGCTTCAGCTTTGATTTCTTCGCTTCGGGTGTGTTCCTTCGAAACCTACCTATCGCAATTCGGCACTCGTAACATGTCATCTCATGCGTGGTAAAAACGCGAGAGGACAGTGGGACAGGCAAGGGGCGCCTACCCCCCCACCCCACTAAGGCTTGCTGAAAAGCCACGACACCCAGTACGCGATTCCGAAGTCCCCAAAGCCGTGCTAACCACAGCTAAATGCGTCGAAATAAAAATCAACTACCTGTCTGTGGAGACAACGGATGGGGAACGCGAATCTTTCCGAAATCAAGTCCAACAATAAACGAACCAACTCGCGAGCGGACCCTGTTTATATATTAAGTATGGTGGTAACGCCATTTCAAGCTTATGTGTACGGCAAGGTGGTGCGATCTGGGACCACGGGGGCGTGCCCCAATCGGATAGCCGTCGAATTCATAACGCGAGGGGCCCAGGTTAGATGTGGACCACGGAAAGCATTTTAATTTCTCTTAAATTCGCTGACGATCATCATCTCAAGGGACAGTTGTCTTTCCTGCAGTGCGTTTTAGGTGGACTACAGACATCAGTGCGAAGCTGAAAAGCTTCGCTTTAATAAGTGTCGGTTAACATGGGCAACCCGACTTAGCAAAACTGATAAAAATCAGCTCCGGGCAGACGATTCACAACGAGAACAGACGACACTATAGTTTTTGTGCTAATGGTTGATCTTTGACCCCTGAGGAAGGAGGGATTTAACCCGGCCGATGAAGTAATCACAAAACTGCGCTCTCGAAAAGTAGTACCAGAAACCATTTGGGGTGCAAGTCACTAAAACAAAAGGAGGAGAAAGTGTGTGAGGAGGTGCACGTGCTTGCAGTCAACAATTTTCAGTGGTACTTTATTTTACCCCAGATGGGGCCGCATAAATGCAAATTTTGTTGTCACGTGATACAACACGTGGCTCGCATACCCGTATTGTGCCACTTTTATCAGAGTTCGCATTTCCGCCCCGCAATTTCTGCAACATCTTTTTTTGTGACTTGACCCGCCGCGGTGGCTCAGTGGCTAAGGCGTTGTGCTGCTGAGCACGAGGTCGCGGGTTCGATTCCCGGCCGCGGCGGCCGCTTTTCTGATGGAGGCGAAAAGCAAAAACGCCCGTGTGTACGAGATTTCGGCGCACGTTAAAGATCCTCAGGTGGTCAAAATTAATCCGGAGCCCTCCACTACGGCGCGCCTCATCGCCTGCGTTGCGTCGGCGCGTTAAACCCTACAATCAATCAATCAATCAATTTTTTTTGTGACTTGCATCCTGAGTAAATTAGAATATAGTTTAGAAGTACTTGGAATATATATAGATTATAATTTTCCTTCTATCTTACGAAATGAGACACGTGGTTGAACTATAGTTTCGCCTGCACAACACTGTTCTCTCGCCCAATTCTTGTCGTGTATCTCCTGTTGCGCGCAGCTGTTCAAAATTGAACCAACGCCAGACCATCGTCCATTTGTCTCTACTATGAAATCGCCCAATGACCGGAACACTCGCTCTTAATAAGCGGTACTTTAATGTTCCGGCAGGCGTTCTCAGATAATGAACGGCAGCCTACCATTGTCCCTGAAGAAAAAAGTGTATGACAGTTGCATCTTACCGCTACTCAGCTACGGGCAGAAACTCACTAAAAGGGTTCAACTTCAATTAAAGACGACTCAGCGAGCAATGGGACGGAAGGCGATGTGTGTAACATTAAAGGGGCACTGACACAAAATTTTGAAGGCGAGATAACGTTGGAGATAGATTGGTGGGAACACATATACATCATCTGCAAAATATCAGCGGCGAATACAGCCTAGAACATATTTAAAATCAATTTTGAAGTGTGCGAAACGCAACCGAGCAGCCAGCAGAGGACCACGCGCAATTGTAAATAAACAACATCCAAACACGTCACGAGTTTGTGTTTGCCGCTTCCGCACTACCGGCGTTTTACGCGGGCTCGCCCGGCTCGCCGCTCAAATCGGAGGGCCGGAGGGCGGAGCTTCTGCTCTCGAGAACGAACGACCCGATCGTTGGCGGCGGAGGCGCCGTGATTTCGTCAGCTAATCGGGCAGCTGGCCGCGACCAAAGTTCTACAGCGATTCCAGGCACTCTGTTTCTATTACTGTTTATTACCATTGGATGCGAAAACGCGCCGGGGGCACGAAAAGCCCACTGAGCTAGCCGCACGGTCGCTGTGCAGGCGGCGGCCACGGCCGCGAAGTGGCCCAGGCCGGCGCAGGTAGCTCGAGTGATAGCTTGTTACCGCTGCACGAAATTGTCCCCAAGTCCCGACCATAGTGGCTTAAATGAGAAAGGAGTTAATGATGCGATGGCGGGTTGCATTAAAAATTGTCATCTGCACCGCTTACGAGAGCGGCACTCGAATATCCGCCGCAGTGCTGAGCCGAACACATCTGTAGGCGGACCTGTAGGCAGACCGGCCGGCTGCTCCCAGCGCGCGTCTTGCCACCCACCGCTCGAGCGTCGCGCGTCGTTCTTTAGCCGCGGTAGCATTTGCACTCGCAGCGCCTGCGTCACATCCACGGTCGCTTTTTAATTAAGCGCCTCACGAGATCAGTACGTGGCGGCATTCGCAGAAACTGCCGTCGATGCGGATTCGACAGTGCTACGGCGGCTCTGCTCTGTGATATCCCTCCGACGGTCACGTGGTCAGCTTTGTTCACACAAAATCCACAAAATCCATCGTTTCGCGGCACTCGCTGAAACCGAAACTGCGACTGGCCGCATTTAAAATCCCTCTAATTAAACAACCGTCACACGCTGAAGCAAATGAGGTTTCTACAGGTTATAAGTAGGTCACTAGCTACTTATCGCAACGAAAAAAACAAGATGCTAAATTTTTGTGTCAGTGCCCCTTTAAGGGACAAGAAGAGAGCGGAGTGGGTCCGGGAACAAATGCGGACATATTTTGTAGAAGTTAAGAAGAAGAAATGGGCGCGGGCAGGGCGTGTAATGCGAAGGCCAGATAACCGTTCGTCATTAAGGGTAACAGAGGAAATCCCCAGAGAAGGCAAGCGTGGCAGGGTGCGGCAGAAGGTTAGGTGGGCGGATGAGATCAAGAAGTTTGCGGGGATAAATTTTTCGCAGTTGGCGCAGGACCGGGATAATTGGAGATCTATGGAAGAGGCCTTTGCCCTGCAGAGGGCGTAGACAGGCTGGTGGTGATGATTTAATGCTCCATCGATTCCCCAGCTTTCTTGGAACCCGCCCAGCTGCATCACCATCGCTTCTGTCTCTGGCGAAGTCGGTGAAAGCAGAGGCTCGGAGATGCACCCTCCGTGGAGGCGCCGCGCGTTAGGTTCACTGCACCTTGTTTGCAGCGAGGGGAGAGAGGGAGAGAGAAGGGCGGAAGCAGCGCGTAGAGCGACTTCCGGTCTTTCGTTTCCAAAAGCGAGCACCTGACGTCCGCTTAGCGCGTTTTTTCTTTTTTCGTGTCGTGCCGGCAGACAATGGCAACCTGCGCGCGCGCCCGAATCCCGACCACCTGGGCTCCTCCCACGATATGCGAGAAGGGCGCAGTGCGCATGCGCGCAATTGAAGACAAAAGTGTATACGTTACGCCGCTTTCGAATGTTGCCGCTGCACTGAATCGGATACATTGGCAGGACCCTTCGCGCAGAGTCCCCCGGACGCTGTATTTCGTGAGATGAGTACGCTGCTGAAAGTGCGCTGCGCGCATGCGCGCAACCCGAGACCGAAAGGTACTCCTACACCGCTTCTGTATGCTTCCGAGAATTAGATACGTTGGCAGAGTCCATGGGACAATATATACTGAGATGATCCCACGTGACACCATCACGGAAAAATAGCCGTTCCTTTCCACGCTATCCTGTCTAGAGTTATACTAGAACAGAAGTAACGCTGCTTCCGTCGTCGTGTGTCCGTGATTTTATTTTTTTTATAGTCGGCTTCTGTTTCCAAGATCACGACGCCGTGGTAGGTTAGAATCTTGTTACAGTACGTTACCACATACCACTTACGAAGGCGCTTATGGTCGAGATCCAAAGAGTCAGACGGCCTAAAGAGTCAAGAGATCCAAAATTGGACATTTCGTGTCGTTGGATCTTCTGACTCGTTAGACCTTTTGACTCGAAATTGAAAGTGGGGGACTCGGAATCGAAGTCGATCGACGGCTTGACTTGAAGCTCTTAATGAACACTGATTTCTGTAATGGTTTGCACAATTACATTAATAGAAATAGGAAAAGTACAATTACTATATAGTTCGTGTCGGTATCAGCTTGAGCTGCGACGCCAGCGCAGTGTCGGACAGCGGACTCAGAAATTCGCATTAGGTGTGTTTTGTCATCTTCCTTTTTTTTTTTTTTTTGTATCTGGAAAGGTGAACCCGGCCTATTAAGCTCCTTGTAGCTATCGCATTGTACGACACCCCTTGTTTTTCCCTTTCAACATCTTCACGTCCTTGAGGCATCTGGCATTGCCTTTATTTTAGCTCCATAACCTATTGGGCAGCCGACTACAAGTTAAATTTCGATGGTCGTTCGTGGTCTTTACCCTTGCATCTTTTCATGGTTTCGAAATAGGTCATGTGCGCGCCGAAAATAACAAACTCGATATCCTTGCGTTGTCTCAGTCACATCGTGGACGGGGTAAACAAAAGGGTTCCGATTAAGGGACGAGAGAGTTCAGCAAGGCAGGATGACCTCGGTGTGCGAGTTGTAGGCGTTGTAGTTTCCCAATAGCCGCCCTAGTGTTTTCTAGTGTTTTGTATTGCGCACCGCGTAGAATTTTCCCTTGGCAAGTCTGCTTGGGCCTGAGCAGGAAGGGCACGTCTACTCTTAAGAATAATCTTCGGAATCCTTATCTTAAGCCCGGTTGTGTTCACTGCAGGACGAAGGCGTCTACCAAAGATCTCCAGCCACGCCTATCGACTGCCTGGTGGCCGATAACGTGATTGTATAGTCATTGGGAGGATTTTTTAGTAAGTTTACTCAACCAGGATTGCCAAATCCTTGTCTGGTGAGGAAGTGCTGTTTGTGTCCCAGGGAGCCTCACCTAGTATGGGTGTACCTATCTAGTACAGCCTCCCGTGGTATCCAGTGACGTTCTATACCGGACCAGGCAGCATTTCGGACCTGGTACAACACTCTAGAGGCGTGGCGCGTACTTCTTAGAGGCATAATGCCTCAGCAAAGCGCGTCTCTGCAGTTGTCCTTAGGAGATCGGTTTCTTCTTTTTTTTTAGAAAGAACTTACTAGCCCTGCTGTCGCCATCAGTTGCAGATAATACCGTCCCAGCACCGCCCAGTAAATTAGGGTTGGCCAAGGCATTATCAACTGTTATTCTCTCCTGTCAACGTGCAAGCGCCTAGTCTCGAGGCGCGCCCTGTAGCTTGCCAAAGCGCGCACGATCGTATCCGTCCGGTGGTGGCGGGCAAAGACGGCTGACCACGTGGCGTCACAGCTCTGCAGCCTCCGTGGCACTCTGCTCGTCCAAGTCGTGCCATAGCTGTCGGCGCCCCGGCGAGCGAATGCCACGCCGCGCGATCCTGCGCGCAGAGCGGACCACGTGGCCGGGGAGAAGCGCCCGACAGAGTCCTTGAGCGTTTCCCATACACGCCCGCACCCTGGGCGATGTCGGACGCAGCGCTGCATACTGACGACATCTCGGGTGGCTGCACCGGTCTGGCTGGGCCCCACTGGCAGCCGGTCAGCCAGCCAGCCGGTGCGCAGGGTCGCCTCCGAGATAAAAAAAGAGGCCCGCTGCCGTCTCATCTTACCTGAAGCGGCTCGTCTTTGATCGCACACGCTTTCGTCGCCGGACCTTTCCGATTAGATCCCCCCAAAACGGTTAAAGTATTATCCGCCTGTTTCCAATACCGCGGCCCGAAACCCGTATTCAGCGTCGAAGGTGATGGTCGCGCACTGCGGAGTAGTCACGGAGTCCAGAACCAGAGGTTAACGGTGCTTGGCGTGTCGTATGAAGAAAGCTGCTTAGGCGTGGGCTGGTGGGCTGACTAACTGAACCCGACGTGTCCACGGTGGGCCAGTTGCCTCGTGGGAATTTTAGGCGCATAAGGAATGAAGCTCTTGAACAGGAATACCTCTCCGAGAACTAAGCAAAGCGACGACAAAAATGTTCCTCGGCTTTAGATAGCGCAAGGTGCGTTTAAACATGTCTGGTCGACTCGGACGCTGTGTCCCATATCATTTGTGCTTGACCCTCCCTCTGCCGACCGCCTCGTTCGGAGCTTTGCTACCGGAGGTTTTCCGGGGTTACTCGGCGGGAGGTTTCACTACTACCACGTTTCATGGACGCACTGTAGTGACGCATCCGTGACGTCACCCGGGACGGGAACACCGGCGAAGCGGAAATTTGCCGGCAACCTTGTGCGGCTGGCATCGTCTGCTTCCTTGGGCCGCCGCGTCCGGAGTCCACCCGCAACGGGATATATCCTGTCCTATTTCTTTTCTTTTCTGGACAATAGTCATCGAAAATGAGCGCGGAAAGTCCCATCCGGTCGCAGGAAGAGGAGCCGCCTGCGCTACACGTGATGTTCGCCTTTCTGTCGCGTGCTGGTCGAATGTCTCGCTAGGTGGAGGGTTATATCGAATGTCGCGAGGAGCCTGTTTCCAGGCGGTCGCCTGTTCCCACCGGGCCTGTCTGCTGCGATGGGCTGTTACGCGGGTTCGTGTGAGCTGTTTGGATCGGAGATTTGGTGCTGCCTGGATTTTGGGTTTAGTGTGGAATCCAGCCAAAAGCGTCCGCCTGAGACTTTTGACAGGCGAGACAAGAGGAGCGGGGCTGGATATATGAGACGGCACTTAGTTAATGCTGCAGGTTTATTCTTAGAGGTGACCCAGAAGCCAACACTCATCATTGCTTAGTTTGCAGCCGTTCATATCGCGCGTTAACTCTACTTACGCAGGCCCTGAAGATACTGTTTCAATAATAAAACAAAACAAAGAAAAAACAAACCCATGTTCCACTCGAATTTCCGCCTACGCAGCGTCAACAGTGACGTCACTGGTGAGGCGCCAAACACGGAGTTATGTAACTGTATGTTAACCCCATGTTAGCGTTCAAGCAAACAGGTTTATTGGCGGTAGCTTTCGTCTACGGCCGCCAGTCGTACGAGCTGTTACCTGTGACGTCATCGGTCATTGCGAGGATGTAGCTGGTTAGTGGTGGTCTGTTCTCCTTATCTAGTATAATTATTTGAAGCTTGCGTCTAACTTGCTGGTGTTTCATTTAAGGCGGAAAATCGGTAGTTTGTATGAAACATGAGAAATAATAATTATCCCAAAGGTGCAAACACGCGTCTGTTTGCTTCCCCGCTTTAGTAATTTCGTCTTAATTATCATTTTTTTTAATAAAGCGAACTTGTATTCTTTTTTTCACGTTGCCTTTAAGTTCCCCTTCCCCTTTCGTCCCTATATCGTCATCCGCATCGCTGGTTGGTTCACCCGCATCTCCGACATATCTCCGAAGAGCGTCGTGCCCATTCGAGCATCCTTTTCAAACATTCCGGCAACGATACTGCGGTAACATTATAAATAGGCGGTTTGAACTGCAGCGCGGTTGGGGGGGATTCGGGAGTCTGGAGTTCATCTGTTGACCAGCGTCGGTTTGGTCGCACGAGCGAATCCGGTGCTTAACTTGGTCCTCTAGCTTGGTACAGAAGATAACCTGAGAGGCGCCGAGCTGCCGGATGTATGAACTGTTCGGTGCACGAGAGCGACTCTCTCCCCCCCCCCCCCCCCCCCCTTCTCTTTTCCTCCTGATTAATTCAAGTAAATCCTGCACTCCGCGTACGAATGAACTGGTCCAGACGCGCATATCGTAACCTTTTCAGTAAAGGACTAGAATGTCTAGAACATAATTACTTTACTGCGCTACTTACCCGTCGCAAAATAAACAATATAATGTGACATCGCTGTAACGAACTGAGATGAGAAACCTTGGGGGCAACCTGCGCGCTCTCGCTAACCACATCTTGCTTAAACAGCGAATCGAAATTACGCCGTTGTCCTCAGCGGAAATAGTTGGTATGAAGCCCGAATGCAGTGTTTAAAGCAGGCATCACGTCACGGGGATTGTAAAGCAGGTTTTCTTCTTTTTGTAAGCAGGGACGTTTTATTCGCGCGCAGGTGAAATTTAAGGCGCTCAAACCTCCCGTTTGAAACGTGTAACTCACCCCGCTTGTGCAGTCGCGTCAAATGCGGTGATGGGTTCGCGCGGCCGGTGAAAGTGGAAGCCTGTCCCAGCTGTAGCGAAGTTTTAACCCCTGATACACTTACTTGATACTACACTCGAACCTCGGAACGACTCATCCACGCGCGTCATAGCACGCTTCATTCGACACCGTGCGCAACTGGACCGCATTTTCTGATCGTGACGTAAGTGCAGGTCGATTGACCTCTACCCGGGGCCGGGGGTTTGCGAAAAGGCGCTTTCGCAAGTTCGGAGAGCGGGCGCGCAAAGTTCGCTGCTCGTTTGTCTGTTACTGCTCTATTTCACGGGCCATTTTGCTTCCTTCGCCATTTTAGTCTTTGTCATCATCATCAGCAGTCTGTCTACGCCCACTACAGGGCAAAGGCCTCTCCCGTAGATCTCCAGTTATGTGCTAACTGCGACCGAAAATCCCCGTAAACTTCTTATCATCTGCCCACCTAACTTTCTGCCGCGCCCTGCCACGCTTGTCTTCTCTGGGGATCCACTCTGTTCTCCTTAATGACCAACGGTTATCTTGCCTTCACATTACATGCCCTGCCCACGTCCATTTCTTCTTCTTAATTTCTTGTAATATGTCCTTAACACGCGTTTCTTCCCTAACCCACTCCGCTCTCTTCTTGTCCCTTAACATTACAACCATCATATTCCGTTCCATTGCTGGCTGTTTCACCCGTAGTTCCTTCCAATGCGACCATGTGGGTAAGTGAAGTTTAGTTTGATGGAAGTGGAAGTGAAGTTTAGTTTGATGGCACACGTCATCTATAAACCCAGCCCATCTCTCCCTCCTAACTTCGAACTCCTCTCCAAGCCGTTTTTTTTTTTTTTTTTTTCGCGCATGTGCGTGGGGTTGCTCCCGATGAGTTTTGTGCGAACACGGGACCGCGGGATTTTCCTTTGGCCAAGCCATACAAAGCTTCGCGTTAAAAACTAATATGACGGAAAAATGAGAACGAGAGAGAAAACCCTTCTATTTATTTATGCTTTTTTTCAGAATTTGTCTATTTAATTATTTACGTGCTTCAGTCTGAATTGTGTTCAGTTTGGCTTGGTTCGTAAACGGGAATGATGAATGAACGAGCCGTGCAGAGCGGCAGCCTTTTCGTCTGCGAGCAGACGCAACCCGAGACAGTCGGGTGGGGGTTCCCAGACAGGAACACGAGCCGCGCGTCGGGGTTTGCTTGGCTTGGCTTGGCTTGGCTTGGCTGGTCTGCCGAATGCCGCGCTCGTCCATGTTTTTCTTGCTGCTGTCTCCGCGTTCGGCCGACGGATGCCGTCACGTGCGGTGCGCCGTGTCTGCGCCCACGACCCGAAACCATCTGGTCCTTTGAGAACGGTGAAGGCGAGAGAGACGCAAACTTAGTTTCGGATTGCAGTCTGGTCAGGTGGGCTTGTGCTGAATGAGGACTTAAGATATGCCCCCCCCCCCCCTTCCCCTTTTTCGCAGAAATGAGCGGGCAGACTGCAATTCGTGCGCAGTTCATTTCACGAGTTGCGTGCAGCAGTGTGGGAGCTACACCACGCTCAGCAATCCGCAACCAATGGGCGCGTCTAACTCACCGTGACAATAACGGTGGCCCGCTGAAGGGATGCGACAATAGACGGTGAAGCCTTGCGGTTCCGCCGGCTGAGCGGTGGACAGGGGGAACTATCCCTCTGTAAAGCCCCACCGCCTATTGTCGCTTTTCTGCAGCCGGCCACTGTATGTGGTCACGGCGAGTTAGACGCGCTCATTGGCATCGGATTGTTGATCGCCGTGTAGCTTCCACAGTGCTGCACGCAATTAGGGAAATTCGTGAGCCAGCCTTGGTATATATACTCCTTGTCCGCTCGTTCTTACTACCTGATCGCATCGGCCATCCGTTACCCCTTTTGTTATGGCATATCTCGGAGGGTTCCCATTGAGAAGGAGAAGCCAGGGGGAGATGCAGACCACGTGGGGACTGTTCCACTACGCAAGACTCCTGCCTCCGCCACAGCTGCGGGCCGCCAGCCGTGGCCGTGCACGCGATCGCATTTAGTGCAACAACTGCGGCATTGCAATTGTTCCTATCTTGTTGTTTGTGTTCTGCCGCCGTCTGTGACGTATACGTGCCGTTCCTTGGCGTCATCGTGTCGTTCGCGGCGACAGCGGTATTATGCCCCAAAATCGCTCAATAGCTTCAGTTGCGATTGGTGAAGGACATTCGTGATTTGGACGTAAAAATGGGCAAATTGGTTACGATGGTTGCAACGAAGCCGTTCTTTTAAATTTTGTAAGCCAATGAACTGAGCAAGCTTTCCCAGGGTACTTAACATTGCCTTTATTAGCGATACCAGTTAACAAATGACACGCCTTAAGAGATCCTGTAGGTCTGGTAAAGTAATTAATGTTCCACTTTTGTACGGTGAGCAATTCATGCTGCGGGAACTATTGAATAAACAGTAATCAGCCGAAAACTACAGCATTGAATGCGAAGACCCCTCTTTTCCCTGGACATTTAGTTCCACGCGTCGTGCAATTCGTTGTTTTGCTGCGATCCGCACTCATCCGGAGGCGCGGAGAAACGGGTGAAGTTGGGCTTGCAAATAGCACCTGGGAAGCTGCCAGCGTGGTTAATCTACCGCGAAACAACATTAGGAAACGTTTTTTGCATTAACTCGACGCGTTCAACACAGTGAATAGTACGATTATGTAATTCGTTTGTTTTTGTTACCGCTTGTGTATATATGGCTCGGGCTTTGAAGCACACTTGTCTGCGGTAGCGCTCTAATCTCGTTCGGCCCTGTTGCGGAAGCGAGTTTTTTTCCCGCGCCACTATCGCCCATGTTTGACTGCGGCTTCGCGTAACTTGTAACTTATCTGCTGATGCCAGGCACAAGGAAACGCGAGACACGAATGTTGTGGCTGGCTTTCCGTTGTGTCAACACCGAGCGTTCGCCTACCGGCCTTTCATACTGGTGCGTACTGCGAGAGTGTACTAGGGGGATCGGGAGGTAGGGGGGAGGAATAAGGGGGGAGGGGTGCTCGCCTGGATGCGCCCTCGTGTTCGGACTGGTTCTCCCTCGGTGCGAGGAGGGCGGGTGTCGTTTGAAGACCCTTGCGACGAGCCGTGCTCAGCGCGAAGCGACTCTGCCGAGCCACGCCGCGTTTCAAGCTTTTGTTGTGAGGCGACGCCTTCCTATGGTCTAAAGGCGCCGTTAAGACAACGTACGACTCTGTTCAAATTGAAGTGACTAGACTTTGGTATCTCACTCCGCTCCATTCCAACCACTAAAGACTGTTAGTAAGGAGGATGAGTAAACTCTATTTAGGCGAGCCTTAGGTACTGATGTCTGGGCACCCGCCTGGTGGGGGGTTTCCTCTAGACCGGGATACCCTGGCTTCCGCTAGCCACCCGGGCCCTCTCCACAAGGCTACGCTGGGAGGAGAGGTCGGAGCTGGTCAGCCGTAAGGATTACGAGTAGGTAGGTCTCATGCCGATGTTGAACAGTAGTGGAGATATGACTGAGCCTTGTGGGGTTCCTTTAGGTATAGATTGGAAAGTGTCGGAATGGAGGAGCCCGATTCCCACTGTTGCAGTTCGGTTAAAAAAAACGCAAGTATTTCGAAACTCGAATTTCGCGCTGCGGTGACTTATGGCCAGACCTGACGTCATATGGGTCAGCACTACAAACAGCGTTACCATTGTAGCCGTAAGATGAAATGGAACTACAACATCGCCCAGTCTTGTTTTTCTTGGCGGTGCCCTGGTCGGCGGCCGCCCCTCTCACAAATAAGTTTCTCTTGCATTATAAGGTCGGCTCTGCTTCACATGTTTTATTATCTCGACCATTTGCTCGGAGTTTTCAATAAGGTTGGCACATTGTTGTCCGTGGGAAGAAGCCTTCAGGGCCCCTTTAAGTTCTGGGGGCCCGGCATTCGCCTTCCCTGCTTTGCTTGCATAATAATCGTAGAGTATGGATGATTCTTCCGTTAAATTTGCGCGTTTAACTGTTTTCGAGGCACTGGGTGTCCGAATAGATGGCAAAAACCGTCGCTTCGGTGTCATTCGATGAGTAGGGGGAGAGCTAATCGAACGGGTGGTAAAGTGTCGCCCTGTTGCGCTGTTCCTGGGCTCGGTAACGTAAGTGTATGTCAATCGCAGGTAGGGTGTTTGTTTTTCGTATGTGTGGTGTGTTGCAGCGCTTACTTTAGGCGCACTTTCCCGCAGTGCTCGCATTGTTACAGGCGAAGCTACTCGCGCACTACGACGAGCAAGTTCTGCGGTAAATCACACCTTCGTGGGACGGGGTATACTGAGAGGAGAGAAATAGTTGCGGCGTGCGCGAAAGCTGTAGTCTCAGAAATTCCAACATTTACAACCCGCTGCCATATGGAAGCGGTGCACGTTTAAATAAATCAATGCGAAAGTCGGTCGCTCGAAGTCTTGCGTACTTTGCTGCTCGAAGGCGCCGAAAGGCTCCCCCGCTGGCTAAGGACGCGTCATTCCCCAGACACGAGCTACCAGGAGAAGCTCACAATCAGTAGCATGGCTCTCGGCTGTCTGACCCCGTTTGGTTGTATCCATCAGCGCTTCGTGGGCCTGAGTTCTCCAAAGTTGGCAAACCTCGCTCCGAGTTTTTCCCCCCGTTATAGCGCATTACACAATCGCACTAATCGAGCTAAGTTAACGCCCCCTTGGTTTCTTCCCGCATGGTTACTGCTGGTTTGGAAGGTGGATGGGTTTCTTCCGATGCGTTTAGCCCGACCTTTCGGCTATCTCCAAGGCCGGCGCCGCTCTGATAGTCCCCGCCGGGCGTCGGCGCGTTCTGCGGTACTAGTTGTGTGCAGCGGCGGCCGAGCGCCCTTCGGATATATGGTTGCTCGATACGATGCTCAGAACCCCTTTCGTGGGCTGCCACCGCCGATAACCGTTTTCGAGTTTTCCACACTCGTTGTCGCTGAGAAGTGTCGGCTTGGGCCTCGAGCTGGCTTTCAGCCCGCTGTGCACGTTTTGCCCCAGCGCGCGTCTGCAGCACGTGCGGTTGTAAAACTCATCGGCCGCGGGCGACCGGCGATCAGGTCAGTGCGCGCCATTTGGGTAACTCGCGGTCTTTTCACCGCCGGAAATTCGGGCAGCACGTTAGTCCGTTCGCGCGGTCCTCCGCGCGTGTTGGGATCTACGGCGACCGCTTCGAATGCGGTGCACGCAAGTGGACGAGGCTGCAGCTGTCGACGACGTCCAAATGGTTTTCCGCGTGCGAGGGGGAGGCGGAAGGGCTGGGCCTGAACCAGAGTGTCGCGAACTGAGCATCGTGCCCTTCTCGCCGCCCTAATGAGCGCGCGATGGCCGGCGCGGCAGCAGTTAGACTTGCGGAAGCCATTTCGCAGTCAGCTGGAGGAGGGTGGCGACGGAGATTAGGGACCAGCCGTCAACCGGGAGGAGACCTTGCGGACGGCAGTGGCCAAGTTTGTAGAAAGAAAACGGCGGCCTACTGCTTTGGATGGGTGACGGACGTGGGAGCTTGGACTTGGCGGTGATGCACGATGGAAAAAAAAAAAAAAAACTGAAACAGCGCAACGGGACAATGAGCGTTTCGAAAGTGATACTTGAAACCAAAGTTGCTGTAAGGGACCGCGAAGAACTCGCCGTTGGTCCCAACAGGCTTCGCGACAGTGGTGGCGCACTGGTGAAGAGCCCGATGACATCGCTCTGTCGTATAAATACGTTGGCTGAGTGGCACTTTGGCGCTTGTAAATACTTCTATACGAAACTTTCGACGAATCTCCAGTCGTGCGTGCAATCTTCCCGGTGGGAATGATCGTGGTTTGAGGAAGTCGGTTCACTATTCGAATAATAAAATAGCGGTGCGCTAATAGAGATTGTTAAAAGATTGGCAACTGCAGGCGACCGAGTGGAATCGTTGCCAAGTTGTCCTTGCGCCAATACGCAACACATACAACACAAGCGTTAAAACTGCATTAAACTACCGTTAAAACTGCATTAAACTACCGTTAAAACTACATTAAAGTACCGTTAAAACTACAACTCCGGGGAGCATCACGCGTAGATGTCGAATAGTCGGTTGAAATGTTCTGCCCCAGGCGCCTTTTTGTTTTTTTCAACACTGGATCATTCTTTGAGAGGAGGACACTGCCCCCTCGTGCGAGAGCAGGCTCTGGAGTCGCTTCTTCGAAAATTCCAGGTGACCTGCAGGCTCGCTTTGTGAGCACAACAATGGACGAGCGCTTCCGGCGTTTCGCGTGACGCGCCCGCTGTTTTGATTTCGTTTGAAGTACGAGAGGTTCAAAGAGACGTCACGGCACGACTGTGATTGTAGCGGAGTATTTTTAAAGCTCATTGGACTAAAAGCTACGCATTGGCCGGGTGCTGCAGCACTCTTCGTTCTTGGCACGGTATTCTGACAGGTTTGGACGAACCGAAGACCTTTCAAAATTCTTTCTCTCTGACCGATTCTAGTGTTTGGATTCACTCCTGAATGAGAGACGTGTAACTTTTAAGAGTGTTTCAAATGAACTTTGAGCTCTCGCTTACATTGAAAAAAGGAGGAAGTTGCGAAGTAAGCACGACCGAAAAAGTAAAAAAGAAAAATCGGCGTCCGGCTTTTCTTCGGTACCTATTGTCATTTGTTTTTTGTCTGTAATTTTCTCAAACTGCATTGTCGATCATCGTTGAATTCAAAAGTAACATCCTAGGCTACCAAATTTCCTTTAATGTCAGCTCCACCTCACCCTCTTACGGCCTCTTCTCCGAGCCCCGCGCTTCACGGAGGATCGCGTGAAGATTGCAGAAAAGTGAGCCTACCGCTGCTTCAAATGGCCTGGAAACAGCAACGCTCGGCGCTCGCTTCGTTTGCGCGTATTTACGTAAGTACTAGTCCGCCGCTTCACGCTGAAACTGTTCCTGCTTCGCCCACTTAACCCTATCAGTACTTGAACTGTGTTCGGAAAAATAAAAATCCGATTATCTCCTCGCTAGCCTGAAACGTAGCACGGCGCCAGTTCCAATTCGCTTGCAACTGTTCTTACTTTTATTTTTAAACCTTCGCAACAGCTCTGTATTTCGAATGAACTTCTTGCGATGCTTGTGTATATAGGATGAAATGTAAAATGCCTTACCTTCCTTTGGAATGCCTTTTTTCGAACGCCGTATTACGTTGCTCTGGGGGAACTAATTCCTTCGCGTCGTCTTGCTCCTTACCTGAGCGCCGTACCGTAATTTGCCGGCGAAACAGAGCGTGCGCTACTATTGTGCACGTGGTATACATAAAACGAAACGAATTCTCGCTGGGTGACTGTCACCTACGGGTCAGAAACTTGGAGGCTCACTAAGAGGGTTCCACTTAAACTGAGGACGACTAAGCGAGAAATGAAACAGAAGAAGATAGGTGTAACTTTGAGGGGCAAGGAGAGCTGAGTGTGTCAGGGAACAAATGCGTGTTAAGGACATATTAGCAGAAATTAAGGAGAAGAGGTGGACGTGGGCACGGCATGTAATGCGAAGGCAAGATAACCGCTAGTCGTTAAGGGTAACAGAGTGGATCCCTAGAGAAGGCAAGTGTGGCATGGGGCGGCAGAAAGTTAGGTGGGCAGATGAGTTCAAGAAGTTTACGGGGATAAATTGGTCGCAGTTAGCACAGGACCGGGATAATTGGAGACCTATGGGAGAGGCCTTTGCCCTGCAGAAGGCGTAGACAGGCTGGTGGTGATGATTATGATAACGGTCGGATAAGAAAAGAAACAAGAAGTTGAGGCAATGAAGCGAAGCGATGCGTGCAAGAAGGGCCTTTGGGAGTGAGCTGCTCGCCACACTATTTCAGTAGGGCCTGTTTTCTATCCGTCTATCTAGGCCGAAGGAGAGCTATAAATTGTCAAATTCCGAGTCTTGTAAGTTTTATATCGGCGAGAGCTTGGAAGCTGTGATGTCTGCGGCGGTAGGTACGCGGCCTTCGTTCCCCGTTTCCCCCCCAGTGCGGGTGCCATCTGATGCATTTTCTGGGTGAACGAATCGCGGATTAGTCTGCTGCAGCCTGGAGTATTATATGTACACGCAGCCGTCACGATTCCCGGGAACTCTGGAAAGCAATCCCCGGGGGTCGTCACCGATCTATCGCGGCGGCCGATCCGTCAGAGATAGAGCGGGTTGCCGTTTGTTACCCGAATCGGCGCTCTTCACCCGCCAGCGCGACTGCACAGGCCCCCGGCTGCCTGCCCCGCCGAGCGCGTTGTTGCGTGAACAGGTTGGCCGATGAGGACGCGCTGTCCTCTCCTCCTGACGGTCGCCAGCCTGGCGGCTGGGAGAGTTTCCACGCGTGTCGAGCGTTTCCGCAGGGCATGATCCTGAGGCTGCGGCGGAAAGAACCAGTTTCACTCTTCCTCGCCACGGGCGTCCCCTGCTCCGTTCACTTCGAGGAAAGGATGCATGCAGGATCGAGACGCCTCCGAGGCGCCAGAAGGCTTTCGAAGAGATCCCTTATTGAAAGTCAAGCAGAGGTCGTACAGGGGTCGGATTAAAGAAAAGCGTAGTATACACGGTATTTACGTGCATCGCACGATCATGTTAGTTCAAGTGACTGAGGGTGGGGTGAGAAGGGGGCACTGCGTGGTCTTATTGCTCACTGGTGATTGCGTGACGCTGGAGAGTTGCGCTTCTGGGGCGTCATTTTCTTTCGTGCTGGGCGTTTCTTTCTTTCCATTCTTTTTTTGTTTCGTTAATGTCCGTGCGGTCCCTTCGTTTGTACGCGTCGGTGAGTTCTCACGCCGGATAAGTGGGCGTTGCGATTTGCGCAACTTTCGCGTGTGGTGCCT
Organism: Haemaphysalis longicornis; assembly: GCF_048455015.1. NCBI lineage: Eukaryota > Metazoa > Arthropoda > Arachnida > Ixodida > Ixodidae > Haemaphysalis > Haemaphysalis longicornis. The sequence goes on along the minus strand of NW_027526361.1, from coordinate 205,734,130 downwards.
CGGCTGGTTGCAAGTCACTAGTGCCACATCGTTCTTGCAAGCTGGTTGCACTCGAGGCGCGCAATGCGGTCGAAGAGAGCGGGCTGTGGTGTTTCGGTGGCTCGGGAAATGCTATTACTGACTTTCGAGGACCGGATCAGATTGTCAGAGATTCCAAGAAGCTGGGTAGTTCTAACCTGTGAGATATGGCGTCCGCTTCTGGTTTACGTACGCGTTAGGTCAGTGGGTCTCCGCCGAAAAGAAATCTCTGGGCACCTTGCGGGCTCTTGTGGCCTGGCGTGCTCAAGAGCTTGAAAGCCTGGTGTACTATTGTACGGATGCCTTTCGTATGCACCACCCGTAGACGCAGCGGCCACGTTATTTTACTCCCTTAATCCATCTTAATTCACAGTAGTTCGTGTTAGTCCATTCTAATTCGTTTTATTACACCTTACTAATCATTGCTATCAATCGCCAGTCATTGCACTATCGTTGAGTAGCTGGGCGTCGAGGTCGGAGCTCCACAGCACTCTTTACCACTGCTCACGGGAAGAGTACGCGCCATTCGGTCACCCATTGTTGTGTTCGTCTTCATAGTAACCACCATCATTGCCACCGGCACCATCTTCGTAGGGGCTGCGCGCGGAGCGCAGATGTGAACATGCATATTCAATGATGCTGATGATAGTGTTCTCCTGGCCTAGCTATGTAACGAGCCTAACCCTTTAGGGCTGATAGTGTTCTCCTGGCCTAGCTATGTAACGAGCCTAACCCTTTAGGGCTGATAGTGTTGTCCTGGCCTAGCTATGTAACGAGCCTAACCCTTTAGGGCTATCCCCCTGGCTGGGTATGTGCCATTCCCAGCACGTCCCGCATCATCGTCGTCGTCGGAAGGATGAACGGTTGAGGACGAAGACCACGCGCAGTGGCCGCGGGACCGCCGATTCTCGCCGCTGATATTTTCTCATCCTGACGTTATCGGACTGGCCTTGCTCCTCCGCCAGCTGCTACTGCGGGGGCCCCACACCATGGCCCCCGCCCACTCGGTGCTCAAGCCTGGGCCCAGCCGCGCCAAGCGACGGCTGCTCGGCTGAAGCGCGCTCTCTCTGGCGCCTGCGTGGCGAGCAGCGGCACCCCCGACAGATCGTCGTGACTGCTTGGGTGCCGGTGGTATTCGTGGCGGTGTTGCAGTTGAACAGGCGCGCTGACATTCGGTTACCGTCTGTGACGGTACTTATGGGTGCAACGGACTCTTGAGGCTGCTTTCCGTCGACCAGCGTACGTACACAGCGGCACAATGGGCGGCAAAACGACGCCAAAAGGTGGTGGCAAGGTACGTCGCTTAAGTTCTAGAAGTCCGTCATTGCCCGCGACTTTGCGGCGTCGTAACTTGAGTTACGTCATCTGCCTATCCCCGAAGCACGCATTCAAATGTAGTGGCGCTGGATACCAGAGAAGCTCCGAACAAGACGCGCAAATTAAGTTCCCTCGGTGAATATAAGCCTTCGGTCTGTCGAGACCACCGCCGGAAATTGCGCTTAGTCTGCTGTAATGTCTTCACGTATCTATCGCAGCCTTCTGTCAGGCTGATATAATGCAAGGTTTGGACTTGCTAAGTTCCCGAACAGCTAAAGGGGTTTCAATAGCTGCGGTTTCCATTATTTTTCGCATTTTTAAGGCTGCTCTCCTTTCTTTTTCGTCGCGACCCGCTAGCGCTTCCTCTGCGCCGCAGCTGGTCTCGGCGGCATTTTATTACCATGACGCCTTGCCCGACACCGGTGATCGTTCATGGCAGACATGTGTGCCGTGCGTTCGCAGCAGTTGGCGTCAGCTGTGTCGGCTGACCCTCGCTAAAGTACAATAAAAGCGGCACACTTTGACAGCGCATGGAAGTTGCGCTGTCAAAGCAGCGCACAGAGATAATCGGAAGGATAAGAATGGGGTGGAGTGCATTCGGCAGGCATTCTCAAATAATGAATGGAAGCCTACTATTGTTTCTGAAGAAGAAAGTGTATGACAGCTGCATCTTACCGGTACTGACATACAGGACAGAAACTTGGAGGCTCACTAAGAGGGTTGAACTTAAATTGAGGACGACTCAGCGAGCGATGGAACGGAAGTTGATGGGTGTAACATTAAGGGACAAGAAGAGAGTGGAGGGAATCATCAGGGAAGTAATGCGTGTTAAAGACATATTAGCAGAAATTAAGGCGAAGAAATGGACGAGGGCAGGGCAAGTAATGCGAAGGCAAGATAACCGTTGGTCGTTAAGGGTAACAGAGTGTATCCCTAAGGAGGCAAGCGGGCCAGAGGGCGGCAGAAAGGCGTGCAGATGATATCAAGAAGTTTGCGGGGATAAATTGGTCGCATTTAGCACAGGACCGGGGTAATTGGAGATTTATGGGAGATGCATTTGCCCTGCAGTGGGCGTAGATAGGCTACTACTGCTGCTGCTGATAATGATGAGGATGACTGACAGCGCAGTTATTGGGCAATGAGGCCACGACAGAAGCCGTGCTTGAACAGACAGAACATAGCTGAAAACCACTGACGTGGTGTCCGTCAGTGGCCATGGGACGAACGAAGACATAAGCCGCAGGTCTGACTGTTCAGCGTGGTCGTGAAGAACAGCTCCCGCAGAATCGTTACTTGTCGAGCTTGTTTCTCTCACGTGGAAGGTGATGTTTTGAAAGGAGCAATTGGCCGCCTTACCCGCACATACGGCGTGATGGATATAATACAAAAAAAAAAAAAGACAAGTGGAAGCCGAGCTTATTACGATGCCCTAAAATAGCTGCTCACGTTCGTGCTGCAAGCATTAACACACAAAAAGCGAAAGAGTTTGGCAATCAAACATCGTATATGCGGTATTCCAGATCCTCCGCAATCCAGCTTGCGCTGCTGTTCGCCGTCATTCAGCTCAGTAGCTGTCCTGGCGCCTCGCAACTCCCAAACGGAACCGTGGCGACGACCTCAGCTGTGACGCGGCTTGGCTTGGCTCGTCTCGGCGCGTTCGTTTCGCTCGGTCTGCGCGGCTGCAGGCGATGTTGGCTCCTTCCTGTCTTCGGCGGCGCGTAGCCGTTATGCAGATTGGGCGGCCAGCGGTGGCTTAAACCGGTTTAGGGCGCCTTCTGTTCCCCCCCTTTCACTTCGTGTTCAATGGCCGCGACGTTTTGCCGCGTTCCCGCATGGCCCAGGGGCAGGAAATGTGGTGTCGGTGAACGAGCCGCCGCCAAGAGATCGACTGTCGCACTCGGCACCGCGATGTCTCCGCGTCGGCTCTGACTGCGGAGCCGCAATATTTCGCACGTGTTAGGGTGCGTTTCAATTTCCCCTTTAGACTTCTTCGTTGCCGTCTTCGCGGACAGCCCGCCATGTTAAGCATCGTTCCAATTTAAACGAACGAAGACTGTTTCGAGGAGACTGCATCGAAGTAAGCAGCGATGCAGGCTACCTTCCTGTCTGAACTGATAACCGACGCCAGCGCCCCCTTTTTGCGTATTAATGTTGGAACAAAAGCACTTGCTCTGAAATGTTCAGTATAATTTACTGGCGGTGAAGATGACTGTTTAATTTATAAATTGCGTAGTGTTTGTAATAATAATGGTACTATTATTTACGAAACGTGCGGTCTGCGTTGCCTCAACATGTCTGCTACGAGGCTGCCGTCTGCGTTGGTGTTGCGTTTGGGACCGCGGCGCCGTTCTAATTTTATTCCTTTAGACGCCTAGTTACACTGCTTCGTAAGCAGTCTACCAAGCTGTCCTCTAATTGGAACGCAGCCTTAATACCGACGCATTGTTGGTTAGAATGGTTCGAAGCCAAAAGCCAAAGAGTAATTTCTGGGAGCCTGCGTTTTGCGTAAAGTCGCTTTGCGTAGTTCAGCGAATTGATTCTTAAACCTGTTACGATCGATGTCTGTAAACGCACGACATCTGTATCGTCCGCCGTGACGTAACCACGTCGTCAGCAGACGATGTGGTTGCATAGCACTTTCTTAAGAGTGCTCTCGACGGCTTTGCGCATCTCGCCGCTTTATGTGCACTGCGCGCAGTTCCTGAACTTGTATGTTGATTGGGAGCCTTACTCTGTCGTATTATTTCGGTATGCGACGGCAGACGTCTCCACTTTTTAACCTGGGCAATTTGCAGCGACAGGTTCTCGGGCAGTTCAGGCAAGAGGTCGTACGTAACTCTCCTCAAGGTACCTGCGAAAGCATTTTTGTTTTCACTTTGAACTATCGTTCTACTTTTCGTACTTAGTGTGTGAGGTGGGATGGCGTATAGCCTGCGTCTGCGGAACGTAACGGCTAGTGTATACAAGACCGAAGGGGTTGGTCCGTCGTAATACCGAGAAATCTATAATGCGTCTTCAAGTTGTTTACAGCCCCGGTTCAAATTTTTGTATGGCTGATTTTCTTTTCGCTGCCTAAACCCTCATTTGTCTTGCCTGCGGGCGACCTGAGCGAACGTTTTTTTTTTTTTTTTTTCGGATACCCAGGCAGCCCAGCAATGCGCTGCGTTCTGATCACGACGATAAGTCTCTTAAGGCTGTTGCCTGGTATGTACAGGCGCGGTTTAATTCCCGACCTTGGGCTTGGTAGTGTCCGAGACTACTTATAAGCTGTAATGTTAGGTTATACATGCACACCGCGTTTCGCACGATCTCGTGGTTATTTACAACAGCAGCCTCGCGCGGGCATGGCTTGATCCCATGCTCGGATGGGGGCGCGAGGTGCATGGAGGTTTGTTTTGCCATCCGTTTAGTTCCCTGCATGTCCATAAATCAGTGTGGCCCGGGCAAAACCCAAGACCCACTCGATGGTTCGGAGAAATCTTCTGCCCGACGCGCCCCCTACGCTGTAGCGTTTCACTCTCCCTCGGTGGCGCAAGGCGTAATTGAGCGCGTCTCGGAGCAACCCCCGGGTCCAAGTTAATGCGAGACGCATTCGCGCGGTGATTGCACCTTCGTCGATGAGCGCGCAGGGCCACTGGCGTTTAGAGGCGCAACATTGCGTCCTCTTCTATTCAGACCGATAATCACGCGTAAGATGTGGCTGCTGTCGTTGAGGCGTAGCTGTAGGAAGGAAGAAGTTGTTCCGCTTGGGAAAAGAGCGGGGGCCTTGGCAAGCTTTGTCCCTCTGAAAGGCGTGGGATGCGGTCAAGGCCGCTCAGTGATGCAGTGATCCCGCTGTCCTCTGAGCGGTCGGTGTCTGCGTTTGGGGGCGACTACGACTACCTCAGCAGATGGTTGCGGTCGGGGGTTATGCGGGATGAAAGCTGTTCTCGGACGCAAAGGGAATGTGCACGCAGTGTTCAATGATCTCATCCCGTGGCCGGGCAGCCGACGGCTGAGGAGAAAGCTCCGTCGCAAGAAACGGCACGCTCCGAACGCCGCCCTCTCCTGCACTTCACCTATCAGGAAGCAACGTTACGCTTATCAAACAAGCACAGCACTAACCACAGCGGCACCCGAGAAATCCCCCACTGCCACGTTTGCGGTAGCAACGTACCCAGAATGGCTTTGTAGGAGAGGGAGCCGTGGACTGGGTTATGCACTGTGGTTCTCCTACATTTATTGCGGGTGCGCAAGGCCCGGCCGGAACTTCGAGAGCGGCGAAGACGAGCTATCGCCCCGAGTTCCATTAGTTCTTGTGGCGCGTGGTACTTCTCACCAGCCGGGCAAGCCCCGCCGATGATGATGGTGGGATGATGCGGATCATGATGATAGCGACGCTGCTAGAAGATGAGGTGCACACCACTAAAGCCTCCTCCCCGAAACGTCGCACTCCCGGGGCAGTTCGAATGCTGAACCAAAGCCAACCCCAGGCTACACTTTGACCGCTTCCCGTGAGCATCAATCCAGTAAATCCCGCAATCCTCTGTATACCAGACGGCACGGCGAATTGAAGAATCTCGGTGACAGCGCCCTTGCGACTACCTCTTCTTTGAGCGCAAGAGTCCTTGGAGGGGCCGCTATCACGCGCCGCAGCGCCATGACCGGATGTGTATAGTAACAGCAGCAACAATGGTACCGGCGCGTTAACCGAAACACCTGTCAGCCGCCACGGCGGTAACTGGAGGAGCGTGGGCGATGTTTGCCTTCTACTCCGAGGCGCAGCCGGTTCAATCCGGACGGCCCGTCTCCTCCGACCGGCCAGTTCCGGATCGGCATCAGCAAGGCCCTCGTTCGCGCCGTCACTTCGCCTTTGCCCGCGGAAGGCGCGGCTTGAGCACGCAACGCGCAATGCGTTGCTACGGGGTTGCGCTCACTCGAGAGGTCACCCTTCGAGTGGGTTATTCCCGCACACGGGAGGCAACAACCCGCGCGGCGCCTACATTGAACAGGAATAAGCGTCCGTCGTTACAAAAAGACGCTTATTATCATAACGTGCAGTGTCGAAAAAGGTGCCCGTGTACGCACTGATGTGAAAGATAGTCCAAAGCTGACTCTCTGAGGGCACGTTGCAGGGGGGTTGCAAAACTGGCAAGACTTTAGTGGGTCGTGCAGATAAGGTTCACGTATGGGCTTCGGGTGAGAGCGTAGGCGTCGCTCCGAATACTTTCCACTGACGTCGACGCGGTGAAAGTCACGCCGAAGAGCAGCGCACTTAATTCTTCGATGTCTGCATCCCAAACATTCCTTAGGAAGCTGCCGGGGTGATAGTAACGAGTTGTAGCGATCGTATACTAGAGAAGAAAACCTTGTGGCGTAGATGCGTAGTTCGTTCAAAGACAGGCAGTGTCACGCACGTGTATGAAACGGGGTTTAGTCTGGAAGGAGAGCAAAGGAACAGGGGTGGGTGGCTATGAGCAAGTGAGGAAACTGTAGCAAGGCGCATGCGAGACCTTTAGGCGGCCGTTTTTCTGATGGAGGCGAAAAGCAGAAACGCCCGTGTGTACGAGATTTCGGCGCACGTTAAAGATCCCCAGGTGGTCAGTATTAATCCAGAGCCCTCCACTACGGCGCGCCTCATCGCGTGCGTTGCGTCGGCGCGTTAAACCGTGCAACCAACCAACCAATGCTAACTGGAGAGGTCAGACCCCTGCTAGCGGCAGTTAGACTTCAACGAGGCAGCTGAAATGTGCTTTTGAATTGAACTGCTTGCTGCCCAAGTGCTGCGTGTATAGTTATTGGCAGATATACTCGGTTATATAGGGGATTGTCTCCCACTTTCGTGTGATCTGATTTACCTTACCAATCACCGTGTAGGGCGCACGCGCATGACTTAAAATCACGTCGAGTGGTCTGCGTAAAGTGGAATTTTGGTTCAAGTCAAGATTGTCGGACACACGTTCACAAAGCGCAAACTACACAGCGTGGCGCCACGGGCACAGTCTACTCCTCTCGGGTTCGTGCCTGGGGGGCGGGCGTCGTGGTCCGACAGACAACGAGTCAGCGCAGGAGACCTGGAGCTCCCGTGTCGGGAAAGCCCGGCACAACAACCTTATCTGGCGTGCACTTGCCGTAGAGCAAGCAGGTTAGGGCACAGCCCACTAGTGTATTTACACTCCTGTCGAGTGAATGGTGGCCAATGGCCGTCAGCAAGCAGATTATTGCAGCTTCCGGCGCGGGTTCGCCTTGTCGCGACAGACCTTGCGTACGTAGCATTGTTGTACGCAGACCGTGTTGCCAAACTCTAATCTTTAACAAAGTGTTTTTTTTTTCTTTCCTCTTTTTTCTTTGAAGTCGAGGGTTTGACGGAAGCCCGTTTTGTCGGGAGACCTGTTGAAGTAAAAACGGAGACACCGACCAGACGAAACTGTTAAAAAACTTTAAAAACTGGAAAGTCGAAGTCTTGTTTGTTGTTTTTAAAGTGCAAACTTCTGCGCCGATTGATTTTCGTTTACTTATCTAGGATGATTCACATTTCGAGATTACTAGAATATTAGCGCGACATGATTTTACAGATGCACGTGTGCGGCGATCTCATTCTCCTGATTGAAAAAAAAAATGAAATTGGAATGAGAAAGGTTTGGCCGCGCCAATTGCAAATTATGGTGGGAAAGCAGAATACAGCCCTCTTAATAAACAATTCTCCAATACACACACCCCTGCGGGTGTTCGTTACTCTGCGAGTATCTCATATGAAACTTGGAACCGGATCTTAGGCGCGACGTCACGCTTTGAGGTCTTACGACGCCAACCGGTATACACCAGCCTGAAGTACACCAAGCACCTTTTTCCTAAAGTGTGCCGGTTGACGGCGTCAGACCTCGAAGAGGAACGTTACGTCTAGCGTCGTACCGTTGCATATATCCTTGTCGCCCACTCCCTGTACTGCGCACCAACCTTCGCCCAAGCGACTTATAAACCGAAAAAGACGGGAGGCTTCACCGAGTGTTTACGTTTCGATATCAGCAAATTTGGCCCATCTAGACACGTAATAGCGCTTTCTCGGCGAAGAGGCATAAGCCTTTATTTGCTTCGTACAGCGGCTGCACGCATCAGTGCCTACACAGCGTTCACCTTCGTTGTTTCTTTCTCTTTTTATTAGTTCATCTACTCTGCGCTTGTGCGCGATTTTATCTCTCCATTGTGTTTGCCTTCGGTTGGGCCCGTTGCAAACCTCGCTTCCTGGTTGTTGACTCCTTGCGTATGCCGCTCCTTGTTGCAGCGCCTCGTTGACATTCGTCACCATCCCTCTTGCCCCCAAAAGTCTTGCTCCGGATTAATCTGTTGCCGAATGGGATGGCTTCCTTGTGCGACCTTAACTTCGTTTCGCAGGTATAGTTTACTATGTTTGCTTTCCGACGCAGGGGGACGTTGCTCGCGCGATGCGCGGTTCAGAGTCGCTGTTGTCGCAAGTTGGCTCCGAAGCAACGCCGTGAATAAATTTTGCCGGGCAGGGTTCACCGTACTTGCTGTCGTGTCCCAATTACCGTGCCGTTTTGACGCTGCGCTAATCGCAAACACTTTCGGAAGCAAATTCCTTCAGTGACTGTGTCTGCAGCATCATTTTTTTTCTCTCGAAGACGAGCATTGAAGGGACGCCTGCGGCACTTACTTTCCTTTTTCAAAATCTGTAACGCGTTTGGAAAGGAGCCAACAGCCGCGTTCAGTGCCTAGATTAGGAGGTTAAGTAGTACGCAGGCGCGGAATGTTGCCGCTTTGCGCCCATCAGATAAGTTAATCTCGTTAAAAAAGATTTTTATCGCGGTCTGTCTTGGCTTTCCTTGCGTACCTGGTGACGTCACTCATTGCGCAATTCTCTTATTGTCCAGCTTCCTTTTTTTTTTTTGCATTTATAGAAAACCGCGGCAAAAGCAAGGTGGACTGTTAGAAGAGGTGTCGGCAGCGATGAATAAATCATGCAATAAATCATGCTGGCGAAAACGCGTTCGAAGCGCTTCCAAGCACGGAATGTGGAAGGGGTCATTAACAGGGGTGCCGGTAAACAGTCGACTAGGTTGGGGTTTTTTTTTTAGTCTGTAATGGCACGAAGTGCGATACCAGGAACGAAGTGCGATACCATTATTCGGCTAGTTTTATTGTACGCAATGTTAAGGGCTATTCATCTTTTTTGTCGGGGAATTTTTTTTTTTCTTGGGCACGTGTTTGGTTCACGCTCTTCGTCAGCAAGCGCCAACTAGCAGCTTAGCCCGGTCTCCCGTGAGACATCGCCGACTGCCTCGTGTTCCGTCATGCGTCGAGGGAGGAAGCCGCGAGGACGGACGGTGTCGTAATCGGAGCTCCGAACTTGGATGACCAGGAAACTGGGACGACGACAGGCGACCCGCAGAGGAGACCGCTGCGGTGTGTGGGTGAGGGTAGGGCGCCCTGACGACTTCCTGGCATGTGCCATAAAAAAAAAGTACAGGGGGCCGAATAACGCGTAACCGAGTGGTGCTCGGGGCCTGCGTTTTCGCGTCCGCGCCGCCCTTCGGCCCAGAAGACCGTTGTTGCACCGACCGCAACGAAAGGGTGCCGTGGCGAGAGGGAGGAGGAGAGAGTGAGGGCTGCAACCTCAGTGGGCGATGACGAAAGGCTCTCAATAAGGAAGTGGAGGCCCGGGCCTCCGGTCGCTTTGCACAGAGCCGCCGCCGCTCCGCTGGCCTCTCTGCTGCCGCATTCGTAGTTAAAGGTCGCCGCTCGCGCCCGTGTTGGGTGCCCGTCCGTCTGTGTTCCGCACTTGCGTCCACTTGTACGCACCAGACTCCCTTGTTTCGCAACTGTGCACTCGGGCTCGGATGTGTGTCGAAAGCTGGAAGTCCTGCGCCAGTAGCGCCCCCTTTCAGGACCCGCCTCCTGAAATCCACCTGCAGTGGCAATGGTGCCGCCGTAAACGCCTCCGAGAGACGAACTCGCTTCACGTGTTCGTGTTTAAAAGCACCTTCCTTCTGGATCTTGTGCGTCGGCAGGGGCGCCGACTGAGGTCACGAGCGTTATTCGCGGCAAATTGACGTCATTGGGCCCTATTGAGTTAAGGATAACCATACCCGAGCGTTCGTACATTTTTTAAGCGTTTTTCTGGCGCGCATTGCTTGACTCGGTTGGCTGTGATCGCGGCGTCCCAAGATGGCGTAACGAAACAGTGCAGCCGGAACATGTCAGCGACATTCTGCCTCAGCTTAAAAAAATGTCCTAGGGCCTTCACATTTTAATACGCAGGAATGCTTACATTGCCCTTTAAAAAATGTCTTCCCAGTGAAACACCTGTATGAAGTAGTGAAGCCGGCATCTGAAGAGCAGTGCGAATGAAGCCTGCTCTCTGCATAGTTGGCTTTCCCGCATCGTGAGTGGCGGTGGAGCCGACTTGTAAGGAAAGCTGATTTCTTGCGTGTTTCGCGACGTCGTACACTCGGCAACGCGAAACTAACCGGCACAGTACTTCGCACAACGACTGGGCAGGCAGTCATGCTCATGTATTACTGGCGCGTAAGAGAACTTGGGTGCTCTCGTAGTTTTCTTTTTCGCGGGCTCTTCTGTGCGAGACATCGCAGCTAGCTTCGATTTAATCCTGGCCACGGCGTGTATGCCTCCACAGAAGGGAGAACAGTGATAACTTTAGTAACAGACAGGAGGCGCGAAGGCCCTTGAGAAGGAATGGAGGTGGCAGGGGAAGAAGGAACACTGAAGACATTCATGAGGACACGTAAGAGGTTCACCATATAGTTCAGCAATGGCTTGTTCACATGCCTTCTTTTAGAGAAGCTGGAGTTCAGTGAGCGTTCACTGTTAGGCTCACGTGGCTTGTTAGGAGCGAAGCCTTTTAGGGGGCTCAAGCTGTCGGCGTCTCATGTCGTCGTAGTGTCATGTAGTAACGGTACTAATACACCGGGACAATCGTTTACGCCTCGCGCTAGAACGGGACGCTTACTAAAAAGAACACACCGGGACACTCGTTCTGCAGCACCTCGCGCTAGAACGCTTCGTGCTTCTAAGACAGGAGGCTTACATCAAAGGTTTCATCTCTGCGGGCAAAAGTGCCAGGAATACTTATGCACTGCATGCTTCGCGTCTCCCCAGGTTTCACGTTACCGTTTCACCTCCGTGGGCAAAAACGCCCGTTACACGAGCTTGTATAAGCCGTTCGCTAAGGCTTATTCGACAATCGCTTCCAGAGGGCAGGAATTCGTTCTCACTCGCTGGAGGTGGTCTCCTTCTGTGGCGGGTGGGCAAACATCCGGAGATGAAATCAGCACATCTCCAGAGGCAGTGAAGCGAGTTCGGCGTGCAATGGGTGTTGCAGTAGGGGCAAGTTTATGCACTATATGAGGGGTCGGGGCCGTGTTCGCAGAGATTTTGTTAGCCACGATTTCCCCCGGGAGTACGAGGGGACATCTTCGATGCGCCTCTCTCTCTCTCTCTCTCTCTCTCTCTCTCTCTCTCTCTCTCTCTCTCTCTCTCTCTCTCTCGCACGCGCGCACACATGCACACACCACAATCTCGGCGTTATTCCTCGCTTTAATAGGGCGCCAGCGCCAGTTTCTATTCGAATCCTGCGAGATTCGGCAGCCGTCCTGCGGGATATATGCTCCTGTCAACCGCCTTCGTGAGGCGACGACTCGGGATCCCGTGTAGGACGACAGGCCGCGTGCTGTTTGTCCCGTGTATCTATCTAATCGCCGAGCTGTTTCCTGTCGCCGAATGCCGCGCGTCGCTCTGTTTGCCCTCTTGTGCCTCCTATTCCTCTTGTTGTCTGCGCGCCTTGGAAAAACGCTGCTCGTCCCTTCCTCGTCCGGCACGCGTTATACAACCCACTCGACCGGGTTCCAGCGGCGACCAGTTCATTCTGAAGCGACGCTGTCTGCCGCCGTTATCGTGGCCGTCTTGACAGCAGACGTTGGGGACAGAGACGCGAGCACGCTTTTATTGGACCCACCTGTCGGCGTGTGTGCAGCGTTGTATACAGCGATGCCTTCGGGTGCCGTGAGGTCGCTCTCACATCGGTGACCAGCCAATCAATCAATCAACCAACCAACCGAGCGAGCGAGCAGTCAGTCAAATGTGTGAGACATGCACATTTCGAGGCAATTGTGCACAGGAGGTCCCTTAGTCCGGGGGAAACGAGTCCTGCGAGTTCTATTGCTATATTGTCGGTTTACAGTTGTCGCCCACAATAAGCCGAAAAAGGGCGTAGGCGTGACAGGTCGAGTCTGTCTTTTAAATCCCGTTTTTAGGGCGTTGTCTTTAATTCGTCGTGTTTGCTCAGTCATCCGAGAGAGAGAGAGAGAATGGTCTTTAATTGGACTAGTGATGTCAGCCAGGCAAAGACGCCTGGCTTGCTACGCCAGATGATTTAAAAAGCTAATGACAATGAAAACCAGATGGGGATAATCTGCGTGATTGCACAGAGTTCTTTATATAACACTGGTCGACTCATGTACTTTTTAGGAAGATCAGGGGAGCTCAGGAAAATCAGAGGAAGATTAGAGGAGTTCGCACGGTGGGCTCGTTTGGGAAGCGCTGTGCACATGTACATACCGGCGGGGGGTGGGCGTCACTCAGGGCCCGTCCACTATGCAGCAACCCCGAAGAAAGAACACCCACTCGCAGGCGGCGTGTGTGGCCTCTCACCAGGGCGCGAAGCGGCGCGGCCTCCGCTGTGATTGGCGCCGGAAGCTTCTATTCGGGGCGCTGCAACCTTGCAGTCTCCCTAAATTAGGCCGGTGCGCGAGCTAGCGCGCGGTCAATTTAGTGCAGGCGGTGCGGCACTGCTGGGATTTCGTCCGCGCGCGCGTGCACGCATCGAACGCGTGGCGGTTTTTTCTTTTTTGCTTACGCTGACGTCTGCAGCAGCACGGTAAAGCGGGGTATGTTGATCTCAAACGTCTCGTATACTACTGAGAAAGGGAGCTGGCTCCAGCTGATGTTTATATTTCCTATTTCGATCACAGTAGTGATGTGGTAAACCGCCCAACGGGCGATGAAAGAAGTTGCTTTTCCTAACGCGTGCTCGCTTAATTTGTACACAGTGGGATCGCTTCTTTCCAAGGATGTCCTGACGGTCGGGCCATTTCTGTCCATTCTTTCGTTTCGCTTCCTCTTCCGTTTTTTTTTTTTTCCCGTTCTCGCCTGGTTGGCAGGTTCTTTTTCTCATTTAAAGCCCTTGGCGACTAGAGAGGAGAGGGGGGAGTAAGGCGCCAATGTTCAGTTGTGCGTCTTTCTTTTCTTTTGCTTGTTCGGACAAAGTTTTGTTAAGCACAAGTTTTAAAATATGGCGGAAATATCCGTTGGGCGCATTACTAACGTGACAAGGGAATAGACGCCTGAATGTAATGCAAATGCCAGGCGGGTCTGATCCTGCTCAAGTGGCTGACCTGTGTTCGAGGCTATTTTTCCCCCCTCGCCTTATAAACTACAATAAGTGCTGAAACATAAGGTGCTCCAGATTCAATAAGCGGGCGAAATTTTTTTTCACCCTCAATGGTGAAGCCAATCGGTTTTGGCTGGCGCCTTAAATAGGTTACTTGTACTGTCTCCGAAGAGCAAAAAAAAAAAAGTGTTCTTGATTGAAGCGACGTTACCCGCCGCGTGTTTTCTACAGCACCTTCCCGGGTGTATTGTTCCGCAGAAGGCCGTCATTTCAGTCCCCGTGATTTCCCAGCATTCCGTCTTTCCTTATTGTCTTGGTGCCTTCAGGGCGGCCACGCGGTCTTCCCATCCCCGCGAGAGCTTGAAGGGAGCGAGGGCTCGATCCAGCCAGCGGCCGAAATCGAGTCTTTGTCGGAGCGACCGCTCGGAAACGAGCTTAAGCCCGCAAAGCGCGTTCACTCAACGCCCTGTGGATGAAAGAAAAAAAAAAAAAAAGCCTGCGAACATCCCGAAGTTCAAACGTAACGCTCGTCGGTGGTTTCCGCTCCTTCTGTTGAACGCTGGCTCTGGTACCGACTTTTTATCTCGGACGATACCCTTATCAGACGATTATCTTGGACGATTTGTCCGGTGCGGATGCCTTTTTGTGGAGCCTGCGGGCTTCGATTCGCTTTTGGGGGACACCGTATACCCGAGAAGGCCGCGGTTGTTTGGCGACGCTGGTAGGATTAGTTCTCTACGCATCCTTTTTGGTAATTGACAGTTCATCTCTTATGATTATGTGTGTCTCGTGGCACTTGTTGGACGAGGAGCGAGGGTACTCGAAATGCCAATTTGGTGCGGAACTAGTCGTTAATTGCTGGCGGGCACGTTTTGGCCGTTTTTGGTCCCGCGCTACCAATGCTGCTAACACGCGCTTTCGCCGTACCGTTCACTGTTAGCAGCCTGAAAAGTTAGCGCCGGAAGATCCGGCCTTTTTCTAACAAATCGCGAGTACAAACGGTACGTACCACGGAAGAATAACCCAAACAAATGCCGCCTCCTGCTCAATATACCCATCAACCTTCCCCCAGACTGCCAGTGCCGCTTTGAATGCGTGTGCGAACCACGTGTAGACAGGTCGCCGTACTCGTGGCGAAGTCTCCGGGCATTGTATTCGTAAGCTTAGCTTCGGCCAGCACTCCTGCGTCGTCCTTGGCTTCGGCCGCTGACACCGCAGCGGCGCCCAAACCTTGATCTCAAAATGTCTTTCGTCGTCGTCGTCGTCTCGGGACTGTGCAGCGACACGGGGCGCTGCACATCCGCTTGTCAGCCCGCCAAGGCCCGCTTTCGTTTCGAAATCCCGGGGCGGCGCAGGATTTTGCGCGGCTTGCGTAATGCCCCTCTACCTGTGTTGCATTAGGTGTGTAACTAACTGGCGCCTCGGGCGGGTGTTCATTTCGCGAGCTCCGTGCGGCGGGGTCGGTGCTACGTGGCGTACCGGCGCCACTTCTACCTGCATGGCTATGGAACGGAATTGTCCTCCCGAACACTTTTCCTCATCCGGTATCCGTAGTGCGGTTTTGTAGAGAACTGCAGCGTCAGCCGCGTCGAGCGCAGTGGTGAAATGAACGTGTCTCGTTCTTGGATTGTTCTTGGATTCGTACGGGCCGGGGTTCAGCCTCGCTGTGAACGCACTTGTCTGCCGCCGCTGGACAACTCGTTGAGACGACCTAACGATTTCAGTCTCTGGGGTCCCGCCAGCTATACGTCTCGGTCGAAACAAAATGGCGAACCATTTCCACTTTAAAGGCCCGTTCTCACTTGCGACGAAAATTTATGTCGCTTTCGTCGCCCGGCATCACTTTTGTCGCGCGACGAAAGTGATCGCCATTTTTTTTCGCCGCCGTCGTTTTTGAAGCGGAAGCAGGAGGCGAGACTTCCTGACGTCATATCCTGTCAAAGCACCCGGTTGCTGTGTCTCCACAAGCGGCGAAACTCTCGTGAGGTCTCGCTCCGAGCGTGAGACAATAACAAGAAAAGCAAAAAATCGTCGCCGCCGTCGCTGGATGTCGCATGCAAATGTGAACAGCAAGGGTAGCGGTCGCTTTCGTTTTCGTCGCAAGTGTGAAGGGGCCACTAGTCCTTGCTTTCTCTGCTTGTCCCGGTCAGTCTCGAAGTGCTGCATTGAGTATTGGCGACCCCTTCCGTGGTCACGCGCGACTAAGAGCCGAATGTATACTCTCGCCAGTGTTCGGGTGGTCCACCTCGTGTAGTTGTGAATGTACCCACAGGTGAACTGTGCGAGGTTTATATGGTTACAACGAAATAAAACAGGGGGTGGTTGGGGAGGATTCGCCTTTCTGCGAGTACTTTACGTGCACGAGAGCTCATCCCATGATGCGGCCTCCGTCCCGTCGCGGTGTCTACGGCGTCGAAGGAGTCTGAGCGTGCGCGCTTGACGAGATTACGCTGCCTTTGCCGTTGTTACGGCCGGACGCCGCCGCGCAAAGAAAGAAAGAATAAAAAAAAACTGAATCGTCGGGGCCGGTGCGGATAAGCATCTGCTGCGGCCGGCCAGTACGGGCTGCGCTACGGCGAATACCGACTGCAGGCCGCGCAGACTCGCAGTGCGCCTGCGATATAGACTAATCCTTCGCCGTCTCTGGGTCAAGGCCGCGACTGGCGCGTGTACAAGCGCGCTGCTACGCTTTCTTCGCTTCTCTCCAGGTGAACTTGTTTGCCCGAGGCGGACAGGCATTCGCAGTGTATAGTCGTGTACAGTTTGAGCCACGCCGTGGCTGAAGCCGGAATGACGGAACCGTGGCAGTGAGATAATATTTAGCTGTTGGGCAAAAAGAAACGAGAACAAGAACAGAAAAAATTCTGGGCCATCTCAACTAACGTGAAACCTGGTAAGGGGCGAAGCATGCAGGGTGTAAGTGTATTCTTGGCGCTTTTGCGTTTTTGTCAACGGAGATGAAACCGTTGGGGGGTACAGGTGTACAGCTTTGCTGTAAAAGTGTATTTGTCTGTGAAGCACGAAGCTCTTTAGCGCGAGGCGTAAACGAGTGTCCCGTTTTTTTTTTGTTTTTTTTTTTGTTTTGTACGCGTTACGTTCTAATGCCAGGGGTAAACGAGTTTCCACGTGTTTTAGTACCGGGACTGCATGAGACGAACGCCGGTTACGACGACGACAGGAGACGCCAACAACTGCAGCCCCAGGCGTGATAATCCTAATCCTTAATAATCCTTGCTGATGAGCCTAAAACAGTTTGCGGTCGGGAGCGCCTTTTCGCCGCCGTGGGCTGATGGGGATTCGAGCAGCGAGATTACTGTGAGAGATAGTGCACTGTTTGCACCCCTTCAGGGCGCGTTCTTTTCTTTTTAGAATAAGCGGCTGGGTAATAACCGGGTTGCAAGTAGTTGCTCCTTTCACAAAGGCGCCGCTGGAAACAGTACAGTGCTGGATGCCAGAGAGACCGAGAGTTGGAAAGCGCACTATAATAATAAAAGAACACCTGTGGAGGGTGCTCCTTGGGATAGATACGGCCCTAGCCCCTTGCGTGGCGGCCGCATGCAGGGTCGTCGCCGTTACAAGCGCAGGAGGCTCCCTGGAAACTCTCCACCGGTAGTAGTAGTAGTAGTGCTTTTTCTGCCCGCAGTCGTCGCCCGCGTGTCGTCTTGCGCCGCGGTTGCCCAACCCCCGTCGTCATTGTAGCGCTTTCCTCCCCCGTCGGAGGAGAAAGGCCACACTGTCGGCGGAGTTTTGCAATTCGGCCCGTTTTCTTTCTCTTCGCCGCCGGCACCCGAAGAAAAACCGGCGATTTTTTTTTATTTTTTTTGTCGACGGTGTCGCCTGTCCTTTCCGTAATTTTCTTTTTTTTTTTTTCTTGCGGTTTTCTGGAAACGTGCCCTAATGAGTGACTGGCTTGAGTGTGCTGTCTCATCTTTCCCCGTCGCCGCTTTCTCTTCTAGCTCCTTGCTTTTTTTTTTCTTCTTTCAGTAGCGTGTAGCGCTTTTTTTTTTTTCCAAGAGCCGCTGTATATATACACAACTGTGCTGTTAAAGTTTCTGTTGGCTAAGGCGTTGCGCTGCTGAGCACGAGGTCGCGGGTTCGATTCCCGGCCGCGGCGGCCGCTTTTCTGATGGAGGCGAAAAGCAAGAACGCCCGTGTGTACGAGATTTCGGCGCACGATAAAGATCCCCAGGTGGTCAAAATTAATCCGGAGCCCTCCACTACGGCGCGCCTCATCGCCTGCGTTGCGTCGGCGCGTTAAACCCCCACAATCAATTTTTTTTTTGTGAAAGTTTCTGTAGAATTTATTTCCCCTGGATTGGTGCAGTTAATGACGTTCATAGTCACGCCTGCCACTGAAGAAATATATAGGTGAAGTTTTTCATCTGGTCTGATCTGTAATAGACAAGTGTAGGAATCAAGAATCGTGCTCCCATCCCTTCCAGGGATGACTGCCGCGCTAATAAGCCGAGCTTAGACACGTGATGTCTGCACTGCTGCGAGCATGCGCAGATGATTCACGCTGCCACCTCACGTGTTCGCGTAAAAAAAAAAAAAAAAACACTGAAGGGGAGAGTTCGACACGGTTTCTTTTACGCGAATTAAAAGACGGCGTACACAACTGACACGAAGGAGCCTCGGTAAAAGGGGTCCTTCAATTTCAAATTGTGCCCAACGGAGCTTTACATAAGCTGATGTATGCGCGAGAGTGCCAAGAAAACGAGCAATACGCGAAGAGATTGTGTGGATGTTTCTTTTGAAAAAGGTTCATTCAGGCATACTTGCGGGGGCTCGTGGCGCGGTCGTTTGCAGCGGCGAAATGACGCTTCAGAGCAGTTCAGCCGGCCCGTGTATTTTCTGTCCAGCCCTCTTCTCTTGCCCCTGTACCGCGATTCCTTTGTGCTGTCATTGGCTGCGTTCAGCGGGTGGCGAAACCGCTATTCTTCGCGTCTTGCAGCGACACAAAAGGATATTTCCGCCTAGAACCCGGATGACTATGACTCTTGTGACCCTGAACGATGTGACGCCGGTGGCGCTAGCTGCAGTTTCACTGCTGGAACGATGAGGCCTTCGCCGCCGCCGCAGATTTCCGCTCCTGCGGCACGCTGTGTGAACTTGTTTTTTAAGTCCAGAGCGCTTTAGGGACTCGCCTTGTCGTCGTAGCTCGCGATCGCTGTACCCACGTGGAGCCACACGGCGTTCCGTCGTAGCGGCTGTTGTCGCGGCGTCCCACAGAGTCTTCGAATGCCAAGCGGTTTATATAGTGACAAGCGTTCGAAACTCGTGAACCGCTGGCGCTTGTCATACATCTCCCCGTTGTTTTAGCGCAAAGAAAACTGCAGGTACGTTTGAGGCAAAATATACGTAATTTAACGGCAGCGCCCGCGTTCATTTAGTTCGGAACGCTCGTTGGGTTGCGTTTTACGATAGTAAGCAAAAAATGTGGCAGTGCAACGCCGGCACGTGCTCCCGGAGGTAAAGCAAGCACAAAAAGGACAGAATTTCCGCTGGCGCAGCTTCAGGCAGGGGGTGCGCGAGCACTGCGAAGGCGGGAAATTTGAAATGCGTTGTGTGGTAGCAGTGAGCGGATAACGGCGCTACAACCCACTATGGCGAATCACCCGCTCTACAGTTCCGACAGCTTTCACAATGAGTGGAACGGCTTTATTTTTTTTTTTCTTTTATCCGGCTCGCTGGGGCGTTGTTTCCGTCGTCTTGTAATGCTGCACGAGATATACATGCGAAATTTATCTCTCTCTCTCTCTAGATATACATGAGAAATTTCGAAACGGGTCGCAGTTGCTGGTGCTCCGGCCCTTTTAAAATATGCATTCAGACTAGTTATTCGCTGTAGAAACGAATACCGTTTCCCAGCCGCCGGGCGTATAATTAAGTCGGCGCCATGTTTTAAGACTGCCGAGACCGCATAGTGATGTTTTCCTCGGTTGCTGGGTGCGTGTGTGAGCGTATGGAGGTGGATAAAGGGGCTCGGGGGGCCGGTGCGTTCTGCCCAGGCGGACGTGAAATCTCCAAGAAGCTTTGGTCAACCGAGCCCCGAGTAACGACTTTTGCGCCACACGGATGGGCGACGGACGGTACTGTAATCTCGTACCGCGTCGGGCACTTGTACGGAAGACGCAGCAATGAAGTTTCAGTTTTCGTAACTAGTGGGGGAAAAAAAAAGCACGTCCAAAAAAGAGCAATCTGGCGCGGCGCGCATGCGTACTTCGTGGCTCCTAATCCGTGAGCCTCTGTCTCCTAGGAGGCGTCACACAAGCGGACACACGTCCGCTCTGCACCGGGCCTGTCACGTGACCGACGTGCTCGAGACATGCACAGTGGCCGTTTGTGTGGCCCATGTGTCGTACGGACGGACATGTTGCGGACGGACGGACATATTTCGGGGAGGTGTTTCAGCTTAATAAGCTGCGACAACTAAGACTGTTGTGTATTCGGGAGTTCGTTTTTCTCTCCCGCCTGGAATACAGCAGCCACTGGGGCTGGCAGTCGAACCCGGGACCTTGTGCCGGGAGCGCAATGCCACTGAGCCAAGCCACGGTGTTGGGCTTTAGAAACTCCGCTTGTATAGATAGCATGGCAACTGTATTGCTCGCACAAACATCGAAAGAAGCCGCTTCTGCGCCAATCGAGGAGTTAGAAAAGAAAAACATGGCACGCCATCGGCAGCGCGCGTGCGTACGGCGTGAGAAGGCGTATAACGGTCCCCGGATCGCCGCGTTAAATCGCGCGTTTCGCTGTTCCGTCTCACGGCCACTGGGTCCTGGTTTAACGACCGCGGAAGAAGCGCCGCGCTGCTGCCACCGTCGCCGACGCGCACGATGCTGCCGCCGCCGGCGTAACGACGCCGTAAAAAACGGCCAGCGGCCATTGGGGGCCACTCTGCCGGGGCGACGCCGTTTAGTTCAGTCGGAGTAAACCGGGACGAGTTGGCACCGACGCGAGGCTTACGCGCGCTTCTGTGCCTGCACAGCGGAGCTGTTTTCAAGCGAAGCTGTACAGTGCTGAGCGAAGAGAGAACCCCCCTTATGAAAATTTCTATGTCCAGTCAAAAGACAGTCTGCGTCCCGAAGGAAACAGACTGCGTGCGTCCTGTGTGTTTCCTCTGTGTTGGAATTTCGCCACCGACTTTCTGCGTACTCCAAGTGTCCCGTGTGTTTCCGTCCTCCATGCGTCCAGTCTATCTCCCAAAGGCAACACAGACACCATACGGCCTTTGTGTGTCCCCTATATGTCTTGAAGGCAACAGACCGCATTCGTCCCTTGTGTGTCCCCTGTATTGAAATTTCGCCACCGACTTTGTGCGTCCTCCAAGAATCCTTTATGTTTCCGTCCTCTACGTATCCCACAAGCTTCCACCTTTTGAGTGCCCTTTGCATGCTGTCAAATAACAGTGCCCCACAGCCAGCTGCATGTAGAAAATGTCAGCCAGCTCCACAGTCACTGTTTCATGCTGCAGCTGTTTCTGTAAGAGCAAGCTGACGAAAATCACATGAATCACACGACTCTTGCAAACCTGACTATTTTATTCAGGTTGGATCCATACGTGCTGCTGCCGCCTGCCACACCAGGTGTCGCCTCATCTTTACCCCTCACAGGACGGGATAGCCACTGCCACGCTTGAACCTGAAATGACAAACGCATTGATCGCATATGAAGGGGTTTAAACAAACACGTCTCAAACATTTGCTGGTTATGTTTATAAATATAAAAAAGTGTTCCCATACAAAACTGAACCAAGTATCCTGAAAGAGAAGGTATAACTTCTCGGTTGCAAAATTAGCCACAAAATTTAGACCACATAAATTAACTAATGAGCTTACGAACATCAAATATGACATACTGTTACATAGGCAACACAACCCAGAGCTAAGTACTGTTTAGATTCATGGCCTCCTCATGACGGGCATTTATACAGCCTCGCAAGAACATTTGAGATGAGATTATTGTACAGCACTGTGGGAACAAAGCAATATGGGGGGGGGGAGGGGGGCAGGGAAGGCAACATAAAATTGCATGAACATGCTAAGACAGGCATTGATCAGTCGTCATCATGAGTAGTTGCTTGTGTCTACGCGTTCTTTGGAACCTATAAAGCCAGCAGTTTTATTGTGCATTTCGTTTACGAGACAGCACTTGCATTGTCTAGTTTGTTTGTCTGTGCTTGCTTACAAAAAGCAAAATGTACATCACCATGAACTGACCAACCTCTAGGTTGGCTCCTCACTTTTTATATTTCCTTGTGTCGATGGTGGCAGACACGGGAACAGAAATAAAAAACAACCCTAGAAAAACGTGGTGGATAGCACACTTGCACCCATCATTGCATGCGTGCCACGTGGTCACTCATCCCAACAGATGTACAGTGCACGGAGTGACCCCCAAGCAGCGAAAGCTGGGCGTGGTCGCTCTGTACTTTGTGAAAATACAAGCTACTAGAAATATTTGACAGATAGCACAAACAGTGCGAGTGCGCCAACTTTGCACCATGGCACGAATTTTTCAACGCACAACAAAAAACGCACCGGTATGTCAGTGACACCGTGGAGGAGAAATTCGAAGACAAACCAGGACATCAGTGACAGTGAAAGGGTTAAAGCGGTCGAATACAGCAAATTTAATTTCAGGGTTTATGCTTACCAGCAATGAGGAAAGCTACCGCAGTAACTTGAGCTGACAACTCTGTAACGTGCACTCAAATGCTAAAAACACACAAGCATTTTTGCATATGTTTGCACACAGAGCATTCATACTGTTCGGAAATAATGCAGGTTTTTCCTACTATAAACATCATAATATTGCCCCCAACCACGCCATTTGATTTGTTTACAAAATATTTTGTTACAAGCACCTGGCCACACCCTGCAATCTTATACTTTTTTAAGGGAACCGTCTTTTTCCCCTTTTTCCTTTGTATGCTGCACCAGCAGTCCTGTTTGATATGGAAAGGGTGTTGCTTTGCGATCCCTATCCTAGCTTTTCCTGTTTTTTATTGAAAATGTTCTCGATCTAAATGAATGAGTGCAAAAGAAACCCTGCAGCATTCAATTCGCCAACGCTCATCCATGCACGTCCCTTTGCTGACTCCTTCGAGGTTTGTGTTTTTTTATGTTTACTGCGGAGCACAAGTTTGCTCCGATAATCTATATTTTTACAAAAACCCTGCATTATCCGTGGCTACATAACAATATTCCAAACAAAGTCTGATACACAAACCAGAACCCCCCACAGCTCTTTCTTCAATTGCTGAGTACCCTTCTACAATTGATTGATTGTAGGGTTTAACGCGCTGACGCAACGCAGGCGATGAGGTGCGCCGTAGTGGAGGGCTCCGGATTAATTTTGACCACCTGGGGATCTTTATCGTGCGCTGAAATCTCGTACACACACGCGTTTTTGCTTTTCGCCTCCATCAGAAAAGCAGCCGCCGCGGCCGGGAATCGAACCCGCGACCTCGTGCTCAGCAGCGCAACGCCTTAGCCACTGAGCCACTGCTCAGTGGCTAAGGCGTTGCCACTGAGCCACCGCGGCGGGTACCCTTCTATAATTAGGACCATCATTATATTTGCTAGAGTAAATAGCTGTTCGGGGGGGGGGGGGGGGGGGCTACGATGGCCAGTGAGACTCATTACACTACATGAAACACAGTGGCAAAAAGGCACGCAATACACCCTTTTCACTGCTAGGCACAAGTTGCATCTAGGGCATTGAAGTGAATTCACCTAAATTCTATTTCTGGGTGCATGGAATTGTTTCACTCATGTAATGCAATCCATAATATGACTTTTGAGTAGAAGTCTAAAGATCTAGTTCATCTGTAATAGGCGGTAGAAGAAAAATCCCCACACACTGTCTGTGGGCACCACGCAACTACCACAGTGAACAAGGGTGACAAAGTCGTTATTAATTAATTCATGGAGCAAGGACGCAGCCCTGATGCGACAAAAAAAATAAGAAAGGTACCAGGAAGTTTCTCACCCTCATCGGTTCCTTATTTTTTGCCCCATCTCTGCAATGTTCTTATGTCTTAATATTACTAAGGTACCACAAGAATGCCACAATGGTTTTCTATGTTTTCATGTTCTCTCAGCCTTCAAAATCGAGATTTTCATGCATTTCACAGCCGTAATGAACTCCACTTACAGGTCGTGCAGGATAGATAGAAACAGGAGGCAGCCAATTCTTCTGGTAGCTCACAACGTACATCCTCCATGTCAAACACCTGGCCCTGTAAAAAATGGAAGTTCGAGTAGTAAACAAGCCGTGAAATACTCGCTCTGACAGGACATGACAGAATTTGTTTTTTGTAGGTGCAAAAAAGGCACCTTCAGTTCTTTCAAGCTAAAAAATAAGTACAGTGCTCACTGATTGAAACGCAACACTGCGAGCGCGTGGCCGCCAATACATGCAGCACCGTCCATGGACGCCGCTGTCGCTGACAGCGCACCGCTGTCGCTGCGGGGAACCACTGCCCCGCTTATTGGCAACCGGAAGCAGCAAGCTTATGGTCAAAACACTCTCATCCTCGTGGTATACCACAATGCAACACCTAGCTTCCACGGGCGTCCACTGGCGGCGCTGCATGTAGCGCAGGCCACACGCTTGCAGTGTCGCGTTTCAATCCGTGAGCACTGTACATACATGACAATCCTTACAAGGCTTTCAGCCATACTTTAAAGGAACAGAAGCATCCTTACACTGAATTAATGTTAAACTAAGCCTATTAAATATCCCTAGGTGGTAGAAATCTGTGGCCCCAGATTTCCACTGTGCAAGCATATTCTCTGGTACAGAGGGTGCGAAACGTGGTTACGGCTTTTAAAGGAGCCATGAAGAGAAAACACAAGTTTGGTTCATTCAAAGGATTCCGTTGCTAGAATCACGCTGACACCATTTTTAACATAAACTCCACTCAAATAAGCTACAAATTAGGAACAAAGGAAATGGCCATGCGACCCACTAGCTCATTTCCCGCAACAGAACCTATGTCATACCAGCCAGCTCTGCAGTTAGCGGAGGGCGGCAACAGCAAACGCGAATTAGGCAGAGGCTATAAGCTTGCCGAACGAACTATTTGCGCTTAAATTTAGGGCACATTCTTTTTACAGTAGTAAGAATGGTGGGACCAACAGTAAAGGTTAGGAAAGCACACGTAAGCATAGAAGTACCCATGCGTACTGCTGTTGGTACTGCGCGCACTATGCTTGGTTTAGCTGCACAGGACTGCGGGGCTTTGGGGTTGTCTCGGACAACAATGGCCGACTGACACAAGCAACGGTGTCTTACGTGACCATATTTGTGGAGCGAGCACTATGTTTCACGAAACGATTATTTTCTCGCTGAACAAAAACAAGCCACGTTTAAATACGGTAAAAACAAAACAAAAGCAGAAAGCGGCTTGCCACGGTATGGTGGCACCATCTAGGTTAACTAACGGTAAAGAAGGTTTCCCAATCGGCTGCAGAGCGGTTGGTTCCTGTGATGTCATTGCAGACCCTGAAAATGCACGATTTAGCGGGAAAACCAAAATTTTAGCTTAAATTAATGAATTTCTCAGTGAATAAAGCATCGTTTGCATTTGGACAAGTGCTGGGGGCACCATACCACACGAAATATTTCGAATAACACAAACTTGTATTTTGTCTTCATGGCGCCATTAAAATTCTCTCTGAGGCACATAGTGAACGTCTCAGCGTGCCAATACCTCCAAGGGGTAGGCAAGTTGAAATGCTGACGAAACGAAAAAACAGGATGGTGAAGGAGCACGGTGGCAAGCCCACGCCCTGTTGAATCTTTTTCGCACCGTGATTGTATCCCCATCACATGCATATTTGTAAGAATCAACACGTTTAACCCATGCTCAATATGTTACGGTCAACACAATTTATGCAAGCCAGCTACAAATAATGTCACACCACACAAGAATTTCTGTCTGATCATGACGATGCTGGATGAGCTTAGGAAGGTGGAAAAATTTCTTGCATTAAAACAGCGAAAGCTGCCCTGTGACTGCACCAGCAATGCAGGCTGGAACAGCATGTTTTCAAGCTGCGACGTCTAAACAATTATCTGGTCAAATTTTCACTGCCTAAAGACCTTGTGCATGTGGTACTACTTATAAAGTTGCTAGCAATGCTTAAATGTTGAAAATTCAATGTATATGCAACTCTTACGTATTATAACTACAAATGTAATGCAGCCTCCTTGCATTTCTTTACCCGTAAACGAAAACTACCCGTTAGAACAATGATAAGCTGCCTACGTCCTGTAAAAAAATATACTGTGGGTCAACTGCCTCCTAAAAAAAAAAAATCGGGGAGTGGGCGTTTTGTTTTACAACAATTAACGCAGTTTTCTTTTTTTTTTTTTCATGAAACAAGCTTTAGCGTCGAATCCACCCAAGCCAAGCGGCGGCCGCTGGGCCGTCAGCATAATGTTTTCGTTGCCGGCAATGGCAAGGGGGTCGATCACTCACACAGCATACTGGCCGCCGCTCCTGGAAGCTCATTATGACCGCGCCGACGCAGCCGGTAATTTACAATAAAAGAAGCGCGGCGAGCCGAACACCAAGGAATATACTCAACACGTTTAACAAAACAGCACTGCGGCAACGCGTAACATGCACCACGATAAACAATTACTTACGGCAGAACACGCAGCATTTTTCACACGTCGCGTCGACGGACTGGAACTTGCAGTAGAGACTCTTGATTCACGTAGGCACGCACAACTTGTCAGGTATTTTGTCAAATGGCGACCTCGATGTGCGTTTGCTACAGCAGCGCAGTACGGCGACGACACAGACGCTTTGCCAGCACTCACGATGTTTCAGGTGGCACAAGAGCACTAACACGTAATATTACGGCAGGAGGAGCACGTAGTAATTCACGTAACACCAGCAAATCGAAAACAAACCACCAAAACCACGCACAACGAACCAACCACGTCTTTTCTTGCGCACCTATAACAATGACTGCATATATGCTAGCCTAGACTAGACTTATTACTACAGTTGGCTATCTAGCAGTCATAGAGTTTTAGCAGTTACTTTCTTCCTTCATCATCACCCCTGAAGCAAACTAGGCAGACGCCATTATAGTATTTTGTTAAAGTTTATAATAGCAAGCATGTATATAATGGAAGTATATTTTCTTGATGCGAGCAACGTCTTTTGTTGTCGTAAGTTGTTGCTACTCAAAAGCGAATAAAAATGGATTAACAAACGAAGTCATTATCATCGTCATCTACATCTAGATTGACTGTTTTGTGTTTTGTTCAGCGTCCAAGCATTCACCATTCACTGTTTGTGGGCTTTCCACAAACAGAACGGCCGGATAAAAAAATTATTCCCCGCAGACGCGCGCACACACACACACACACACACACACACACACACACACGCGCACACACACACACACACACACGCGCACGCACACGCGCACACGCACACGCACACGCACACGCACACGCACACACACACACACGCGCACACGCACACGCACGCACGCATGCACGCACGCATGCACACAAAAGCACCGTGCGTCAAATCCACGCAGGCAAACAATTCACTCAAATGGAGGCTTAGCAAGACTATGTGAGCTCAAGTATTTATACCTAGGTTTACGACCTGATCGTGTACTGTTTTGGTGGCTTGGAGGTTAAGTACTCGCCTACTGATTCAAAGGGCGGAGGTTCGAAACCCGCTCAGTCACCTTTTTTTTTTTTTCTAATCGTGCTTTAATTAAAGTTTTTCTGCCTTAGGTTATATTTTGACATTGTTGTTGCTCTTGCTGCTCTCGTCTGGCTGTGTCCCTTTTTTTCTGTCGCAATATATTTCTACCGCAAGCTCTGCCCCAAAAAACAGTACACCGCTCAGCATTTAGTTGCAAGGATAAGCCATTTTACAAGGACCCTGAAGGAAAACACAGACTAGGACAATCTGAAGCCACTTTCTAGGTTGTTTTTGTTTTCATTGCTTCGTTTTCTATTCGGCTTTTTGTGTTCTTTTTACTTTTTCTGGTCTGTATATTCTTCTCCCTCCCACTTTTTTTTTCGTAATGGGAGGGACGAGGCACTTCGAACAGCCTCGTTCAATGTGTATCCTTCTTACGCCACTGTTTCATACAAACGTACCAGTTGGTAATATTAATTCTGCGAATTTATCAGACCTCACTAGCACGAAATAACGTATACAGTGCTGCAGAATTTCCACAAACCATCGGCATTGTTTCTTACCATCTCTAGCCAAGCCAAAAAACTTAACCTTTCGAGTATAATTAAGGCTCACATGCTCGACTTTATGTTTACTTGAGGAAGCACAATCTTCAGAAAAAGAATGTAAGGCAACAAATAGTTATCCTTCCTCCCAGTGTCCTAGAGGCAACACAAAAGACATAAGTCAGTCTTTTGACTTCATTTTGCCTTCAGTACATACATAAGCAACAGCATTACGGCACACAGAAGAATTAAGACAGCAAATTCAAGTTCTATCTTACAGCCTTTGTCCTAGAGGCAACACAGGGGAAACAGGCCAAAGTCTTTTGACTTCATTTTGCCTTGAGTACACACATGGGCAATAGCATTGCGGAACTCAGAAAGAGAAGAAAGCAAGTCATTTTTAAAGTTTTATACCTCTCATCCGAAATAAAATCTTCGTATAGAAATTTAAACTTTGTCTTTACCATAGTACATATAAAGGTAAAACATCATGGCTGTTTATCCGGCAGTCTATAAAAAGTACACAGCCTGTTTATGTCCTAGAGGTAACACAAAGGAAAAGTCAAAAGAAAGGCCACACAGTCAACATGCAGGAGACACAAAGTAAACAGAAAGGAAAAGTTCATTTTCATAAGGGCCGGCGGTCCTGTGTACGCAGCAAACTCCTGCGCGCGCGCGCGAAAAAAACAAGGTTGGGGAGGAAAAGCCTAGTTACGTAACCTAATGTGGTTCGTGCATCTGGTTCGGGCTTCTGCGCATGCGCCCGGCGCGAGCAGCAATTGAATTTCCCCTTTTCGGTCACGCAAAATGGCTTAATGGGGAAGCATGGATTTATTGCTTCCATTCGAAGCGCGTCACAGCAACTGTGTCTTCGGTTAAGGTGCACTCGGTCGTCTGGTTGTGGAATGTGCGCTTGGCTCACTTGCGCGCGAGCAAGGTTCTCTTTCTCACGCTTTGATGTCGCGAGATGTTCAGCTATACCGGAGCGGAGCCTTCGGCTTCGCGTTCGCGCATACTCGTCGCTGGCACCCCCTCTGAGAAATACCGCTCCACAACTTATTCATTCTTGCGTGCAAACATTTTTCATTTGTATAACGAGAAATGAGATGCAGCATGCTCTGGACTTGTTGCACATGGGCAGTCCTTTCGACTGCGACAATTGCGGCGCCGCTGTAGCGCTGTCCTAAGGGGGATGCTCCGCCCAGGACGAAATTAAAAAAAAAAAAAACTGTAACCAAACCTTGGGACAGCTTTCTGGCAATATGTGGCGGCCTTGCGGAGAAGCACGCGAAGACGCGCCATTCTTAAAATCGTCAAAGATGAGCCGTATGCGTCCGCGTGTCCGTCCTGACGAACCTTGCGGGACGTTCACGCTCGTTTAATGTCAGGACTAGGAACGCGAATCCTTTCCGTAAGCGTGCGTAATTTATCGCGGGCACACTTCGCGTTTTCGTTATGCTTTCAGAACTGCGTATATACCCGCATATTGCCCGCGCGGCTAGCTGATGTGGCTGTCATCCGTCATTTTTGAGGAGTCAGCCGTCCGACCTCGTTCCTGGGGCGTCATACAACGCGCTTGTCAGTAGTGATGGAGCCGCGTGCTTTAGCAATCAGTACTGGTGGCTTGCCTCAGCGGCGATTTTTTTCCCCATCTGGGATCGGGCGTTCACGTCCTGTGGCCACGATGGACCGGGAAATAAAGCTTGCGTTCGAAAGCTGTGAGTGCGGCCTCGACTTGGGGCTCTTCGCGCCTCGAATCGCGACCGGGCCGCGCCTTCAACGTGTGTGCGCGTGCATGTGTGTGGGTGAAGTCGCGCTGACGGTGACCTCGTCAAATGAGTGACTCTTGCCGTAAAAGCGGGTGAAATGTTTTGTGCATATATCTCGTTGTATGCCTAATCTGCACTCCCGCCGCGGTGGCTCAGTGGCTAAGGCGTTGCGCTACTGAGCACGAGGTCGCGGGTTCGATTCCAACCGCGGCGGCCGCTTTTATGATGGAGGCGAAAAGCAAGAACGCCCGTGTGTAAGAGATTTCGGCGCACGTTAAAGATCCCCAGGTGGTCAAAATTAATCCGGAGCCCTCCACTACGGCGCGCCTCATCGCCTGCGTTGCGTCGGCGCGTTAAACCCTACAATCAATCAATCGATAAATCAATCAATCAATCGATAAATCAATCAATCAATCAATCAATCAATCAATCAATCAAATAAAGTTTAGCGGAACGTGCTTCTTCTGTGCATTGAAAATTGTTGCTCCTTCGTCACTTGAGTTGGAGCTGTCGGTGATTGAATTACCCTGCACATCTCGTCGAATCGATGCCTCACTATGGGCTTCTCTCTGACCTATGTTCAATCGTGGCTGTGTCTGAGCGATGCGCGAATAGACCGTATACTGTAAAGGCTGCAACTTGCGGAATATGGCAGACATGTGTCTACGATCAAACAGTCGTGGAATGCGGGACGCCGAGTAATGAACGATTATCGCTTCCGCCGTTGCATGTACGGCACGTAAGGTAACGTGACGCCGGAAGTCCGGACGTCTGCTTGTTCGGCCGTCTTTTTCTTCGTCGTCAGCCCACGTTCTGCAGAGGAAGGAATGAAGCCAGGCGCTTGTTCAGGGAAGCGTGCGGTCGAAACTCAATCCGTTCTTGGCTCGACTCCGATGGAAGCGCGTTTTCTGTTCGGTCGAGTGCTTTGATTGTCCCGTCGTATTGCTTTTTCCCCCTCCTTTGTTTCTTTTTGCAACGCCGCTTGGAATCTTCCGAGAGCAGAATGTGCAAAAAAAAAAAAAAAAGATTGCGCTGAAATTTAATCTTTCGAATTTTAGAAAAGGGGTAAAAAGATTCTGTTGCGGATGCGGCAGAAACTACCACCGATTTCGCCTTCTTTTTTTTTTTTTTTTTTTTTTGTATTCTGTTATTGAGGGCATGCGTGCGGGATTCTCGATTGGAGAAATCTGTAATAGCAGAATCCCGAAATTCGATCGAGGAGTCTGAGAAGACGTTCTTAAGGGCTGTGAGGGTTTTTTTAATGTTTTTCTTTTTTTTTTTTCATGAATCGCGACCGACTGTTCCTCGTTTCTCTTCAACCGGTTTTTTTTTTTTTTTCTGGAAAATTTTGTAGAAGTTGTTAAAAAAAAAAAAAAAACTGGCCAACTCGTTACTTTCCGCACAGACTAAGTGAACTTTCGTGCACAAAGAAGGCGGCTGAGGAGTGGAACTTTAACGAACGAGACCGCTTCATTAGAGTTCGTCACTCGCTCCCTGCGAATAGCGGAACACAGCAAAGAGCAAACGAAGAAAAAGGAATGAAGCAAAGAAGGTACATGCTTTGAACTCTGTTCGCATCTCGCCTAGAATGCGCAGGGCCGTAGAAGTGTACGTAGAGCGATCGAATTCTCCTCCGCTCCACTCGCTAAATACCACCACAGTGCTTCCGGCTTGAATAATTTATAACCGCCCCCCCCCCCCCCCCCTTCCCCTGTCTCATCGTACACATGCGAAAATGTTTTTTAGCTTAAGAAAATCTATTCGCTTTCGTGCGAACTAAGGAATTGGATAAATTACCAGGAATAAGGGACAAAAAAAAAAGTACACACGCAGTAACTGTTCAGATCAGCATACATACATGACTTCATCCCAGTGTTCTTCAAACATAAGAGTTGCGACGCTCGACCATCGCATGTGGCGACGCCACATTCTGAGGCACAGTTTCGCAACTAGATGCATGAATGATGACTCCACAACTCGCACCTTCACCTCTCCGCCGGTACCCCTCCCAGCTTTTAGTGTCGAAGCCCTTTAGGGGCTCGGGCTGTCGGCGTCTCCTGTCGTCGTTGTCGTCTCGTGTAGTCACGGTACTAAAACACCGGGACACTCCTTTTCCAACGCCTCGCTCTGGAACGCTTCGTGCTTCAAAGACACGAGACTTTTACACAGCAAAGCTGTATGCATACCTCTACCCCCCAACGTTTTCATCCCCGTGGGCAAAAACGCCAACGCTCCAGGAATACATGACTTCGAGTAGCGCAAAAGAAAAAAAAAAAAAAACGACAGAGGTCACAAGCGCTTGTGCCCGTCGTCTCCCTGTGTCCTCTGTCGTTTTTTTTTTTTTTCTTTTGCGCTACTGTACGTCATGGATTACCGCTACCAACTAGCCCAAACCCAAACTCCAGGAATACACTTATACACTACATGCCTCGCCCTTCCCTAGGTTTTGCGTTAGTCGAGATTGCGCGGGATTATTTTTTGTCTTTCGGTAGCGTTTTCTTCATTTTTTGGGGGCGTTTCGCCTCCCCTCCGCCCTCGCGCACTGTCTCTCATTAATGGCAAAAGCCCGCATACAGTATACGCCCTGATATATCACGCGGCGCCGTCTCCTCCATACCTGGCTGCAACGAATGCGCGATACAGGTGGGCGTGAGCTCCCCACTGCTCGTCGTGCGGTAGTATACCTGCTTATTTGCGCCCGCCGTGTCCACCCTAACCACGGTTATTTCCTTTTTCTTTTCGCGGTCGTGATTTCCCTTCTCCGGCTTACCTGCGACCCTCAGCTGCCCTTTTCAATCTTTAAACACCTTTCGTGGCTCGTAGATTGACCCCCTCCTGTGTGCATTTGGCGAGCGATGCGGACTGATCAATGTTGTTATCGCGCTCCTCTTTTTTTTTTTTTTTTTCTTTCCCTGCGGTGCCGGCGGTCTCTCTAATTCCGCCTTTGCTCGTGCGCGAAAATGTAAATGGTGGCGGGCAATGGTTACTTCTCGGTGATGCAATACGTGGGAACTTACTCTGCGGACGGCGTTTTCCTCGTCGGAAAGCCGACTATCCTTCCTGCTTTTCGCTGTCGTCCGCTAATTGTTGTTTACTCGGCTGTGAAACGCACCCGCACTTAACTTGAGGCGAGCGCGCTTCTTTCATTTTATCGTTTCTTTGCTCTGAAGCATTTTGTTAGCTCAGGCTTATTGCAAGTAATGGCGTTGTAACCTTTCTTATTCAGGGACGTATAGGATGTGAAAGCAAGTCCGGTTAAACCCTCGCGGTACGCTAAATATCGCCAACTGTAACTGAGAAACTGATTTTTAATTCGCTTTTTTTGTTGTTGTTGTTGTAGTTAGAGGGATGTATATTAGTAGGGGCCTCCCAAATCTTCATTTTATTATTTTTTGGCCTGAAGAGGCGGAAGTACTTTTTTTTTTTGCTTTTTGGTCGCGCGAGGTGAATCGCGCAGTGGGCAAATAACGTCTAATTGCCGCGGGACAGCATTCTGGTTTACTCTCGACGTACTCGCGTGATACCCGACTCCTTATCTTATGTATGCATGACTGCTTCCGCGCTTCGTGGTTGATTTTATGCACCGTTTTTAACAAGGACGTGCGCATTAAAAAAAAAAAGCGCTCCCGAAGCGCGAGTTGTACGTCTGTCGATTTCCCAGATGTTTTCTTGTTCTCAGTTTCTTTTTTTGTTTGTTTGTTTCGACCTAGTGTGGCGGAAGTCTGCGTAAAAAAATGCATCATTTTGTTTGTGCGTTTTCTCGTCGACATTGCGTTTTCCCGCAGTCATCTTCGATCGGCCGTGGGCGCGGTTCCAGGTTTCGATGGAGGAAAAAAAAAAAAAATGCCCTTTTTCGGCGTGGGGGCGGTCCCGGATATTTTCCCTTGTGTTTCTTTCTTTTTTTTTCGCTCTTGCTTTCTCTGCGGAGTGCGATAAAGAAAGCGACCGAGGACACCCGCGGTTGGTGGTGATCGCGACTGCTTGCCTCCGCGGGCTGCCGATGCATTATTAACAAGCGCTCATTGATTCCTCGCCATCGATTACGCCTGTTCGGCGAGGCATCTGCGCCGCCTTCGCTTTTTTTCCCCCCGCTTTTTCCGTACCGACCCCCTCCCTCCCCCGCCATTTTTTTTTCTCCTTTTCCGTCGGCTCCGCATGCCTCGCTTATAAAAGCAAGCCGCGGTGAACCTGGACAAGCTGAAGCGGTGTGACTAGGCGTGAGGGGGAACTAAGTATAGAAACCTTGTCACTATTTATACTCTACTTCTGCGGTGTGATTTATTATGGATAGCTTCTTTGACGACATAGTGGCGACCTTTATTCTCCTACCTTCTTCGGTCTATGCTGGGCGTTGATGACGCCCCGGCGACAAACCGCTTCGTCAACGTTACCACATTTTCTAAATGTCATGTAAATAAGCGAAGTCTACTCGCTGGATTGGTCTTGTTATGATTTTGTTTGGAAATTTGAGGTTCGCGCGGCTGGTGGCTCGAATTTGAGTTAGGTATACAGGCGTCTGTAACGGTGCGACCTGGTAAGCGCGACTCGAGGGATGATTGCGGCGTGACCCCAATCATAGGGATGAGATGAATGATGCGTTGAGATAAGATAACTGAGGCGATTAGATAAATGATGTTAACGACTACAGGGCGAGCACCGCGTTCCAATTCCTTTGCCTCGTTATCGCGTCTCTCAATTACAGTCAGTGCTTCCTAGAATGTAGAGCAAATGCAACCGACAGTACAGTGCGTTTCCGCAACCAGTTGCTCGTTGCTTCCTGCTTTAAAGTCCACCGATGTCTTCAACTCTGTGCTACTTGTTCCAAGGGGAACCCATTTTCGCATTTGCCCTAGCCTACGTTCGAAAATTCAGCTCTATACATATAGCAACCGCGCAGTGTTGACTGACCTAATTCCTTGCTCTGTACTTATGCGCGGACGAGTTATGTTTAATCATTTCTTTGGCGGTAACAGCGCACCTATAGGCACTGTTCTGAAACGGCATCCCCTGCGGCCTTATTGATTCTAAGCGCCAGGAGTACACAGAAATCGTGGACGAAGGTTGTCCGGGAACCGCATCTCTCCAGTTGGTGCCGAGGCCAGTCGCGTCTCGTTAGCGCCGCTGTGTATAAATTATCGCTCGGCGCGTGCGCCATGTAGAATGGCAGCAGCCTCGTGGCGCGCCGAGGTCGGGTGACGCCGGTGTTCCCCGGCTCGCTTTTTTAGGTCAGGGACGGCGCTTTCTCTCAGTTCACTTTCTGCGACTCTCGGAAGGGGCCGCCGCCGCCGCAGATCTGGCCGCCAAACCGATCGGGGCCCTGCTCTTGAAGGCGCCTTGATATGCGGGCGATCTCCGTGTTGCGCGCCGCCGAGCGCCGGAGGCCTGTTGTGGCCGTTGTTTCAACCGCAACACGTGCGATCGCTTCTTGCTGATACGTCGTCTACAAGACGTTGCGCGTTCTCTCCCGCTCTCTCGCCTTATGAGGTCACGTCTACTGCGTGTTGTCGCAATGAAGACACTCTTGCAGAATGTATGCTCTCATTAGGCCTACTTGTCGCTATTCGCACGGTCTGGGCCCGGGTCTGTTCCAACTTCCATAGGCAACGGGTGGGGCCCATTACAATGGGTGGCGCACGTCGGTAATCAGCTTCGCCGCGCCCACCCGTTGCGGTGGCTCAGTGGCTAAGACGTTGCGCTGCTGAGCACGAGGACGCGGGTTCGATTCCCGGCCGCGGCGGCCGCTTTTCTGATGGAGGCGATTAGCAAAAACGCCCGTGTGTGTACGAGATTTAGGCGCGCGTTAAAGATCCCCAGGTGGTCAAAATTAATCCGGAGCCCTCCCCTACGGCGCGCCCCATCGCCTGCGTTGCGTCGGCGCGTTAAACCCCACAATCAATCAAATCAATTCGCCTCGCCCCGTTTTGGGCTACAATCTGACATCGGTACTTGGGGTGAAATTTCTGTCCGTGCAGGGCTGTTTTCCGCGCGTCTTGATGCTGCGTCGCGTGGTCCGCGCCATTTCACTTGTGGAAACGTGCTAGCTGGCTGTATGCTCCTGAACGTATGACAATTGCACAAGGTTAACGTGACACAAAGGTGATAAATATTCCGCACCGATAGATCGATGAATCATGGATGGAACGAGCAAGCGTGAGCGTAGAAGCGGATGGTGAATGGGCGAATAACGGATAGTCGTAAAAGGAGCGAGTTTGAATAGAAGCCTTCGCCCTGAAGGGATCACCCAATTACTGCTGTAGCCAATGCTCTTTGATAAGCTTGCAACGTAATGGCAAGCAAGCATGGAGTGAGGACAAGCCATTTTTTTCCCGTTCTCTGCACCCGTTTGGATTCCAGCCTGTTGACACGGTACTTCCGCTCTTCCCCTTTGCCCCCAGCGTTCTATTGTCCAACGTTAGCTTATTCTAGTAACGTTGCTATTGTCTGCCTCGCGGATCAACTGCAGAGTCGGTGTCCCACGGGGAATACGTTACGCTCCACGGCGCTCACGGTACGGCATATTCACTAAAGCCGACGTCAATCGGCGTATTGAGAAGCCATTTCGCAACGGCCATTAGCTTGCGCGCAGCCTCCCTGGCGCTATGCACGGTAGCCCATCACGTGTCGGCGACTGCGCGCATCACTAACTCACGCGCCGAGGTTCGGCGGGCTTTCCTGCTTTGCATGCGCGCATTGCTAGTTAGCGCGCGCGGAGAGAAGCGATGCGTCGAGAGTGGCGTCGCTTTTTTTTTGTTTTTTTTTTGTTCGTGGCGTGGTCGGTCGGCGACTTCTAAAGGTGATTTCACGAGTTCGTTGTAGCCTGCCGAGATGGCTTTCCGTCAGAGGTGTTCAGCCGCTTCACGCGCTAACTCTCGAGTTCTTTCACAAACGCTAACGCCCACTACGTTAGATGCTATTTTTTAAAGCATTAGTGCTTTGAACCCATCCATATCCTACGTTCTACTGCGTGCCTCGTACTGCCGGGTTGACTTCCGCGCGTTTGAATCGATTTTCAACTCGTATTCCATCGGACTTTTTTTTTTTTTTTTCGTTCGTTCGCGCTTAGCAGCGTTGCTAATGCGCTTGGAGAGGTGTGGCGGAGCTTCGGCGTTTGTTCCTGGCGTGCTTTTTGCTGGCGCGGGAGTTGAACGGCCGCAACGTCCTCGCGTGTACGTGCCCCTGCATTTACGCTAGCGGCAGCCAGCAGCCGGCAAGGAGGGCCCCGGCGCAGGGGTGCCCTCGTCCGAGAGCGCGGCGGCGGTGGCGGCCTTTGCGGGCTCCGCGCAGCGTGCCGCGCCGCTGCCGGCGTCGTTGGCGCGGTGTCCCACTTTGCCTGCCCCCCTCTTCCCGCCGCCGGTTCCGATGACGTCAATGGTGCCCTCTCTCTTGCTGCTGTGTGCAGCACCGCCTAGATAGCCGACTCGCGTAGGCCCTCCTCTCCTTTTCCGCTGTTTCACTGCGTTTTGCATTTCACGTCTGTAGTTCTCTGGAAGCTGCGGTGGAACCTAGACCAAAAAAAAAAAAAAATGGTTGTGCGCGAGTACGTTCGCCGTTGGCCTTGTCTGTTCTCGGTGGTGTGCGAGCGCGCTCTTTCACCCTCTCTCTCCCTCGGACGCGGCGGTGGCTTGCCGAACGCCAGAGGTCGGCCGGCGCCCCGCCGAATCTAGCGCCGTATCGACGCGACGATAACCGCGCGCTGCTTTTGCTCTTGCCGCGCGCTCCTCTTTGCGGCGCTACTGCCTGCCCTGTGGTTCTTCTTTTCATTTGTACCGACCTTTTCTTATCCATTCGTTTTTCTTTTCTCTCTTCTACACCGTCTCTTCCAGGCACATATTGCGCTGTGAAGTTCCACGCGTTGGCAGTTTGCAGACTTTTAACGTATCAACGTGCGAATGTTTTCCAGCGGCAATCTCCGCTGCGCGTAGGCTCTCCTTTGCTTCTGGGCCACGGAGCGGCGTTTTTGTTCGTGCATGATGCAAGGGCGCGCTTGACGGCAATGCCGAATTTCGGACGTTGCAGCAATCGCCTGTACAACTCGCGCTACAACGCGTGAAGTTTAAAGGGGCCGTGCAGACGAAATAACGAGTTCATTTTATTCGAAAGATTTGGTGTTTTATAGTGTTCCCAGCGCTTGTCCGGTAGCACACGATGCTTTATTTACTGGGAAACTAATCTAAAATTTAAGTTACGATTTTCCTGCAAAATTGTGTCTCGTGACGTCTGCGATGACGTAACAAGGACAGGTCTTCACGTGAACGTTAGTGCGCTGTTTACACTGCAGCCTACTGCGGAACGCCTTTTTTACCGTTAGTCCTCCTAGATGGCGCCACCATACTGCTTCGCACCACTGTCCGTTGTTGCTTTGTTTCTGACCGTATTTGCACCTCGCTCGTTTTTCTCACGGTGGGTAGTAATCGTTTCATGAAACGTGGGGTATGCTCGACGAGCAGGGTCGCGTAAGACAATGTCGCTTGCGCCAGTCGGCCAGTGTCGTGTGAGACAGCCCCTAAGCGCCAAACTGCTGTGCAGCTATAGCAAGCATAGGGTGCGCAGTACCAACAATACGCACTGGTATTCTGCTATAAAACGAATATCCATTGCATTTAAGCGAAACTAGCTTGTTCTGCAAGCTTTTATAAGCCCTGCCAACTTGCTTTTGCCGGCCTCCGTCAATCGCAGAGCTTGCTGGTATGACATCAATGTTCTGTTGCGGGAAATGAGCTAGTGGGTCGCATGGACATTCCCCTTTTTTCCTAGTTATGAAGCTTATTTGAACGAAGGATACGTCAAAACTGATGTCAGTGATTCTAACGAGGCAATCTTTAGAATGAACCAAACTTGTGTTTTGTGTGCATGGCCCGTTTAAATGCATGCTGTTACCGTGTTTTACCTGTATAAGGCAACTCCACCCCACTTCGAGAACAGCGAAAAAGTCGGCACTCGGTTGCTAGTAAACCTTACCGCCGTTCGCCAAAACACTGTTTCCAGTAGGGATATATATTTCCTTTACAATTCGTAGAAATTAGCTTTCATAAACTTGTAAAAGAGAAAGGCAAGCCTTCATTGCTGAAGGGAAAGAGCGGAGGCGGGAAGCTTGTATAGGGGCCGAATGCAGGTTACAATTGGCAGGACCGGGCTTCGGCAAACTACTTCCGACAACAGCGCATAGGAGGCGGGCGTACTTACACGTATAAATAGACATTTCCTTTTGTTGAAACAGCTCTCCGCTTCCACGAAGCCGGGCGAATGAATATTTCCTACAGTAACAAACAAGTCCCCGTACTCGGCGGTGGATTCTCGCTCGATCGCGGCTACAACTGCGGGAGTTCTATCCGTCCTCCCCAGCTGCTTTTCCCGACTTCGTCAGGCATGTGGCATTTGCATAGTCCGTACATAAACCTTGAGTTTATCGTTCTTGTCGTTTTAATTTTTTTTCTTTTTGGTCTTTTGTATCGTGTTCTGGTACGAAGCATTCAAATGTGTATCGGGAAGGGGGCAGGTTCAGAGATGCACCGAAGGGAATTTGCCCAATCCGTTTCTGGGGATTCGTTCCACTATAGCTTTATTTCATTGTGTAGAGGAAGTCTGCCATCTTTGTTAATTTCTAGAAATTAGAACAAGACCCTTTCGGCGGTCTCCCGGAACTGCCGCACGGTTTGCGGTGCGGTTCCAAGCTATCCAATTGGTCGAACTTATAAAATTTATTGACGATGTTGTTTAATGCGTACGCAAAATTCGGCGCCCCTAGCTAGATCTGCGTACCCGAATGACGTGGCCGCACGCTGTTGGCAAATGAACGGGGCTTAGGGCTCTCATATTTTGATAAGTTCTTATATTTTGCTTTCTGAAAATAACTTCTCAGCAATCCACTTGTGCGAGGCAGTGAAGCCGACCTAACGGAGCTCAGTGCAATGGCCTGGTTCCTCTAAAGCTGGCTTTTCTACAAGGTGTGTTGCAGGGAAGTGCAGTCGTTAAAAAAAAAAATTCTAGACTACTCCAAACTCGGTTACAACTGCTGCCCACGTGTTCTCACATCATTAGAGAAAGATTGGGTGCCCACGTAGTTTTTGTTGATGTTGCGGCACAACTTTCCATGGGATTATAAGTGCCCACAGTCTGTCAAATACCGGCCTGTCCACACTGCTGCCTCCAAGCTCAGCTGACGTCACCGAACGAATCAAACGAGGCGAATCGTGAGGGGGGAAACCTTCGTATCCACTTCTGCTAGCGTGCTATAACTTACGCCGAAAAAGAAAGGGGGGGGGGGTTAACATAAGTTACATCTTGAACTTAAATCCGAAGAAAGCATTGGGCAACCTTTGCTACCGCCGCAAGTACCCGGAAGGCTGACGCTGCCAAGTGAAGTTTATTGCCCCTGTCCGTGAAGTGTTAGTATTTGAAGGCTGACCCTCAAACGAAGTGCATAATGAACCAACCAGTACAGATCCTGCCTATTCCCCGATAGGATTTTCACACGGAGCTGGTCAATAAACGTGTCAAAGCTTGGCCGCGCCTGTACGCTTGTAAAAGCAGCTCTGCGTTTTGCTCCAGTCAGACGTGCGTAGTTCGGCTTGCTCTGGTCTCGTTGTTCTTTATCACGAGTATCATCATAATCCTTACTGCTGCGACTAGAGCGAAGTGCCATCTGCGGCGTAATAATGTCAATATGATGTTCTCGTGGCCAATGACATAATTTGGAGTGGACGCAAGGATTGGGGCACGTTCCGAGCGAGTGTTTTTAGGGCCAGCGGGATTACAAGGCACGAATGCACTCGGACGTGTGCGTCCAGCATGCTACGTGGCTTTCGAACTGCCAATAATTTTTTTTCTGCCAATAATGCTGAGAAGGATCGAAGTGCGTGGGAGGTTGGTGAGAATGGCGGTAGTGCGTCCGCGTTGGTGTTCGTAATCCGGCCTGCAACTGACTTCGTGCATCTTGCGAGCGTCTCCGGGTCTGTTAAAGATAACTGGACAAAGCATTGATTGCATGACCGCATCGAGAAAGATGGCCCAGGTGCTTGCTCCCTGCGTACCGTACAGGTGCGGCGCCGAGCCGATAAGTTTACACAAGCAAGGGTGTACGTGGCTGGCCGCAAGAGGCTTCTGGAAGCGGTGCTCGTCTGCCCAATCGACTGCGCATGCGCACGAGGGTTAAAGTGGGGTTGGAACTTGGACGCGCACGCCGTCGCCCCGAACTCTGTACACGAGCAGGGGCAAATAACCGCCGGAAGTTCTGTGCCTGCGTTTCCTTTTCCGGTTTCTGGTAACGCTGAACTTAGTTAAAAAATTACCCGTGGCCGGACAGAAAGCTGCCGTAAAGTAAACGGGAATTGCGGAGTCCTGCTTCCTTCATACCTGACCAAGCGTAAATCGATTGGTTGGTTCGGAAGGGCTTAAAACTGTCGGCACGGAATATCTGGCCCCACAAGGACGAGAAGTTCGCAAACTTGACTCGAACGCCGCTTCCGGCCCCCTTCCTACGTACCACAACTGTTACCAGTCGTGCATTTGCGCTGTTATTTCTGCGCGGTGCGTTCAATTTTCTCGAGACGTTGTGCGGGCCGGGTCCTTATTCGTGGGAGCCCGAAAGCGCTTCGGCCCTCCAGCAGCGGGAGAGCGATGTCGTCGGATCAATGACTGGAACTGGTCTCGTTGTGCGCTATTGCTGGCCCGTACACACTCACACACGCGACCTCTTCTCCTTCTGCTGTCGCTCTCTTCTCTATCGATCCGTTTCTGCCCGGCGTTTCTCCCCCCGTTTCGTCGCCCCCATATATCTCTGCGCCGCAGTGCCGGCGCCGGAGCTATTGTGGGTCATGTTTCTCTTTGGCGTGGGTTGTGTGCGCGTGTGCGTTCGAGTTTCTACTACTTAGCCGCACAACGACACCCGGGCGTCATTAGCGCAGGAGGAGGGCGCCTCCCGTTCCTGCGAAACTGAGTAGCTTAGCGGGAAACGTCGTGTGCTAATACCTTTGGTAGAGCTCGCTTTTCGAACCGGGTGGTAGGGCTCCCTAGTTTCAACGTGCAACGAAGCTTCGCATATTGCGCAGCCTCGTGGATATGCGCGAAATGAAAGAAAAATGCACCATTAATGTTACCCATCATCATCATCAGCCTCTATACGCCCGCTGCAGGGCAGAGGCCTCTCCTATTAATCTCCAATTATCCCGGGCCTGTGCCAACTGCGACCAATTTATCCCCGCAAACTTCTTGATCTCACCTGCCCATCTAACTTTCTGCCGCCCCCTGCCACGCTCGCCTTCTCTGGGGATCCACTCTGTTACCCTTAATGACCAACGTTTATCTTGCGCGAAGACGACGCTTGGACTTCAGCGCTAAGAGGCCATCCCCACGCGTATAAATGCTCAATAACCGTTTTGCTCTCTCTCTCTCTCTATCTCTCTCTCTCTCTCTCTCTCTCTCTCTCTCTCTCTCTCTCTCTCTCTCTCTCTCTCTCGCCTATTCACCTGGTTTGGTGTAAGCGCACGGTTCAGACGCCGTGTGCGTGCTTTGGAAACGCTCTTTGAGGGGCGCGTAGGATGCTACCTTGGAACCATCGGATCGTCTGCTTCGGAAGAATACGGAGGATATGAAGTATTGAGAGGGGATTGCACGTTGCCATTGATTTCAGAGATGCGTCGGGAAGCCCATACGATCACTATTTCCCGTTCAAGAGGATGTCGGGGGCTGTTTTGGGGAGTCAATTTTTCTACGCGTGTAGAACGTCGACGTGACACTCCGGTTCATTCGGCCTTGCGGCAGAACGCAGAGAAATTGGCAACGTGCACGCCAATTTCGTGCACGCCAACGTGCAGGGAGCGAAGCGGTTCAATATCGCCGGGTTGCCTTTCTTAGCTTTAAATCTACGAATGATACGAGGAGGGCCTTCTCCGCCGTGTGCCGGTGCTTTGCGTGGATGATGCCGCACAAGCGCGTCGTTCTTTTAAGCGTATAGTGACTTTCTAGTCAATGCCTACATCACCATGAGATCGATTTGTGCCCTTTTGTTGTGTAGGCAAAATGGCTACGTCTGCGAAATTTCAGCGCACGCCACGACAACTCGAGGCAGTCGAAGTACTACGCAGCTAGCGAGTAGGCGCTCCCAAATTCCCTTGGACGTATTGTACAGCAAGTCTATTTTCTTTACGCACATCTGGTGGTGACAGCGGGCGCAAATCTTGTTATAGGGAGGCAAAAGGGGTCGAAGCTTTCCTCCTGAGTATTTCCACTAGGCGTTGATTTCTTAATCCGCTTTTTCGGGCTCCCTCTGAGACCCAGCTCCCCTTTGCGTGTTTATGGAGAGGCGTCGCGTGATCCGACGTATAACTGTTGGTTGGCCGAACCGCCTCGGCCAGCGCACGGAAGGAGGCGGTTTAAATTCGGAAGTTTTGCGTCACGGCCGGCTCAGTTTGTATTGACTCGGGGATGGGGAAGGGTGGCGCTTCCCCTTTCCATCTTCTCCACGTGCGGCGTCTCCCAACCTCTGCGCCGTTCACGCAGAATGGGCGTTTCGCTTCCTTCACAACTGAACTGTGAAATGGGGGGCTCCGGTCGATTTTGGGCGGCCACCCACGCCGGATGCGGCTTTCGTCCGCTGCTGTACTATGGTACCGATTTGCTTTCGCGAGGACTTTGCGTCGGCGGACGCTTTCATAATGGTCTGAATGTACGTGGAGCTATTAATGCGTGCATTTGACTTACAAATAGAAGCAAGCGGAGGTAGCGGAACTTAGAAGAAAGTGGAGAAAGGCGTTTGCGTTTGGCATTCGTACGCCGAGTGAAGCTCGCACGCGCTTCTTAACGCTTTTTAAAACGCATGTTGTGGGTGTCGATTTTTCTGAGGCCGTTTCCAACTACAGAGAGGAAAGACGGAAGGGGGGGGGGGGGGGGGTCAGGGGGCGCCTATTGACGCAACAAGCAGTTCTGCCGTAGTAAGGTGAGCGACCACAAAGCGTATGTAGCCAAAATCTTTCGAGCTATACTTGCACGGTTGCGCGGATCGTACGTGTCAACGTTGCTTAGTGCAATAACTCTGGGCGTAACTGAGGTACAGCACGGGCGCGCAACAGGGAATGCCTGCCTTCTTTTCATTGAAAATACGCGATAGGTTTGTTATGTGAACAAATCGAAGAACCCAGTGAAAGCCGGAGATTCTCCTGTTAGCGCGAAAAAATGCGGGTCGCCAGCCCATTACACTTTCCCGCACTAAAATTAGCGGCGTCAGAAGCACGGGATTGGTGGAGCTTATGTAAGCGTTTTTTCGCGAAAGAAACTGCGAAGCAGGTACACATGTAATGAATGTATGCTTGGGCTTCCGCTGAGCCCACCTTCTCTCGTTTTCCTTCGTGGCAGCGTTAACACTGACGTAAGCGTTTCTGGTTTGACAGCGCGGTGTGCAGTGCGTTTCTAAGCTGTAAATCACGGTCCCTTTCACGTTCCCGGAAAGGCCGCTATCTCAGCGGCTCGGAGTCGGTTACTCCGATTGGCACACCATTCTCACCAGCTATTGGCCAATACTCGGCCAATAGCTGGCATACGTTTCTGGAAGGTTTCTGGAAGTATATGGAAGGTCTTTGTTGTTTTGCGTGCATCGGATGCGCTTTTTTGTGTGCATGTGCGTTCGGTTTCGCGTCAGCCATTTTTAAGGCGTGCGCCGAGGATTGGTCAGGTTCTTTTTTGTTTGTTTGTTGTTATGTCGACCGGGTTTGGGATGTTTTGGCCAGATTCAGGGGCGTATGCACAATTGTTATTGCGTAAGCAGTGTTCACCCCTAGCGGCAGCCAGTCTATTGGCGACAAAATACTGGAACTGGGCGTGCGCGTCGTCGAAGACAGTTCTCTCTCTCTCTCTCTCTCTCTCTCTCTCTCTCTCTCTCTCTCTCTCTGTACACGCGCGTCCGTCTATATTGACTTTGTATTGACTTTATTGATTGTAGCGTTTAACGCGCCGATGCTACACAGGCGGATGAGGCGCGCCGTAGTGGAGGGCTCCGGTTTAATTTTGACCACCTGGGGATCTTTAACGTGCGCCGAAATCTCGCACACACGGGCGTTTTCACTTTTCGCCTCCATCAGAAAAGCGGCCGCCGCGGCCGGAAATCGAACCCGCGTCCTCGTGCTCATCCGCCCAACGCCTTAGCCGCCGAGCCACCGCGGTGGGTCCGTCTGTCTATATGCAGGACTGGTGAAAAGTCGGGCACACGGGAAAAACAACGACGA
The DNA here is from genome assembly GCF_048455015.1 of Haemaphysalis longicornis. Classification (NCBI taxonomy): domain Eukaryota; kingdom Metazoa; phylum Arthropoda; class Arachnida; order Ixodida; family Ixodidae; genus Haemaphysalis; species Haemaphysalis longicornis. The sequence continues at coordinate 205,689,176 of NW_027526361.1, read as the reverse complement.
AGTTTACTTACGCAAAGGCCAATGGACTGGCCTTCATCGGAATAACGTACAATACTGGCAATACACGTGCACACACCCTCGTGTAGCCGGCGGGGCGAGGTTCTTTGACCATGAAGCAGTGGGTTTACAAGTCAAACACGCGGCGCGTGCCCGGGCGTTTGCGCGTATCTCTTCTCCTCTGCGAGTGGTGATGTTCCGCGACCCGTTCTGGTGAAAGTGTGCCGAGGCCACTGAGTCGCCGAAGCTAACGAGCCCAGGCAGCCGACCGTGAGACTTGACACCTTTCCAGAGCCGCCTCTTCCCCCTCTCTGTCTTCCTTTCTTCGCACTGCTTCGATTTGCGCTGTGCTTTATCCGCACGCGCGCCTTCAGCTCGGTCCATCGACAGACTCCGTTCATGCATGCACAAGAACTCCTCCGAGGGTAACACGAGGATTGCGAAAGGTCGGTCGTTCGGGAATAAGTAATCTCGTTATCGCGAGCGTTCATTTCCCCCCGCTTGTCTCTAGTTGGTGGGTTAGAAATGGCCGCGCTGTTTTCATTGTAAACCGGGCGCTTGGTGATCGTATATGCAAATGCATATGCTACCGTTGTCGGGAGGAAACGTTTGGTTCCGTACGTGGCCCGCGTGTTGTGGTTTCATGGTCAAAAGCTGTGCTGGAGGTTGTGCTTGCTCTCCGGTTTGTAAGGGTTGGGGTGGGGCCTGACGGGTGGATGTTAGTGAATATGGCAGCTAGGCACTCGTTTGCACATAACGGTTGATGCGACAGTGCGAAGGAGAGGCGTTAACGTCTAAAGCCGCCATTCGGACAAAACTGCAGTGTAGGATGTACTACAGGAGGAAAGGAATTAAGTGGCATGTTTTGGAAAGGTTTTTGTCGCCGGGCACCCTTTGTTGATCGGTAGCCGCAGTTTTCGCTTACCGGTGACCTAAGGGCGGCTTAAAAGGACCCTGACACATTTTTCTCGACTGTTTTTCTGAATCTGAAATGCTTCTAGAAAGAAATCAAGTGCAGCCATTGCTTAGAATAGGGGGTCACAAAGTACCTCTGCCCAAAATTACTCCTCTACGCCAATGAAAAAATTTAGAACTTGCTCAAAAGATCTTCCTCTTTGTTTCTTTGTTCCTTGGTGTTTCTGTAGCGCGCGGATGACGTAATCAGATTTCGTGGCTATTCGCTCGCTTTCGTTCAGTTGCAGCAGCGAGCGCATTCGACAGCCGCGTAAAAAAGAAAACCGCAACAAAAGCAAAGCAGAAGCTACGAGGCGTGTCTGCTGAGCGGCGAAGCGCGCATGCAATGCAGCCGAAAGTTGGCGATAACTGCACTTTCGCAGTGCTTCCAGGTAGGAAGGAAAGACGTTTATCCGAAGCGTTGCAGGGCCCCTTTAACCGGTGTGTGCTGCAGCCGTTTGACCGCCAAGAACTTCGGTGTAGGTTTGCGAGGCCTGTCGTTTTCTTTACGAAGCGGATATCTGTCTCCTTGGCAGCGCTTCCGCGTGAGGCATACAGAGGTTGTCGTTCGTGAAAACCGCAGCCGTCGGCACTTCCTTGCCTCCGAGTTCGCCGCGGCTCTCGCACGTTGGCGGCTGGGAAGTGTTTTCTCACAGCCGGCGGCTGCCGCCGCTGCTTCTTTACTCGAAGAGGTGTGAACCGTGTGCGGATCGGGTGTGCGACGGTTGTCGTCGGTGGTGCTGGAAGGCTCCGCCTTTGAGATGCAATTGGACTGCGCGAACTCTGAAAGATGCTTACTGCGCGTGCGTCCAGTCCTGACAAGCTTGCTCTCTGTGTATTAGTTGATAATGTTTCGATCTGTGCAAATGTTTGTGCTTAAGCTGGAACGAAGCTGCAGAAATTCTTGGAAAATGCTCGATTGTTTCATTGTTCGCACCTCGGTGGCTCATTGCTTGCACGAGACAAACGGCGCGCGTGCCATCATCCCTGGCACCATAAAACGGCTTCCAATAATCGCGAGCGGCCATCTGTGCTTTGCTTAGGGCCGTTGTAATTGACGAGTTAGCAGGGTAACGTAACTGCGCGTACGCAATGCAGCCCGCGACATGGCTGGATCCTAGAAAGGTTTAACCAGGCTTTCGGAAAAAGTTTTCGACAATTCGTAATGTTTCGCGCCGTGGTGCGGCGGTGTCAGGCCTGTAGGTGTGTCGTTTAGATTGTTGGAACGCGCTGGAAGGCTTCTCCGTACTGCGGACGTAATGCCCCCCGGCATCAAGTCCAAGTTGTCAATCGATTCCCGCGGAGGGGGAACTCGGCGCTTACACAATGTGCGCGCTGTGTATACAGCCTCCTATAAAGATTCGCTGACGCCGCGCTTTCTCTCCGAACAGGTCGCCCGAAAAACGAGCGAGGAAAACACAAGGAACGAACCACAGTTTTGTTTGTTTTGTCGCAGGTGTCAGTTTATTTTTCTCCTGTTGATCTTCTATCCGTATTTCTTCCCCTTTTTCAAGAGTCGAGTGAATTCGTCGTGTCGTGTTTCAGTTAGTTCTGGTGCGGCCTCGTTCGTCGAGCTGTACATTGAGGTGAGGGAGAGGTTATCGGGGAGGACTGCAACTGGTGCGTAGCGTGGGGCTTAGTTGCGGTGCTGTACGCTTTGACCATGCTCTGCTTAACGAAGATACCGCGCTTCCCCTCCCCCCCCCTCCCCTTCTTCCTCCACCTTCCACAATTTGTGTACCTAGCGTCACGTTGAGGTTGTTATCCGCCTGGGGTCGCTCCTGTACTCAGCGGTCTCCGCGCGCCCTACACTCGTTATCGCCATAGCCTTGTCTCGTGCGTACACTATCGGCCAACGCTGGAGTAGCAAGCCGAACTCGTTGCCAGGCTTACCCTTCACTCCATAGATGCAGTAATGTACAATTGAAACACGACCACGAAAATGCGAACAGGAACACACAAACAGCGCCATTTACTTTCATGCAGGTCAAATTGACGCATCGCTTAAATACGGTAATAAAGTTGCGAAATGCGGCTTTCCAGATATGCCAATAGTGTGCCCTTGTTGGACCTACGGGCTGGGGCTGTTGGCGTCTCCTGTCGTCGTTGTCGTAATCATCGTGTCATGTAGTCACGATACTGAAACACCGGGGCACTCGTTTACGCCTTGCGCTAGAACGTAACGCGTACTAAAAAAAACACCGGGACACTCGTTTACGCCTCGCGCTAGAACGCTGCGTACTTCAAAGACAAGAGACTTTTACAGCAAAGCTGTATATGCCTCTACCGCCCATTGGTTTCATCTCCGTTGGCAAAAACGCCAAGGCGCCAAGAATACACTTACGCACTGCATGTTTCGCCCATCACCAGGTTTCACGTTAGGGGAGATGGCCCGGATTTTTTTTTTTTTTTTTTTCAGTCGCTTATTTGTTTCTGCCTCACAGGGCGGGGGCGGTGGTCCCCATTTCCGTGTTTTCTTTTTTTTACATTTTGTTTGTGCTGGTTCATGTTCTGGTGTTCGTATTTCATCTGTCCATGACTACCTATACTGCTCACGGAAGGAACACGCTTCAGCCGCTTCGGGAATTGAATTCCGTAACGGCGCTGGGGATTAAAAAGCCGGCGCACTACCGCCAAGGTATACCTACCTATACTTGCTGTAACGTCTAGTACACACAAGCGCATTCACCGGGCTGGGCCATGGACGGTGAACTTCAGCGCGCATCGCTCTCCGCGGGCCTAGTAGTGCGCTGCTTTTCCCCATCGCCTATCGGCGTCGGCTAACGAGCGCATTAATTAAGGCACTCGAGTAGCGCGCCGGCTCGGGTTCTGTGGCCGAATAACCGTGGGCGCTGCTGCAATAGCTCCACCGCGACGCATTACCGGGCTATCTCGCCGGCTACGTCGCTCGTATAACTCTTCTTCGGGCGCCCTGCATGGGCGCGGCTCAAGATCGATTAGCGCTGAGCTCTTGCGGGCGCATCCGGGAAGGGGCTTAACGCGACGGCCATATTCTTTTAAGTAGAGAGTTTGATCTCTCTCTCTCTGTATGTGTCTATCTTTCGATATAAACTTCGGTTCATCCTATGTGAGCTCCCTGTCGCAGCCACATTTTTGAAGTGGATGAAATAGTATTTTTAATTATTGTTTTAACCTGCACTTGATTAGGACGTGTAATTTTGGACGGGCCGGAGGTGTAGTGAGGATATACACGGAGCTTCGTGAAGAGCTCGCAGTAACAAAGTCGACCAGGACGATTTTTATAACGCGAAAGTGTTTTATTCCGGGGTACGACCTCACCGACGTCGCATCCTTCACGGAAATGACATGGCCAAAGTTCCACTGACGCGGTGGCGCTAGGTTTCGAGCCCACTCACGCCTGTTTAGCTTTACGAACGCGCTTTATAACCTTCCCCATAAGAGAATCCCTATTGAGATGGTGCTGTCGTCTACGAAAGGAGAAGCGAAGTAGTGCGATGCGTCGCTAATCAGTGCCGATAGTTGGCGCTACTGCTGCGGCCGCGGACTTTGCCTGTCGCCTTCCACAAGCTGAGCTCTTCGCAACTCAACCGTCTGCCGTAGCTACCCGCGAGCAGGACTTCGGTCTCCAAGCGCACCCACAAGACAGCTGCCGACCCGCGAATCATGCTCTTTTCGGTGCAGCGGACTGACTTCAACAAACGATTCTCTGACGACCAGTTTGGTTTCGTTCGCAGGGACTCCGCCTGGTGTTTCGGTCGGATTTACGCTCCGGCGCGTGCAATCCATTGTCTAATGTTGATGCGTCTAACGGTGCCATACCGATGAAATATAAACAGGGATGTGCAATTACGTTCGATGCACAATAAACATTCAACTGCTCCTCTGAAGGCACATTTCACTTTCGTGTTGTACCGATTCCCATAAAAGAGGAATCAACCACATTTTTTTCTTGCGTTGAGTTGCGACGTTGTGAAAATCTGCCGCTTTTCTTTGAGGCTGTACAAAAATGTTAATCGGTAATACGGATTGAGAGAAATGGGAGATGCTAGGAAAAAAAGGCAGTCTTAATTCATCTTTCGAAAGAATTAATAAAAACACGGTAGAGCTGGTGAGTGATGGCTTCTGATTTTCTCATTAACGCGTGTGCCGATTCTTTTGATTCCCCGGGATATGGTGTGTTGTGCTGTCCGCAGTCAACTTGCGACACCGATGTAGCCAGTGTAGCATCACGTGTACTGGCCGGCCGCACCAAGCAAAAGAAAAAAAAATGTTCGTTTGGCCGTCCCCCGGATACTTAGAAGCTGGTCAAAATGACCATCACCATGACGGGGCTGCGGCGCGTTTACTTATATACAAATGAAATTCTGAGGAGCACGAGGTGGCGGGTTCGATTCCCGGCCGCGGCGGCCGCTTTTCTGATGGAGGCGAAAAGCAAAAACACCCGTGTGTACGACATTTCGACTTACGTTAAAGTTCCCCAGGTGGTCAAAATTAATCTGGAGCCCTCTACTACGGCGCGCCTCGTCGCCTGCGTTGCGTCGGCGCGTTAACAGTCCATCAATAATTCAACCAGTCAACGAAGGAAATCCTGCCTGGAGCCAAGAACTCTGTTATGAACAGAATAACTCGTCAGAGCTGTAGCCAGTCGGTTTTGTACGCAAGCTTTCTTTGCACTTCCTACGAAAAGCTTCGGCTCACTCTTTTTCTCAAAAAAAAAAAAAAAATGTCTACCTCGAACATTGGGACGCGGCGCAAAAAGAGAAACGACGACCTTCGACGGAATTCGCCATTTCCCTCTTGTTGCTTGTCCGTCTGCAGATACGTATAAGAAAATCGCCATTTGAGTTCGCGCACACATTTTAGCTGCAGAAAACAAAAAGAAAAACTACCACCTGGGCGGTTTTTTCCCCGGCGAGCCTCCGTTGCGAGACGCGCCGCATTCCTTAGCGTCTGCGGTGTGCGCGGCTCGCGGTAAACTTAGCTGTGTGCGTCTGCGGGCGAGCGTCGAAGGAGCCGCGCTGGCGACGAGATGTCCGCGCCCCGGTTGATTGCCGCCTCTCTTTGGGCGTTGATAAAGCTGCCTTTATCTCTTTCCTCTCTACCTGTCTGCGGCTTCCTCGTCTTTTTTTTTCTTTTCTTTTTTTGGCTTTAATACTCGCGACGGTGCGGTGGCTGGCGGCGGCCTGTAGCGTCGGCTCAAGGCCGCCGACGTATCTGGCCCGCCGTTCGGTTCCGTCTTTCTGTGAAGTGTGGCCCGTCAGGTGCGGACGCACGCGAAAAGAACATTGCTGTAGTGCGCTACGGTACCTGGAACAATACCGCTTCTAGAGCGCATGCGCGCTTTGGGGTCGGTGGGTGCGCGCGCCGCGTCAGTGCGTATACCTCTTATTAGTTCGCCTTCCGCGTGTCTGAACTGTCGTTCACATTTTTTGACAATTGATGCTAGAACAAACGTTTGCTACTGCTCCCGGTGAAACATCTTGAAAACTATTGGTACTGCGTGGGTGACAAACTTTGCGGGGCGGCTCAAAGGACGAATACACGATGCAGGAAGTAGACGAGACGGTGCTGAGCTCGCAACAACGAAATGCAAAGACAGGCATAAACGTCACCGACACCCAAGGGGAATTCAACACCGATGACGTCACGTTGAAATCATACGGGGCGTAGAGACTGACTCTAATTTGTTTGGAATCTGCTTACACCGTTCAGTTTGTTCAGATTACTTGTTCAGATTGCTAGTTCAGCGCCTTCCTGTCCGGCCTCCTGTATTTGCCCTTTGCGCTGCCCCATCGAAATGTCAACATTTCTACGAACTATCCAGCTGACGACTTCAAAAACTTCGAGGTTTCCTAAAGGGATGAGGAGGGGGACTGTATGTACCATGGGGGTAAAATGACACGTCATCACCCCGTTTCAAAGGGGATACCTCTAGCAATCAATCAGTTCAATCGAGGGCAGCGTAACTTCACATACACCCTGGTTGATAGGTGCTCTGCTCCGAAGTAAGACGTCCCAAGGATACCGTTCTGATAATTAACACATGCCACCCCTTTTAACGACTTTTCCATGTTTGTTTTTTTTCTGTCCGCTTGCCAACCAATCTAAACACAATCCGCACTTGCACGATGACACTCTAGTTCATAGTAGTCGGGGAGCCAGGCGTATGATGTGAAAAAAAAAAAAAACTTATTTTTCTAGTACCAGTTCCGTCTTTCCTGTCCATGTTGTTGCTTCATTTTCTATCTCTATCTCCCTCTCTGCTTAAACGATGAGGCAGCTCGTCTAACGACGCGTACTGTCTTAGCTATCCAATATGCATTTTTAATGCCTGTCCAGTCGCTGCTTCTCGGTAGCAACCGCCGATGCGCCGCCTTTCCTTTGCAAACACGAAATGAAAGGTAAAGTATGAGCCTCGACAGTTAAAGTAATGAGGTGCGTACGACCACGAGCGCTTCTTTCTTTCTTCCTTGCTTGTGTGACCGCCGTCCAGTTGCAGAGTCGTCGTCGTTGTTGTGTCGAAAGCGGGTGGTAAGGCCGTAACGTGCATCCTTGAGGAGTGCGCGGGAAAAACAAAGCAAACAAGAAAGCAAACGGAACGACTCTTGCGTTTACCCAGGCGCCGCGTATACTCGTCCTTTCATACGCGGCTGGTTAGGTCACCTCGGCTGGGGCTGTTTGCGCGGCCACGTTTGTCAAGGTTAGGGGTTGCCGCCTGTCTCGCTTTTTTCTTTCTTGGCGTTGTCTCGTGGAATTCTCCAGTGCGAAAAATCTTAAGCTGCCCTTCGGCTCGCGGCTCCGGAGGTGTCGTTTCCAGCCAGCTCAGTCGGCGTGCGGCGCTATCCCTCGCACGCGTAGTGTCGCATTCATTTACGTGTGCGCGTGCTCAACTGGGCGTTGTATTCTCCTTTTGCTGCTAGTTTGGCTTTCATGTACGCTGAACGATTGGCCGTGTCGCTTCTTGTCTCGAATGTAAATAGGATTGCGCTGGTTGAGCCAACCACTTAGCATCAGAAAAGGAAGCGGGTCGCGTGTCCCGAGAGCTCGTTGTACGCCTCCATTGCCTACACCTTGGCTTCTGAGAATAGCAGGCTTATGCGTGATTTAAATATGATTGCGCGCGCTTTCCCAGCGAAGCTGTTTATAGCTCGCCCCTCTCCGGATTTCTACGTGCCGTGCTTGGGTCCGTGAGCGGAATGCGCTTGGCGGTAAAGCGGACTTTTTCTCGCGAATGCCCCGCGCCCCTGGAAATCTAATGTAGATATCTTGGAAAAATTGTACGTAGGGCAACTGGGCCCGTAAAACTCTATCGTTACGATGAGTTTCGTTTACTTGTCGCAGTATAGGTTCGGGTGGGAGTTGTAAACAGTTCGGAATCGCCGTCGGCTCTCAGTACATTCTTAAACATATCGAAACGAATTGTATGACGTTTGACTGCCCAGATGGCTGCATAACCGTGGGGAGGTTTTTCGTAGCCGCGATCTTGGATGCTTATCAGTCGTAAGTTATACAAGCGACATCAGCTCCTGAGCCATTTCAGCGACATCGCAAAGCCGTCGGGAAACGAGAGCTCCGTGTTTGTCGGCGAAGATAAAACCACAAAAGTTTCATTGAGCTGCTTAATTCAGAAAAATGCTAAATGCCAGTTATAAACGTTTTTTTTTTTGCACTCGTTGGGGCTATGCCCCTCCCAATAAATTGTGTATTGTGAAATTGCAATTCGAGAAAAAATTGTCATTCACTTTTTGCTGTACCATTGTCATTGGTATTTCAACATTTTCGCAGTTAAGATACAGTATAATAAAGCGACCGCTTTTCTTTTGGAGCCTTCGATTAGCCAGTGGCTACGCACAGCACATTCGTGATTAGCTTTTTTTCTTTCAGGCCACAGTCGCTATTGTGGTGACGGGCGACGTCTACGCAGGGAACAGAAACGCCCTCTTTGTCATTGTCCTCGTAAATGACTTTATACGCGTGGGAGCGCCTCCAGGTGACCTGATGTCTGTCTGCAGAACGCTGAGCCCGTGTGGTTTTTAATTTTTTTTTTTGTTCTAACGGGTTAGCTCTAGCCGGCTTGCGGGACTGTTTACATATCGCAGTCGTCTCGTCGTGTATTCGCCCGCCAATAAAGCTTGGTGTATAAAAGGATTCAGATACCTAATGATTCATTCGCAGATCGATTCTCTCTCCTCTTTTGTCGGGTGGAATTTGTTTCTTTGTCTTGCTTGCTTTCTTGTCCAGCCTGCGCTAGCTAGATGGGACGAAAACGTGGCAGAAGGGAACAAGATCGAATGGACTGGTTTTTTTTTTTTTCTTCTCCCAATCATTGTTCCGTGAAACGACGGACGCCGATTAAACATTCGGCGCGCGGACCAAAGCTTTCACCTAAATCGCTTCGCAATCGAAATTCCGTCTACGCCCGCTCTCATAATCTGTAGCTGGCGCCTAAAACTGGACCTTTTTTCGTTTTCGTTTTCCTTACTTGATCCCATCGAACTTGCGCAACCAGAATGGGAACCGTACAGTCAATCCGTGTAGCCACCATTTCGAGTTTAAAAGGTGGGTGGTTGCGCGGTGCTATTCGGGAAATAGAGAACCGAGAAGTGACTCCGGTTTTAAGTGAGCCTTAAACCGGTTTCCGGGGCGTTTTTCTGTAGCTTTGTATGCGTGTTGGAACAAGTCTCGCATTATCCGCGCGCCCAACTTTTGTTCAGTCCGTGTTCTTTTTATCAGATGTGCGTGCACTATATATTCCCATACCGAGATGTCCTTTACCAATTGACTTTAAAGTGGCTATTTTCTTTTTGTGCGTCTGTTCGTGTTCGAAGGACTTTATTGCCTCCTCGCGAGCTGCGGACATTAAAGAGACGCATTGATATTCCGGAAAGTCCTCTTTTTAAACATTTACATCAGAACGCAGCGCGAACTGAGCGCGGTAATGTGTACAGTATCTGTTCAACTAATCCGTATACTCGATGACCAGACGGTTATAAAAAGCGCGGAATGTTCCGCTTCTCCGTAAGAAGCACCAAAAGGGTGCGGTTTCCCCCAGAGCTCCTGAGCTGATATCGGCACGTGTCCTCTGACGTGCTTCGCCGCAGTGAAGTCGCCTGCGTGGAGTCCGTCGTCGGCAGCTTTCGCTTCTCATATACGAATAGCGCCCGTCGGTGCGACACTTAAATTAACATGACGACGGCTCGCACAATATTTCACCTATTTGTGTTTTGCTTGGTTTGCCGTTTGTTGCTTGCGTGCTTGGAAGCGCGCCTGCTGCGAAAAGTATTGGCTCTGCGCTGGCGGTCGAACAATTCATTCGATTAAACTCCGCAACGTGAATGTAATATTTGAATATACTTGGCGGCGCACTTTTATAAGGAGGTTACGGGCACTTACTAACAGTACACAAACCAGTTACTTGTCCCAGTATAAACTAGGTACTTAATGTTTTAATAAGTCCATGCGTAATAACCTAGTTAAAAAAAAAAAAAACGGGATGCTCGGGGAGATCGAGTATAACTTTGTTACCTTCTAAGTACATCTGCTGTTCTTCCTTTTATACCCAGCAGCGGAAAGTCCTCTGGTATAGTCGGTGGGCTTGTTGCAAAAACAAATATTTTAGCGATACGTTATGAAGTATGCATTTTAATGTGAGCATATTCGAGTCAGCATGTGGAGTTGCAAAAACTTTTTAATTGTGATTTCAAGTGGGGAAAGTGCTGTAGTTATTATGTGCAATATTTCATAGAATGTTGTTACAATCAGTGAATGTTAGTATCAAACAAGCAGCAGTTACTACGTGCACGGGCTAGACTAGTAACGATAGCATTTAGGTTGCATACTTAGTGGCAGGACCTACGTACTGTTCTGCGGCTAGTAAAGTTCGTAAAGAGTTAGTAAATACAGTCGTTACTGCCTTTTTACGAGCTTTTTTTTTTTTTTTGTTAAGTGTGGCCCGGCGCACGTGTGTGCAACCATTGTCGCAGCAATAGGATGACGCACTAGCGTCATCCTATTTTTTGGACTCTACGGCATGCTTTTCCATTCATAAGACATATCTTCAGTCTTGGCCGTCCATGACCCTTTAGTGAATGACCTTGTCCTACCTCTCCGTGACCTCCTTTCCTGCCGCCACCTCGCCTGGGAGCCTTTATCGCCTCTCCGATGATTAGCACCCCATCCACTTATCGGCTTAAGCGACTGGCCCCCTTTCGAAGCGTTCCCGTTACGCACTTCAAGCGCTTCCTCTCCGCTCTCTCGCTCACGTCGAAGCAGCATCCGGAGCAGCCGTGGTCGGCCATCTTGTTGGCATACGACCCAGGGTTTGTTTCGAGCTCAATGCTTCGAACTAGAATCTGTTCACAGCGTTTCCTTCTTTTAGGGGCGAAGCCCCTTCGGTGCTGGAGCTGTTGGCTTCTCCTGTCGTCGTCGTAGTCGTCGTCTCGTGTAGTCACGGCACTAAAACGCCGGGAAACTGGTTTACGCATCGCGCTAGAGAGTTTCGTGCTTCAAAAGACAAGAGACTTTTGCAGCAAAGCTGTATACCCTTACCTCCCAATGGTTTAATCTCCGTTCGCAAAAACGCCAAGGCGCCAAGAATACTGATACACTGCTTGCTTCGCCCCTCCCCAGGTTTCACGTTAGTGGAGATGGCCCGGAATTTTTTTTTTTTTTGTATGAAAAGCACACAGAAAACTGCGAGAATATTGCCGTAACGTTTAAAACTGTTGCCGACTCTTCAAGCGTTTTGGGTATTTTAGTGAACAGTTGTGATCGCGGTAAATATTTCATTTAGTCGTTGCTGTGAAGACTCGGCGTGGGCGAATTCTCGTCGGCGACATTACTTTCTCGAGTTCCGGGCGCCCGAACTTCCGCTCTGGGTAAGTGCAATTGCTGCGAAGTGGGAAACGGTGGGGTACGGTGAAGTCACTTCCAAGGAGAAGCCCACCGGAAACGCAGCTTTGTCATTTCCGGGATATTTGGCCAGGCATAGTGCGGTAGAGGTAAATAATGCCGAAGAAGGCACGCTATATTGCCGCCTTACTGCTGCGTCTAGGTTGGTAATATTCCGTTACCTTGTTCCGTAAAGGCTACTCTTTTCGGGATGCGTATGAGTATCTTAATATTTCTGCGTGTGCGCCAGCCGTTCCAAAGAAAGACGACCGAGCTGCCGTGAAGTAAACGTGATCGGCTCGTGACTTTTTTTTTTTTTACTGAGTACGAGTTATCTAAAACTGCGGTCATGGTGAATTAAACTGCGTCCGGAAAGTGCCTTTCTACTGTGGCGTTTCAGTATTTCACGTTGTCCTGCCTCTCACATGACGGTGTCGTCAGACTTAAAAGCGAGTTTCCCTTCATTTACAGACTGTCAGAATTGATTGATTGATTGTGGAGTTTAACGCGCCGACGCAACGCAAGCGATGAGGTGCGCCGTAGTGGAGCGCTCCGGATTAATTTTGGCCACCTGGGGATCTTTAACGTGCGCCGAAATCTCGTACACACGGGCGTTTTCGCTTTTCGCCTCCATCAGAAAAGCGGCCGCCGCGGCCGGGAATCGAACCCGCGACCTCGTGCTCAGCAGCGCAACGCCTTAGCCACTGAGCCACCGCGGCGGGTCCAGACTGTCAAGAGAAAGAAGCTTGTCGATGTTTCCTTTTTCTCTTAAAATCGGTAATATTTAGCAGAAAACAATAGTTGAAGTAGATTCGGGAAGCACGGGCAAATGAGGTCTTCGTGAAAAGTTAAGCGCTTCCCTGTGTATTTATTTCTCGCGAGTAGGCTTTCATTTCTCTCTTGGATGTGTATAGTGGCACGTGGGCCGCTTTCGCAAGCGACTTGTTGCTCTCTCTACCTGCCGCGTCCGGCAGCACCGGTCGTGCGAATAACAGCAAGAGGCGTGCGGTTGAGGTAGGGCGCTTCTTCGATCGCTCGCGTGGCGTGCGAACAAGCCGTCCGTCAAGCTACGCCGGGCCCTCTTTCGACGCCCTCTCTTTTCTCCGTCCGTCTACAGTCGGACGCGTACGCTGGAATTAAAAGCTCACGCCGCTGCCCGCGTGTTTACGGCTCGCGCTGGATCTGTCAGCAGACCAACGCAGAGCCCTCGCGTGCCTCCGGTTTGAGTTGGGCCGAGGCCACAAATCGTAGTCCTTTTTATTTATTTATTTATTTTGTCCCTTTCCCTCGGAGGATCTCCTTGTCAGCTCAAGATCCGGCTTCGCGATTCGAAGTGCGGGGGACGAATACGCTTTCATATGTCTACGTGCCAGCAGCGGCGAAGGATCGTTTTTCGATGAACTGACGAGCGGTTTTTATTTATTTATTTAGTTATTCTTAACGTGTTTTACGAGGTGTGTTTTTTCTTGCGGAAGAACCAGTCGTCGGCCTATGGTAGTTGGCTGAATGATGTTGGAAGTTATCATCAAACAGCGCACCGCTTTGGGACAAAGCGGAGGCTCATTCAGTGCTGCGGTTGCACTGTTAGTTCCGTAAGTTCCGTAAAAGGTTACAAGCGCGTCAAAAGCAGCGCTTTCGCGTTCTGCGTCGTGCGTTTTTTTAATAGGGGCAGAGCACCTTGGACCTCGCTTTGTCCGTGGCTTCTCCCTTGGCGTCCGTTTACACAGTGTTGCGCATGCGCAGAAGCACTGGATTGGATTGGATTGGATTGGATTGGATTGGATTGAATTGTATTGGATTGGATTGGAATTGTATATACTGTACACACGCGTTGTCACTCAATTACCTGCGCGAGTGGGCAATGCGAGGGGTGATTTACGGTAAGAACGATCCCCAGTGCTTCGCCCACTCGTCGTGATTCACTTTGTAGAGATGCGTGATTTCTTTTAAAGACGATAGTCTTTCTTGGGCTACTTAAACCCAGAAATTTTAATCTGTCTGTATGTCTGTCTGTCCGTCTGTCTGTCTGCGACTCGATTCAGCCACCCGGCCAAAGCAAAACAATGCCTGCGCAATAGTCTTATATAGTCACAGCTAAATCTACCCGTCTATGTCCGGTGTAAGGTTCATACTTGTCAACATTGTTCGAGAAGAACAAGACATTACGAGAATATGAGACAACAAATCAATACAGAAGTGATATTTGCAGTGTTCCTTTATAAAAAAATCAAACATGCTTGATTTTTGCAAAATTAAATACTTCAGCAACTGCAGAAAAAAAAATTAACTCCGCCGTCGCCTGCTGTCACCCGCACCACTATAGCTTCTGGCGCCATTTTAAGAAATCAACCGGCAACAGTTACGCAAGGTTCCACTAGATAGGTTCCACGGTCTGCTTGCAACGCACGTGGAGTAGGGAAATGCGGTTCTATAAACGTTGAAGTATACTGGGCGCCTCGATTAACGCGCGTCTTCGCCGTACGGCAGCGTTCGCATCGAGACACCCGATTTGGAGCAGTGGAACGCGGGAAATTTAAAATGGTTTAAGCAAACCTTTGGCGTCTTTACCTTGGGAGGAGCGCGACGCAAGAGGAACAACGAGAGGTGAGCGGGAAAGCGAAGGGGGGCATTTACTTCGCGAAAGCCGATAAAGACTATCGTCTTTTGACGACATTTGCAACGAAAGGAGCAGGTACGCGGCCAATTTTTTTTTTTTCCCGAGACATAGTAGCTCTTCTCCGGCCTTGCATGGGAACCGGTGCTCCGCTCATGGGTGCAACCTCTCCGGTTTTTTAGACACCATGTATTGTAATAGCGGCGAAGTGGCGCCGCCCGTGCGCGCATCAAGCCGCGGGTGAAAGGGGGGCGCTCGAAATAACGGAGCCGAGTTTGTTTCGCGAGGCCAGTCTGGGCCTAAGTTTAGCGCGGCGGCTGTCCTTGCGGGTCGCCCCTTGCCCTCACCGTCGTCTTCGTTTTCTTGCTGGACTCGCAGCGTGTGTGCGTAGCGTAGTCGGGAAAGCCCGCCGGGCGTAAGCGTTTTCGGGGAGGGTAATTCTGTGGCGGTGACGTAAGTGCACTCGCTCCCCCTCGTTCGTGTTGAAGTTGCCGCAGTTGCCGCAGCCGACTGCTTGTTTCGCAGCGGGAGACGGGCTTTCAGCTTTCTGTTCTGTTTGGATTTCTTCGAACCGCTTCGTAAGAGTGACGGATGGGGAGGGAATATGTGGGGCACCTTTGAGCGCGCGATTGACTCCTGAGGGCTCGGCGAATTCGGGTGGCCGGTTGAGGCGGACCAGCGGCGAACACCTGCTGTGCATTGGTCTGGTTGGGTTTGTGTGCGTGGGTAGACGTGTGTGTTTTGGTTAAGTCTTGGCGGGCGGCACACGGTACAGGTGTAGGGGAGGAGAAAGAAGGCTTTCGAGGATGACGGAGTCGCTGAATATGACCACGTGGTGTGGGAGGGGAAGAGGTCGCATAGACAAGCGCAGGCTTCGGTTTCTTCTGTTCGGTTTTTAGCTTCGAGTGGAGTAACGAATGAAATTTGAAATGGAGTACTTCAATTCACGATTTGATTTTGGTTTTCAGTCGGCGGGGTGCAATGTCAGAGTATCAGCACCAAGGGCGTGATTGAAGTGCATCCGGGACGGAACAGGACGGCCTGTTTCCGCGAAAAACTACGCAGTAGAAACTGCGTTAGCAAGCTGAGTGTAATAAAAACTGTGGACAGCATCACACGCCGGCCATGTTACGTCCTCACACGCGTTTTTAATATATAGCTATACCTTGAAGCTGATTTTAGACTCGGTGTAGATGAGAACCCGTTTTGTCGAGTACATGTCCGAAAGGAAAAGAATGTGAAGAAACAGCTTGATAGCTTGGTTAGCTGCAATGAAGGACGTGTTCGCAAGCTATGTGTCGAAATCGGCATCGAAAGTTCCCTGTGGGAATAAGTACGGCAAAGCACGATTACAATAGATTGAACCCGTTACACTGTTGACCGATGCGTGACAAATTGAAGGACAGTGATACTTCGTCTACTCTTGCTTTGTTTCTATACTGGCGGAAAGAAAACGTGCTCATCTGACATAAAAATGCGTAGATCGCGGCAATCGATTGTCCGACACAGTTCATTGCGCGAATCCGCGTGTTGAGATACATGCCTGAGCCGTGCGTCTGTCTTGTAGCGTGTTCTGGAACGGTCATGATAGGTACACGTGGCATGTGGATCAATGCCCTGAAAGAATGGAGTACGCTCCCAAGGTTGGCGGGCCCTATAGTGACTTCTGCCTGGCTTTGAAACGGAGGCCCGCTATTGCGATTGGGGTGGAACACGTTCTGTGGCCATTTTTGAACTGTTTTAAGGTTCTTGCCCGTCTGTTCTGAGCTCTTTGCGCTCACGACCGAAACGAATGCGGCAGTTCATGTTCAAGGTGCTACAACCACTAATCTTTATATCCGCTACCGTTCCGACTGTAGCTTTTGGTGTTCTTCTTTTCTTTTCGCGTTGTGCATGTCTCACCCCGGACTGGTTGTCATTCATTATTAGCCTACCTCGTGGTGTTGCGAGTTCTACAGGCGTGGGCGCTTGGCGAAAAAACTTTGGCGTTACAGGGCAATGTGTTCCTCAGTCGGCAGAAATTCGGGCATTTCATTTAAGAATCCGATCACAGCTGGAGCGCATTCAGGTTACGATGGCAGTGTTCTATCACTCCCCATTCGTCCCGTCTTCACCGAAGAGAACGTTATACTTCCATATTCGGAAAGGTCAAGTTGGGTATGCAAGCACATGCATACCCGTTTCAAGCACGTGCATACAGGCCAGTTACGCCTGTCGCTTACTCGCGGGGATTGCGTTGCTGCTTGGAGCTTCTTCACTTTATCGCTGAGGGCGAGACTCTGTCCCCGAAATACCTCACTATCTTGCTTGAACTTTCGTTGCAACGGTACTTTAGCATGCGGTCGTCCGGTGATTCAAAAGATCGAGCGTGAAAACCGTCTCTTGACCGTGCACCGCGCTTGGAAGTTGGTTTCCTCAAGAGGCCCTTTGGGCGCATGCGCTCCTTCCGTCTAACGGCAAGTTTTCGATGCTTACCTTGGAGTCTTTTCGACGGGAGTGCACCCTCCTAGCCGTCCTCCCGGTTGCTTCGTCGGCCGCGTTGCCTCCTGACGTCCACTGGGCCCAGGTTCGTAGTCGGCGGCTGCCGCATGGTCTGTCTGGCTCGTGCCTGTGAGCAGTCGTCGTCAACTCGCGGCTGCGGCTTCCGATAAAAGATTGCAGCTCCGGCGACGAACACGCGTTCGCAACGCGAAGGAGGTTCGGGACGGAACGCGCACTTCGGAAACGGTTGGCGTGCAGGAAGGCTTCGCTATCTCGCGAACCGGCCGGCGTCCGGCCCCGCGCGTCGGCCCTACGAGCGCCAGCTCCGACATTCGCCGCCGTACGAAAGCTGGAAGATGGAAAGAGTTGGAAAGGGAGGGGTGCAGAACGCACAAAGTACAAACAAAATTTGCAACAGAGGGCAAGCAAGACGAGGGGGAATCGGCCCCGTAGGCTGAGGGCAGCAGTGGCAGCGCGTCTGGTCGAGAGGAAAAATTCATCCGCCCCGCTGTGACGAGCTAGCCGCGAGTAGTCTGTGCGTTCGTTCATTTGTTGAGGTGTTTGTGCGTATACCCTTGGGAGAACGAAGGCTGCCGCTGTTGAACGTCTGCTGTGACGACGACCTCCCGCGGCTCGTTTGTGCATGACGTCTCTTGGCGGCAGCGGGTGAGCTCGTTGATTGTACGGGCACGGTAGGGGTGTTCGCGCACGTTACGACTACAGTACCGCTTAACGGCGAACCGCCTGTGCTGCGCTAGGTAGCGCTGCGGTTCGGCCGCCCGCGGTGCGCCCCCCGAGCGACCTGTGGCGTACGGGCCCAGGCGGCCGCCAGAAGTGCGAGCGGCACCGGATAAGTAACGTCCAGGGGCCCCGTCCTCCAGCGCTTCGCCCAGTCGAGCCCAGCGCTCAAACTTCTCTTCTTCTCCTTGGACTGACTCCTTGGCCGCCATGGTGGTGAGTCCCTTTGTCTATGTTCTCGGCCCCCTCGCCGCCGCGACTTAAAACGTCGTGAGATGCGTAACAATCGCTCGTCCCTCCTGGAAAGCACGTGGAACCGGCGCGGAATCACGTTTGAGAGCCAGATATTCGCGAGCTCCGATATAACCAATGTCTAGGGCGTCGGATGTACTGCCCCGCCGTGTATTCCCATTGTGAAAGAAGCGCTTTGCTTCCACGGTTTGTGTAAGCGACAGTCAGCCGCGTAATCTGTTCGTCGAAGGGTCTAGGAGGATTGGTGTCCCAGTCGGAGCATTAATATGGGCGTCACGGAAGAGTAGTACCAGTGTTGCAACTCGCTGTGAGACTTGCTCATCATCCGCAAATACGCACGCTTCGCTTGTGCAGTTTCTGTCGGCCCAATCTACGATGCAACGCATTCAACTTTGCGTTCGGCGACTTCTCGCTTGAAGAAGGGATGAACGAGCCAGAAGTAGGTTTCTGAAATAATCGTCGCACCTTTTCATTGGGTATACGAGCAGTAGCAGCGGCCGGCCTTGCTTAGCCGAAAGTAAAAGAGCGGAACTCTCTGGGGAGGGTTTTGTTTGACCGCTATACTTCCACCGTTCCCGCCCTGTTTGACCTCTTCCGGAAAGGTCACTGGGTCGCGCTCTTGACCGGCATACAGGCGGTCGATGAGGAGGTCCCCTCGCGCTCTCTGGACGCGTTAACTCGAAGGCGGATTTCCACACTCGGTGGTCTTTTAACAAGATTGGAAAACATTAATCGATATGATGGTCACTATAGGTGGAAAAAAATACGGGTCAACAGACTGGAAAGTCAAGGTCACGCCCATTTTTATATCCGGCTTCGTTTTCCACTGTGCATTGCAGGCTGGCAACGCTGATGCTCATACAAGCACGCGTGACTAATACCCTTGCACCTTAGCCTCCGCATATGACATCCTTCCGTAGCAATCCGTGTGCTCTGGTAAATTCTCGCCATTGCAAGGTCCGCCGTGCGGCCTAAATTCAGCCAGAGGAAGGACCGCAGGCCTAAATTAAGCGCAAGTAATTTTCCTTAGGTAACTGGGTTAACTAGTGGAATAAATTGGATTGCCCCTACCGGACTTCGCAGCCAAGCAAGCAGCGTCTCTAGCCATGGCCGACTGACCTTCCTCTGCGGTCACTCGCGATTTAATGGATTCTCTGTATCAGAGCGCATTTATACGCCGATCCGGACTCCCCGACGTTGTGTTTGGCTTCCCCAAAGGGCTATATGGCTTTGATCATCTCGACACGGTGCAGTCTTCCATCGTCTGAACTTGTATTGCAACACCGGACGAGGCGTGGGCAAAAACAAGAAGAAAAAAAGCGAAAGTAATGTGCGCGTACTCTTGAACCCGGGATTGTGGGTGCGTGCTTTGAGCACATTGGAAGGTGCCCTTTTAACTCACGGCCCTGGGAAGGCTGATGCCGCCGCCAAACGGGATCACGCGGTCGACTTATCTGCTCTGGCAGCAGCTGAGTTGCAGAGCGTTCCTCGTCCGTATTTGTTGCCGATCCTCCCGAAGAGAGAATAAAGAAGAAAAAAAAACGGATAGCGAGGACGCACTCGAACCACGCTATCAGCCTAATGTGTGTCGTTTCTCTGAATGGTAGCGCGTATCTTTCCACATGCGCTCGGAAAAAAGATTGGCGTGTTGCAGGCGCTCCTGTACTTGTGTGCGTCGGGTGCGTTCAATGCGAGGGAGTGGATGTTCTTTTGGTCAATGTTCCGTTCCTGTAAAATCCGTTGTTTTAGGCGCCCTATTCGGAGAGGGACTTCTGAACGGGACTGTTCCACAGGGACCGACCACGAAGGCAACCGCAAGCCTAACACCCAGGCCCTTCACAAATGACGAGTTGATAAAGTAGGGCGTCTGGCCGAGCGATCTGCTGGGTCGAGAATCGAAATCGCATTGTTTTTTTACCTGACGCATCCATGGTTGCTAGGTGTGTAACCCCCCCTCCCCCCCCCCCCCCCGTTTTTTTTTTTTTTTTTTCTTCGCGAACCGAGCACAGGTCGTGACCGACGGCTGACTGACCTTGCTGGCTTCCAGAGTTCCGCGAGGCTCATTGCTTCGTTGTGGTAGAAAAGGAAAAGGGAAATTGCAAGGTCGCTCGCATATTCTTGACGTAAAAGCCACTGCCCGTGGCCTACTGGCGCTTATAACGTTGTGACCCTGCTATGTCGCGGACTTTGCAACAGCGGCCTCGGGCGTGCAGTACGGATTACCCGCCATATCGAGAGCAGGTCATAACGCTCCCCGCGGAATAGTGTTCGCGTTCTTCCGCGCTTGCTCAGAACTGCACGTCCCTGTCAGTCTAAGACATCCCCATGCGAGACGTTATCGACTTGGAAACATTGCTCTTAAAGTTCGTTTCGGCGGAATTCCGTTCTGTCCGGGTGTCCTTCCCTCCGCCGTGATCCGGGCCATGGTCAGACGATCGTTTACGGGTGGCGCATGCGCAGAGGGGGGCTGCGCGTCGGTGGCTTTATGGACCTTGCGCGTGAGCTGTCTGCGTCGGCCATGACGCGATAAGGCCATTGGCGTCGCTGTACAAATGTCATTGTTTGGTGCGGCGCTGCATACGAAAAATAAGCGGCCAGAACTATTGGGGGGCGTGGGTGACCGCGGAACGAGAGTGCCATTACCCTTTGGCCGCGCCCTTGTGGACCAAGGAAGGCCAGGACACGAGCCTTGCACGCCCCTCATCGGATCTACTGTGTGACTCATGTTGCATGCGTGATGTTTTCCGGTCAGATGAGAAAAGAAAAGCAGACGTGCGGCTGGTAAGGACGAAAAACGCCCAACCGTGAGGGATCCTCTGGTGATCTAACAAATCCGTGGCCATCCGCCACGGCGAGCCTCACTGCCGAGGTGTGGCCTCAGCGCCTTGAAGCACAAAATCTCATTTTCAACTGAGTGAGGTTAAGAGTTGGAACTGGCTGTCAGTTGAGAAGCGATTTCTGGAGCGGTTGCCCAGGGAAAGTTGCGTGGTTACGAATCGATCACGTCTCGGAGGCCAACGTCAGGCGCACCGCTAAATCTCGTTTTGTCCAAGGCTCCCAGTTGTGTGACCAGTGAGCCTTTCTCTAAAACCGCGCAACTCCATCGTCTTTCCCTCACCGCCGCCCTCCTCTGAGCCGTGGAGCTTCTTCGAAACAGCAAAAAAGTGGGGCAAGAGAAAGCGAGAAGCCGAGCTAATTTCTCATTCTGGTTGGTGATGGGGACCGCGGGCTATTGCATGTAAATGGGCCCCCCTTTTTGCGCAACCGCTGCCGCGTGGCATCGGGCTATAGCCGTTGCGTCGCTCTCTCGGTGCCTTGCGACCGGCCGTTACATGGGCGTGGCTAGTACGGCTGCGCTGAGGTCAACCTGAGGTCATCCCCGGAGGGCCGTCGGAGCTCTCGTCTGTCTACCACTTCGCTGCAGCGCTGGCCTTTTAATTCTGTTCTGCAGCTCATTAATGCGTGGTGTTTCCCGCTGTTCTTCTGTCGGTAATTACGTTACATTTAGCTCAATATTGCTACTCCTTCTAGTCTTTTTTCGCAGGCTTGTTCTCTTCCAACTATTCTCGTTAAACTCGCCTCGGTCATTCCTCTCAGACCTTGTGTTCGGATAATCAATCTTTTCTGGGTTGTTTTTATTGCCACCCCGTTTTTCTTTTTGAAACGAGCTGTCAATTGTTGTATTTCTTTTTAGTCGCGTTTTTTTTTTGTTTTTTGTTTTTCGCTCCTCTACAACCCGTAGTGTCTGGACGCGCTGTTTAAGCTCTTCGACACTACGTGCTTCACCACACCGAGGCACAGTCGACCTAACTTTAGTTTTACAAGACCAACAGTTGCGCCTCGCGTCGACCTCTTGGAGAAAAGAAGGGGAAAGGCGTCGTTCGCAAAAGGACGCCGCAAAAGTCGTGGAGTGGCCCCTCCTGCTTCTTGTGTCGCGGTGGCCGAGGCCCACTACCGTGTGTTCTTTTCCTTCGAATGGTGCCGACGGCAGCAGTTTGGCGCTCTTTGATGGATCGACGCAGTACGGACGAAGAATACACAATGGACTGCTGCTTGGTTGCAGTGCAAAGGAGGGCTGACGTGACGTCGACGCGCTGTGGCAGGCGGCTGCCTTTAAAAACCGCTGCTGTCTTCTCCGTCCTCTTGCGCTTCGTGCGTTACTTCTTCGCGCTACCGCTGCTTCCGCTGATTACTTTGCCTGCAAAAAGTCGTGCCCCCTCCGTCGTTTTTGTTTTTTTTTCTTTTTTTTTTCTCGCGAACCCTTTGCTGTGACACTGACTGAATGTTCCCCCGGCTCATTAGCGAGCAAAAGCCTTTCTCTTTCTTTCGGTGCAACGAGTGAACAAAACAAAGAAAAAAATCGAGCTGGTTCGTTTCGAGCAGGGACGAGACTTCGCAGGTTTGCCGCCAGTCGATGAGGCTGCTTTCTGTGCGGGGTCCTTCTTTTTAGCCATCTATTGATTGCCCTGCGTTAAACCCAAGCCGTCGCCGAATTTCCGAGCGTGCGGGCGTGAATATTTGCAGCCGCGGAGGTTTGAAACGTGCATGACTATTCGCGTCTCACTAATCGGCATAGCCAGCGAGAGCAACAGAAAATCGTACCAGGGTTATGACGTCACACCACTTCTGCAGCCCTTCCGGACGTTGCACGGGCTTCGGGAAAAGCTACTCTGGTTCGTGGTCAGATACGAATTGGCTCAAACAGCATGTTTTCCCGCGACGGCGACACCGCAAACGTTCCGAATTTCGCTGCTCAAGTTAACTGTGGAAGTATGCTCAGTCGTAGTCTTAAAACTAGGCATTATTTCGGATTCCTCGTCCATCCAGCCGTGGGGACTACAGCGGCAAAGCAGTCATCCTGCCGGAAGTCCTCAATACTTCCTCACGAGGCCATCCGACTCCTATGCGTTTCGGAAAGCAGCGAAATGAACGACGAGTCAGCGTTATTTCTCGATGGCATTTCAAGCTCTTGGATACACTGGGGAAAGATCTTTTATTTTTATTTTTCTTATGATCCACTTAGCTACTGTGTGTGCGCCCAGCGAATGGTTGGTTTCCGTTGCGTTCGCCTGTCACTGGACGGCTTTTCGTTCTTTCTGTTCTTGGAACGCGTTTTTTTTTTTTTGCGCTTTCTTTTTTCTAAGCTATTAGGCCTAACTCTGTGCGCAGCAGCGTTTGTTCAAGGTAAAAGGGCGGTGTACGTGGAATCTCGCCTTTCTTGAAGGCGGTCGTAACTAGGTTTTTGAAAGTGGCACTTAATATTCGAAAAAGCTTAGTATGCTAGGTTCACTCTTTTAAACGAGCTGATTCCCTTTCAACGTAGTAATATTCGTCCGTGATACGCAACTCGAGCTGCGTTGGGATAGCCCTGTGCATTGTTTTTTTTTATAGCTACGATTATGAAAAGAACTGTCGTTCTTTCGGCTCGTTGCATTCCACTAACGGAACTGTTCTGCTGTATATTCGTTATCAGTATTGCCCTGAGGCGCTGACGCACATAGGTGATGAAATCGAGTGGAAAAAAATCGTCGCCTGGTCGGCCCGTCATATCGCACACATTTTCTGCGTGCGTTCTCAAGTCTTCGTTATCGGTACTGACGTTACTGCCGCGTAGATATTTTGTCCCCCTCAACTTCAGGAGCGAGACTAGGTTAGTGGTTCAATACCCTGCGATAACCCTTTTTTCCAAGAGCCTTATTGTGCCGGCATATCGATAGCACTGTCCACTTGACTCCGTTACTTCAAATCTGCGGTCAGCACCGCGGATCACTGCGGCCGTTCCTTCTAAAACACCGTGGATAACCTGCCCCTCTTCATCGCTGCGTCGCACGTGATAGCGACGACTGGCCGCTGTGTTTGCACTCATCGCACCGGGTCAAGAGTCGACCGCTACGAAATCGAGTGTTTCGTGACACAAATCATTACAGCTTGTCAGCGCACTCAAGCCAGATTAAGGATGACGCCAACGTTCGGCGATCAACCGAGGCAATTGTCTGTGAAGTATCCTCATGTAATGACTTCCCCGTTTAGTTTCGCCCTCCCAGTATATAAATTACAAAAAAAAAAGGGCGGTATCATGTGTAGTGTCACCCCTCTCCGCACGGTGTCCTTGCCATCTGAGCTATAGGTAACCAGAAGGGTGGCTACCATATACCAACCACACATATAGGGTGGTTGCCACACATCACACTGCTGCTTTTGCAGAGAAGTTTCCGGCAATGAATTTTGAAACCGAATTGTTGGTTAGCGCCTCGCGGCCTGGTCGCTACTATCTAGCCTCCTACGCCGAGCCATCTGACTGATCTGCCTGTGAAGGGTGCACCACAGCATAACGGGTGTCACTGCGGTGAAGCAGAGGTCAGCATTGATTCGGGCGTACTCGCCTTACGGGAGTTTTTCTCTGGGGATTCAGGGATCGTTATGTGTATGCCTGGGAAGTTGTAGCGAGTAATTTCTACCTAGACAAAGAATGCCGCGCATTGAAAGCCAACATCCGAAAACTAATCCTGCCTGCCTTTTGTGTGTGTGTGTGTGTGTGGTTGATGCACCCGTCGGTCCTTGGCAGCTTACGCTATCCAATCGCGCTGCAGTAAATTAAGGCGACTGTTCAACCGGCAATCCCTTCTCTCCCATTGCTCATCGAAGTGGTCAAGTTGCCATTCCGTTACCACGGCCACTAAATAATTAATCAACGGAATATGGAAAGTACGAAAAAGCAACAGTTCTACTACAAGTTTCCCGGGTTGTGCGTCTTTCGTAGTTTACGTTGGGGTTTGAGACCTATGATATTTTCTATGCGATGCTATTATATCTCGCGAAATGTATACGTACCCGTGACGTCATCGGCGATGGGAGTCCCCGCATGTGTTCGATCTCGAGCGAGGCTTCAGCCACAAACAATGAACCCCTGGGGTTTCAGAAAACCTCGCGCGTCGCAAGCTCGCTCTTCCGAGTTCAAACCCGCAGCTGCTCCGGTCTCCCTCGAGCACATCTTAGTGCGCCGCGAGGCTAGCTTCGTCGATCGTTGCATTCCTTTCTTTGTTGCCCCCGCCTCGCTAATTTAGGCCTGAAGACGTTGATCCCGTCATCGGCGCATTATACGGGCGTCTGATGCGCCCGTATCTATCCCGCCTCCTTTTACCCTTTCCCCTTCTTGAATCGCTATATCCTTTCTCTTCGCGTTCGTTAAAAAAACTTATTGTCGCGCAGTGTCGCTTTTCTTCCGTCGCGCAAAGAACAGCCTCGTAAAACGTTTGCTCCTGGTGCCGGTCCGCGGGTTCTGCGGATATGTCGACGCCTGAGAAGGTACGGTTCATTCTTAAGCATGCCCGCTCGATTTAGCCCTTACGCGGGCTTTTTACACATCTTTCTGGTTTCGGTAACCGCCCCTTTGCGATCGTTTTGTTCGCAAGCGCAGAGGGTACCGGAGCCCTGAAATTTTCACTTTCCAAGCTGTAGCTGGCTACTCGCAGGGCTTTACGGGTGATTTCCTTCTGGTACCGTTCATTGCGAATCGAATATAGCGCACTTGCGCTTACCGCTACAAATCCCGTTCGTTCGTAACTTCTCTAGTTTTGCCAATTCTGAATTCCGTCTGTTTAGGCTGCCTTTGGTTTACGTATTTCGTCCCGCGCGCTCGTTGGCTGACCTTCAGGTTACCTTGAAGTTCGAACTGGTACAACCGCTCTAGTTTTGCCGGTTCTGAATTACGTCTGTTTAGGCCGCCTTTGGTTTACGTATTTTGTCTCGAGCGCTCGTTGGCTGACCTTCAGGTTACCTTGAAGTTCGAACTGGTACAACTTCTCTAGTTTTGCCGGTTCTGAATTCCGGCTGTTTAGGCCGCATTTGGTTTACGTATTTTGTCGCGAGCGCTCGTTGGTTGACCTTCAGGTTACCTTGAAGTTCGAACTGGTACGGATCGTTGCACCTGCCGCTTTTTTTTTTGTCCACAGGGCCTTCACTGTTTTCATTCGTGACGTGACATAAACCGCCTCAAAACGAGTGGGGAAAAGCGGTAGCGTTAGCTTTTGCGTGCTTGCGCCATTATTGCAACACTGAAGGAAACCTGGTTGGTTCAATGCCACCGGTGTCAACTCCCTCGTCTGTGGCATTGTTCGCCTCGCCAGCTTCCGTGTTATCTGTAAATCTGGACGCCCCAAGCAGGGAATACCCGCGTATCTGTTGCGAGCGCGGTTGTCAAGCTAACAGCCGAAGAATTGGCGTGTTTACCTTTTTCTGCGAGATTTGCGGCACGTGCCTCACCTTCCCGCTCAAAAAGAAAAAAAAAACACAAAACCTTGTGTTAGCCCTGGGCACGCAGCTGTGTCGGAGCTTACGAACGGAGCGTACTTGAAACGCAAACCTTTCTCCTATAGCTAAAATCGGGATGTGAGGTTAACGTCAAAGCTAACATTGCCTCACGTGTCCCAGATAATAATTAGACGTTCCCGTGAATGATCTAACAAGTTAATTAGGTAGCTTCCCTTTCGATCAGCCTCCGCACTGCGCTCGTATTGAACAGTACTCAGCAAGGCGTCATTACGAGGCGTATCCGAAATGTTTATGCCCGCCCTGTAGAAGAGTTGTATTCTCGTGTTTGTCCTTTTTGCGTCTGTTTTATTGTGATGTACAGGCGGGGACTTAATTTTGCAGACCATGCGAGCGCGTGGCAAAAACCACCGATGCGCGCTCTGGAGGCCCGGCGCCTGTTGTCGAGACCGGCGCGGCGCGCATGCGCGTCCTGTTTTACTCGCAGGCACGCCGATTTTCTTGCTTCCTGCAGCGTTGCTGAGATGGTCACTGAAGCACCGCAGAGCGACGCCTTTGTAGCATTCATTTAATCCCGATGGCACATTGGGGCCTAATGTGACGATTGCGCGGGCTTTGGCGCAAGTGCTCCTCGCGCCCTGATAAACACTTGCGTGGAATTTTTTATTTGTTTGTTCTGATCTTCATCTTTTATGGACGATGAGGCTCGCGGCTTGCGAACGGCGTCCCCGAATGAAGCGTGTACGAAGCACAATCGCACGGGGCCGCGCTACGTACGACGGAATGCCAGCGATATGAATCACGAACCCTTATTAATGTTTTTTTTATTTTGGAAACTATTTGCCCAGTGGACTTATCCTTCACCTCGCTCTCCACTGCCGATAAAGTAGGCGATTTGCACGTTTCATAAGAGAAATCCTGTTTTATTTTTAATGTCTACTTCCTTACTTAAAAATTATTGAAAGACATACCCATATAAATTATCTTTTCGTTATGCGCGTCGGCATTATTCAAAACGGCACCTCGGGTTCCCATCGAAGAACGCCATAACATTATTCGATACTTTTCTCCTTCAAGACGACTGCGTCGTCCTTGGCTTCGTGACAATATTAATCGCGACTTCGGGCCTTCCGAATGTTTTTGTCACTAATGAACGGGTGCTCAACGAATGAGAAACAATCAGCTTGTCCTCCTGTTTTGTTGTTGACCTTGTCCTTCCGCTCCGTTGGGCATATGCAAGGTGGCCCATTTCTGATGGCGGCGAAAAGCAAAAATGCTGAAGCGTGTTTGGGATTTCGGCGTGCTAAACATCCCCAGGTAATCAAAATTGATCCCGAGCTTTCAATTACGGCGCGCTTAATTGCCTGTGTAGCGTCGGTGCGTTAAAACCTCATAATCAATCAATGCAAGCCGATTTTGAAGAATTGTTCCGGCCTTGGAGCACTTCATCCCCGTAAGCAAGAATTTTTCGGCTAACAACATCTAGTGGCCTATTAGTAAGCTGGCAAATGTCCCTTTGAAAAACGGGTTCTCAAAAGTAGCCAATAATTTTACGGTGTTCAATGGGAACCCCAGGTGCCATTTCTACGAATGCGACGGGCAGAGCGAACAGACAATTTATGTGAGTACGTATTTCGATCTTAAGCAAGGAAGTAGGCAGCAAAAAAAAACAAGATAATTTCTTCTGTAAAACTTGCAAATCGCCTACTTTATGGGCAGCGGAGAGCGAACTGAAATATATGTTCAGTAGCCAAATAAAAAAATAAACAAGGTGAATAAAGGTTCGCTATTCATATTACTGGCATTTCATTGTTGGTTACGGGGTACCGTGAGACTGTGCTTCGAACGCGCTTGATTTGGCTACGCCGTTCGCAAGCCGCTAGTCTCATCGTCTATAAACGGTAACGCACAAAACACACAAATGAAACATTCCACGCAAGTGTTTATCAGGACGAGAGGAGCCCTTGCGCCAAAGCCGGCGCAATCATCATATTAGGCCCGAAATGTGCCATC
Source organism: Haemaphysalis longicornis (assembly GCF_048455015.1). Classification (NCBI taxonomy): domain Eukaryota; kingdom Metazoa; phylum Arthropoda; class Arachnida; order Ixodida; family Ixodidae; genus Haemaphysalis; species Haemaphysalis longicornis. The sequence goes on along the minus strand of NW_027526361.1, from coordinate 205,660,987 downwards.
GGGATGAAAGGAATGCTACAAAGGCGTCGCTCTGCGGTGCTTCGGTGACCATCTCAGCACTGCTGCAGGGAGCGAGGAAATCGGCGTGCCTGCGAGTAAAACGGGACGCGCATGCGCGCCGCGCCGGTCTCGACAACAGGCGCCGGGCCTCCAGAGCGCGCATCGGTGGCTTTTTCCACGCGCTCGCATGGTCTGCAAAATTAAGTCCCCGCCTGTACTTCCAGTTGTGGGTGTGCTTTGGGTTGACTTTTGCGCAGCTGTTTTTGTAAACACATTTTAAATGACTAAACCTATTTTAAACCATCTTTTACGTGTTGTTCCGCCAGCGAACCAACAGGGCGACGAAAAATCGTCTGCTCCGAAAAGCCGCCGTGCTTGCATGGCGTCACATCCGGGTGTTCGCTTTTAGCCAATCAGGGCTTGCTCAAAACGGACATTTTTGAAATGGACACAAAACGGACAAAATATGCGAATACCGCCCCTGAATTCAAGTGCCACTTCGATGTGCAACCTTTGTCGTCGTCTTTTCTATCTCTTACGATACTCCTCCGGGAAACGTATTCCGCGCAAGATTAAAGCGAATTTCTTTCCTCCTCTCTTTCCCGGGAGGAGGGTACGTGGTGCAAGTGCCGAAGTCTCCCGCCGTACTTGTGATTCGCAGACGTGTCGGCTAGGCTGACGTTAGGAGAAACCGTGATGTGTGACTCGCAAGCTATGCAGTCACGCCGGCGAGGCGCGTATCGCTCGCACCGACGTGGCATGGTGCGGGAGAAGTGCCGAAGTTCTCGATCTGAGCAGCCTCTCTTGCCGCGGTCTTGCCTTGCCACCTCGTCAGCATGCATTGCCCGCCCGCATGTAGTGGCTGGCCTCGAGCTTCTCCGAAGCGACTGCTTTCGAAACAGCCGGCAAGCAGGCTTCCTAAGCGGCTATATATACTCGACGCAACTTATAGTATATGCATGTAGCGGCTGCCGGCCGTCATCGCGCTGTCGTCTGCTGCCTCGGTCGCAGTCTGATCGCTGCGCGCTGCTTCGAGTTTGTGGGTCAGAAGGCGAGTTTCAGCGCGTGCGGGGCTGCCTCTGACGCGGGGGAAATCTAAAATAGGCCTTAGTTTTAGGGAAAAACAAACAAACAAAAACGATGAAAACAGTGGAACAAGACGCGTTTGGGCGAAGGCTGTAAACCATGCGTTCGGCTAGACATACTGGAATAACGAATCATGCAGAGGAAGTTTTACCTGATGTGACACCGTACGAAATGGGGGAGGAACCATGCAAGTCGTAGAAAAGGCCGATAAAAAAAAGTTGCAGTTCGGGCGCTTGTGGAGCCGCCAGAAAAAAAAAAAAAAAATTTGCAGTGGTTGCATTGTCGTCGTGTGCGTCCAAGCTGAAACCGCGCAGAATGAGGGCGGTAATTTTTTGCCTACTGTGCCCGGCATCGAAGTAGCCTCGCCATGACGAATTAGCTTGCCGTCATTGTCTACGCTTCGTCACTCAAGCAAGCGCCAATAGTACACCCTGGTCAACTTCGACCAGTTCAAATAAGCAGGCAGGAACGATTTTTTTTCTCCTATTTTTCGTTATGCAGGCGAGCCTGCGCCCTAACAACGCCTGGCGGAGGACAGAAAAGATGGGCCCTTCACTCAGCACGATTAGTTGCCTAATTCGACCGATTGATCGGAACGGGAGAGGGTAGGGGAGGTGCGGGGCTCTAACAGCGCCTAGGTATACTAGTCAGCGGCCGCGCGTACAGTAACCGAAAAACTGCTCTCTCTAAGTCCGCAGGCGGGGTGCTGTTTCCGCTTACAGTGACACCCACTCTCCGATGATTAAACTCGCAATGGCTTCGTGTCGCCGCTGTGGATGGCGCTCATTTGGCCCGGGCCCGTCATTAGTGTGGAAACCTATGGTTTCCAGCGGGCCTTGCAAATGCGTTGCGGAGCAGCCCGCTTCCCGGGGCCGCGTGTCGGTGCTCCTTCTTTCTCAAAGCAGCGGCCCCGTATGCAGCGTTGGTTGCCGTACGGGCTCTTATTTCTTTCTGAGCTCACTTCATCGGCGACACTATATGCGGAGCCATTGAAGCTCCCGGCCCGGTTTCTTCAGCCGCGCTCAATCGACTATCATTGCCTTCCCTGGACGTTGGGTCGAAGCACCTCGCGCTGACACTTTTTTTTTAAGTTGTGCGCATGCTTTTATCTCCCCCAGCTTCTACTCTAGCTGTTTGTAGGGCGTGGTCATTACTCAACTATTGCGGTAAGTTAGGCAAGTTGGTATTGTATCTGAGGCATGTTTCCTAGTGTCCGTCCCGCCCGCATTCTTCCTTGGTGTTCGCGTCTTTTTTTTTTTTCTGTTGCAACTTGGTGCACCGTTTGATCCCTCGCAAGTCATCGAGCTGTAGTTATCTCTGAGGACTAATGAAGTCAGCGCGCGTCACTTTTGACATCAAAGATTCGTGATCTGAAATGTTGACGTCACGTCATATCGGCGGCGTTCTTGTAATGTCTTGCACCGCTGTTAATTCTGCCCCGTGCGCTCCCGACAACGGCGTGCTCTCACGCATCGAGGTTCTCGAGATATATGCACGGCTTTTCACAGCAGCTTCTTATCGGAGACGTGAATGACTTCCAAGTTTTGTGACGCTTGCGCAAGCATGCCTACCAGCGGTGGCCGAACGTTTCGAGGTCGACTCACAGGGCGGCTGCAACAAGGCGGATGCCCTTGCTTGCTTGTGGTGTCGCACACCACAAAGGGCTGTGGCGGGTCCCTCTATACGAAGAATACTCTTGAACTGACTCTTGGGATGGGACCGGAAAATTCGGAGGTAGACACTAAGGCATCGGGGCGGCTGGGAAACATGGGAGAGGCCATTGTCCTGCTGTGGACACCACAGGTGATGATGATGATGATGGTGATGATGCCCGATAGAAGGATGCAAGATTCAATCAGTGTTGAACTCGGCATATTCTTCGCACTTGATCGTCCCTTCTCCCGTTCTGCCGGAACGCTCGCACAAAGGTTTGGCCCCGTAAGCGGTGGCGATTAGATATAGCGCCGTTGCGTGGCTTCACATCTTGAGCGTCACCACTCGTGCAGAGTGGACGTCCACTCACTCACTGGCCGTGCTTTTCAGCGGGAACTTTTGGAGGAGGGTGGGCAGGGCGGTGTATACGAACGGCATCGAGGGGGTCACGGAGAGTCGAGATATACGCCCGGAGGAGGGAGAGAGATCAGTGGGCGCGTAGCGGCGGCCGTCGTCGGCCGATAAGGGCGCAATCTCGCGCAGACCTCCTTCCCCCTCCCTCCTCCGCTTGTGTGTCTGAAGAAGACCGGAGTCGCGGGCGTCCAGGAGTGAGTCGTAGCCGCCGACTTCGGCCGGGGGGGACGTACGGGTGTGGCCGCCATCCACCGACGGTCTTTGCTGTGGGAACCTTGTGCGGAGGTTGTGCGTGCGTTACTTGGTTTCGTCGGATCCGCACGCCTTGCTGTGGTGTTTGTGGCCGCGAGGGAGCGAGGCGGCGCCGACTTCGTTGCCACGAGGCCTTGAGAAGATGGCCGACGAGAAGGTATTGTGTGCTGCGTGCTCCGCTGTGTGAGCTTTTTCTTCTTGTGGTCTTCTCTGCGGCGGATTGGACGTGGCTGCCGGATTGCATTCGGCTGCTGGTCCATTCTTTTTTTCTTCGCACATAGAGGACACAGGTGATCTCTTGTATAGCCGAATGCACCTGCGTTAGAGCAGTTGACCTGAGAGGCTAGTTTTTGAAAGAAAAAAAAAAGTTGCCGGTGTAAAGTAACCTAACTGCGCCGTATTTGTTGGGATGGGCGACTCCGTCTTAAGCGGGCGTATGTACTAACGGGTGTACACGTATCTGAACACCACCTATTTCGCTCGTCGATAAATAATCTCTGCTGGCGGGCTACCTTGTTCTCTTGGTCGACCGGCGAGCTCCAGAGCGTGTTGCCATGAACTGTCATGTCTGGCTTTCCAGGATTGGGAAGCTGATAAGATGTAACGGGGGCTCCAGTTTCGCTGCTCTAATTTCGAGCTAGCGGGCAGACGGTCGGGCGCAGAATAGTCTGTGACCGCGTCCCGTATGTGCGCTGACCGACCTGTCCAGTTTCGGATGTCTCCTTAGCGTTTGTTTCTCTCCCTACACATACTGACTCTGGCGCTCAACAATTAATTTTTTTTTTCTCGCGTTTAAATTATAATTGAGGCGCATTGAAGATTGGCTGTTGAAGGCTTGATGGTGTCGAGGTTATCGCCGAAAAAAAAATCGAATTGTTCAAAGAAGTTTATATTGAGAGCGGGGGGTAGCGAGAGGGCCAGAGACTCAGACGCGCTCGAATCGCCGTCACCGGTTTTCCATTGTTTTGTCGCAGTTTCTTGCTTGTTGCTGAGAGGACTCTTCGCTTCATTTAGGAACCATCGCTCGTCCGTGCCTTAGCCCTAAAGGTGACAACGTTGCCTTCGCTCGAAAGCTGAGACGCATTGTGGCAAAGCACGCGGCGTTTGGCGCATGAATTTTGTACCCCGCTTCCGAACACAAGACAATTCCCCAAGCGGAATGTATCTTTCAAACCGAGGGAACGGGTGATCTTCATTTGACCTCAACGCCTCCACCCGATGAACTGCGGCGACTGTACTGTCGGATGGTTCAAGCTCTCCCCCTCAACTAATGTCGCTCTTGTATTTCTGTTGTCTTCTTCCCTTTAAGTCAAGGTCGAGGAAAGGTGGTGCGTAGGGGTATCGGACTCTTCGTTTCCCGAAAGGTGCGACACGGTGTCTCGCGAATTGTCTACGTCCGTGTTCGAAATGTGTTTGTCTCTTGGGGGACAGCGAGGCCCAACGCGTGCCTGCATGTGTCGCACGGGAGCAGGGGCGTCCTTAACGATCGGGGCGTGGCCTCGTGACGAATGGTGGCCCTAGCGGAAGGAGCTCTGGTTCAGCCGCCGCATGGCCGGGAGGGAGCCTACATCAATTCATATTTGTCTCGCTTCGTTGAGGTCTTCGGCCTTCTGTGGCACGTCTGCCGCACGAGGCGTTCGTCGGGACCACAAAGGACTCGTTGAGCTCGGGCCCGTGCCTAGCCGCCGGGCCCTTTAATTGCCGCTAACGTTTCCTTTTGTGCCGTTGCCGCGCTGTAGTTGCGGACGCAGCATCGGGAAGAGCTGATGTCTCTCCGAGACAGCTCGACTTGTTCTACCTCTTTGCCTGTTCGCTGAACGTTGTAAAACGTCACTAACGCATTCAGTGAAACCTCGCTTAATCCCCGAAAATACGGAGGCGTCCGATTTGGGTAAATGTCTCGTAGAGGGCGTTCGGATATCATGCCGTATAATGTATTTCTGGCAGGAATTCAAGCAAGAAAAGTGTCCGTAGATGCGTACTTTGCGTCACGAGAAAATGTTTTTTTTTTCTAGCTGGATTATTGAACTAGAAATTTCTAGCTAGAAATTCAGTTTCTGGCTCATTTCTAGATGGATTGAGATTTACTTCCAGCTAGCATTTGTCAGTCCAGCTATGGAAGAGAAAAAAACCCGCAAGCTGAAAATCATCGTATCTAGCTAGACTAAGAATTTCTCTAGTTAGAAGCTGTCGATTTCAGCTGGAATCTATAAATCTAGTTACAAACGAAGCTGGAAATTGATTTCTTGCTAGAAATGCTCTTGCTAGAAGGGGACCCTGCCAACTAGCAGGGTCCACTTCAAGCCGCTGAGTGGTACTGTGTAAGAGGCAGTGGAAGATTGATTGGTTGGACAGCACAGTGGGGTCATTTCACCGCCTCTTGCTTTCTTCTGACTCAGCATTTCCAAGCTCGGCCTAGCGTGCTCCTCACTTCGGGAAGTGTCCCGATTAACCGGAATTGACTTCCGGCCTGCAGCGTGCCTTCCGAACAGTCTCTCGTTTGGCCTCGTTTGCGGCCATTCTCACCGCGCATTCGGGCTTCCGGCGTATATTCGCGCTTGATTACGCGTCGGTGTACACCGTGGCATCATCATCCGCGTTGTCTGCGGCGGCGTAACCCAGTTTCGGCAGCCGAGCCCCTTGTTTTGGCTACGTATTTCGGGGGACGGGGGGAGAACAATTCGAGAGTCACGCACACAGGAGACGGACGGAGATAAAATTAAGGGTGCACGGGCCTGGGAAGGAGCGCGTTAATTCTGTTAATCTGTAGCAGAAGCCGCGCTTCTGCGGAGGCAGCGGTGCGTTGCTTCTGTGAAGGTGGGGGAGGGCGAGCCTATCTCTCTCACCCCCTGCGCATGCATTGTCCCGTCGTTGGACCACTGGCGCTGTGGGTCGGTCGTCCGAGCAGCGCCGGCGGAGGGGGGGACCCTGGGTTCCCCCCCCCCCCCGCTGTGGTGGTGCCGCTATATTGATCGCGCAGTCGCCGCCGCTCGTCTTGCCGCCTCGCCTCGTTCGCGCCCGCCCGGCCACTCAGACGCCGAGAACGGAACGTGGTCGGCGGGGAAATGGCGCGCAGCGAGTCGAGCGGCAGAATTCGGCACGGGGCGGTGCCGATTTTTACTTTATATGCACCCGTACCCTGCTCTGGCGTTTGCGAGAGCTCGGCGTCCGGAGGGTGCTGATGTCGGGGCGGCCGGCTAGCCGAGTCCCGCGTGCGCGTGCTTTTTTTAACGCCGGGGTGGTGCGTATGGTTCTGTCGTTTTGCACGGGGTCGTATTCCCAAGCACTATCTCTTCATTTATGTAGTGCATAATGCAGGCCCATTAAAGGTTCCTCCCCCCCCCCCCCCCCACACACACACACAGCAGGGGTGGCATACTAGCGAAATGTGCCGCAGATAAATGCACATCGGTAAACAATTTGTTGGGTGGATAAACGCTTGCAATGCGTTATAGGCACATTGCACTGGACGGAGGTCACTGTGAGAAGCACATGGTAGGGCGTTGGTAAAGGAGTGGCGATTCCTCGACCTGTTATCACCCAGTGCCTGCAGTATGCCGTTCCAACGATCTATGACACAGTGTAAAGACGGCCGTGATGAATGCATCAGATCCTCCCTGCCATTTGTATTATCGGCAATCTGACTGTTCGGCTACCAACAGCTAACGTATTTTCGTTTGCGCCGCTTAAACTGTTCGTTCTCCTGGGCCTTCTTATCATGACGTCACCTTAGATGCCTTGTTTGTGTGGGCGCCCGTGTGACTTGTGATAATCCCGGCTGTTGCTGTCTAGGACAGGGCGTTGACACTTGCGTAATTTGAATGCTACGAACTGAGTTCGTTATATGCCTGGCATCTTTCCTACAAGAAATGACCCCCTAAGCCGCCAGGATATAGAAAACGGTGCCGCTGCTTGCGAGGCAAACATCAGCGCAACGTGCCTATAGTTGTAACTCGTTCCGCTCAGTTGTCCTGCCTTTTTATATTCATGGTATAACTTCCAGTGCCCCAGTTACGGTGTGTACCACGTGGGAGAAAATTTATGTGCGTAAGTGCGTGCACAAGTGAAGCGGGTTCCGCGTGCGCAAGCAACCTCTTTTTAGTGCCTCTCAGCGGTCGCACGAATTTCTTTGGATCTCGAGAAGAGTGCAGAGTGCCAAGTGTTCTGCATACCTTCGACGGCATGCTCGCGAGAGATAAGGTTGACGTCAAAGCTGTTTAGCAGCTCACGCTAAGATAGGCATATCTCCCTCTCAAGTGCCTGCCGAAAACGATTGCAGGACGCGAAGTGTTTTGCGTAAACTTAACACCTCACCCCTTCGCTTAGAGCACCTACCATGCTTTTGGCTTGAGTGGAGGGGGCCCTTCAGAAGCACTTGTAAGCCGGCGAAACGTTTCCAATATGTCCGTTTTTCTTTCTTTTTTTTTTTGTACTCTTGCCCCTAAAGGGACCCCGCAACACTGCTGATAAACACTTGCACTCCTTCCCTCGTGGTTGAAAGCATTGCAAAAGCTGCAGTTATGGCCTGCACAGAGCGGCGCTGATTGATTTGCTCATCGTGGCTGATATGTCTTCCAATTTCAGCTTTGCTTTCGCGGCGGTTTGCTTTAGAGTAGTGCGGTGACTGCTGCAACTGTAAGGAAGATGGCTAGCGGGTGCGACATCGCTTGAATGACGTCATTCAAGGGCGCAAACGGTGCCCAGACCAAGAGAGAGGAAGAGTGAAATGTTTTGGCAAAGTTTCTGCGTTGTCTGATTGTCTTGCGGTGGCTGGTTCGTAACTCCCTGTTATAAGTAGTGCATGCACTTGCCAAGTGCATTTTGAAAGCATTTAGGATTTAGAAGAAAAGTTAACAAATGTTTTGTTCGGTCTCTTTTAACACCTAGCCTCCTAAAAGCATTGAATACATGTCTGTACTGCTCGTACAGCGTACGAAATCAAGCTTTGAAAGAGCGGTGCCATTTCATTGGAAAATCTAAAATAACTGTGGACCCGAAATACGTTCAGTACTACGGAAGCCCTGCTTAGCACATTGCCTGTGGTATCACATGGCATTTTATTGTGGGACTGGCCGGTGGGTAGAGAAGGATCTGCACTGAAGATATTCCCTCATTTCAAATGTATTTCCACAGCTCGTAATTACGGTTACTTGCATATCGTTGGGCACTCTCTGGGATGCTTTGTGAAAACACCTGTCTGTCGGCTTACGAGTCCTTTGCATCAGTGTCCAAGTTGCAATAAAGTGTATAATGGGCGTTCTTCATTCATCCACGCTTACAGGAATTAAAAAAAAAAGTGTTTGTGCTGTGTCATCTACTGGTGCGTCTCCACTTCCAATTGTAACCAGCTTTGGTTGGTGAAGGATGGTGCACCATGGTGTTATAAATTAGGCCGGCTCTTTTTTGTATGTGCGCCAGCATTAACTGGGCTTCATAAGGGTACATGACAGTTCAAGAGAGTATGGCACCCCACACTACGCCTGACGTTGTCCGTGCCTCTTTCTTCTCTGTGTTCGCAGTATGGACGAAGCGACAGCTACCGGGTTGCAGTCAACCCCAGAGTTCCGGATGACGGCCGAACACCAGACGGGCGGCCTAGGGCTCGACGGAAGACAGGGAAGGCATTGAAGAAGGAACAAGACTTGGATGACCTCAAGCAGGAAGTTAACATGGTGAGTCCGCTTCCCTTCCCTTCGGCCCTGCTAACTGCAGCGGCGTTGTCTAGTGGGCCTGACGGACTTCCATTAGGCTTAGCGTGCAGACCTAACGAGTTTGCCATCCTGAGTGCGCCCTTAAGTGGCTGCACCCGCCACCAGTGCGGCCGCGATGGATGACTTCTGCCGCCATGACGGCTGTCAGCGCGGTCGCGGGCGTTTTTTGTCGGAGGACGAGGTGAAGGAAGTGAAACACAGGGGCAGGCAATGACTCGTCTCTGCACGCGTTGTTCCCCTCTCTGAATCCGGTTCTGCAGCCTTGATGTGGGCTCCTCACGGCTGCCAGATTGGTTTCCGAAGCGGGGAAATGTGCGCGGGAATGCGTCGTTCTCCACACGTGTTGTGCCCTCTCCACGGGATTTACTCCTCAACATTGTAGCACGACCGGCAGATCTACCGAAGAGTGGTGGTCGCAATGGCTGTGCCGTTATAACTTCCGCAAGTTTCTCCACACTGGGGCTAGCGGTAACTCTTTGTCTAATGAGACTGTATTGGACTGTAGGGAAATGCGCCGTCACACCCATTTGATGTGCGATAAACAGAACGTCAGTCACTGGTCATATGCCGACAGAATTTCCAGCAGACCACGCCGTATGCGTGTATCTACGTGCATGTTTCCTCTAAATTGTTTTATATGTTGCCTGTTAATGCTTAACACTTACCAACGCAACAGCCGGGGTATCTAGCAGGTATCTTTTATTCGAGGCATATGTGGGTTAAGGGTTAATGCATGTTAAACGAGATTGGGCTCTGGTAATGACACAATGGCGCAACCGATTTTCTGAGAAACCTTTTTCCTTCACATTTCAGGATGAGCACAAGATCCCAGTCGAAGAGCTTTATGCACGACTTGGCACAAATCCAGCCACAGTAAGTTTTCCCTCCGCTTATGTCTTCTTTGTTTTCGCTTGTATGAATTGTTCTGAAAAATATTTCAGAACGTGGGGTTTGGGAATTTCAGCAATTCTAGATGTGGAACGTCGAAAAATTAAAGCGCTATTGCAAGTATCAATGTTATTTGCATTTATATATGGGTCGCTGAATACTTACTGCTGCCTTTCGAACCGTGGTTAACCTTACGTGTAGTAAAGCTTGTTTGAATCGACAGTAACAAATTAAAAAGAAAATGGCTGGGGCCACAAATTCAATCGTGTTAGCAATAAAAACATGCCAGCCAGTTGTCCGTGATAGAAAGTACAAACTAGGCCTCGTAAAACTTCATAAGAACTTCATTAAAAAGTGTCAAATGTGTTTTTCGGGTGAATTTCTGATGCCTGTTTTTTAACGTTTCTGTGCTGTGTTTCCGCGCAGGGCCTCACGACGCAACAAGCTAGGGAAGTTTTTGAAAGGGACGGCCCCAACGCTCTAACGCCCCCAAAGAAGACTCCCGAGTGGGTAAAGTTTTGCAAGAACCTCTTCGGCGGGTTTTCTTTACTACTGTGGATCGGTGCGGCGCTCTGCTTCATCGCGTACTCCATCCAGGCGGGCACATTCGAGGAGCCGCCAGATGATAACGTGAGTGGCGGCAGCAGTGCGGCCCGTTGCTATTTCGACGTCCGCATGCTATTTTGACGTACACGAGCGTGTTTTTTGCATTTGAACTGCGCTAAGGCACTTTTGGTGATCTAAATTTGGCGTCTCGTAAGCTTCGTGAATCTTGCAACGCCTCCGGAAATGGCCCGTACAGAGCTGCGCCAAAAGCGGGCTTAAAGAATGGGGTACAGTGCGTGTGGGAGTAAATGGACGCACCAATAGGAGGGGGAGAGCTGTCTTAGTGTGTCCAGGGGCGTCCTCACTCAAGTGGCCTTATCTCCCTATTCTTCGGGCTGTGGAGCAGGATGAGGGCAGTCACCCGCTTGTCGCGTTCAGGGAGATAACGCCAGCATTGTCGCGTTTAGAGGCAGACCCTAACCTCCCTACCCTGACCTAGGGAACAATAAACTACCCCGTGGCTGATACAATCTGACTCCTTCCCACAACACCCGACGTGTTTTCATTTAATACATCCGAGTCACTATGACACTGTGTACACTTTGCTCAGAAGTATGTACACTCTGCCACATAATTGGAGTGTGCAACTTTAGCTCTGAACACCCTCCCATCGACTTCCCAAGTGGAGCAGTGGGAGATGCTGCTGTCCAGCCCCCCTCTGCCTACCCAGCTTCAGCTGGTGGCCAGAGCACAGGCGGCGCAGACTGCATGTGGGCTCCAGTAAAGAAGGAACCACTGTCTTGGGCCCCCTGGCCCGTCTAGAATGCTCAATAAAAATATTCCATTCTCTTCCTCATCCCTTCGCGCTCTGATGCCTGGGCCGCAAAGATCGATCAAGTGAGGGGTGCATCCGAAAGTGGCAGCTGATGTGCGGGTGCCCATGACATGGGTGCATTGGAGGGGCTGCCTTCCAGTAGAGGAAAAAATTCCCTTCGCTCATGTTTTTCTTATCAAAGCCTGTGGAATGAACTGAAATGAGTTCGGTGCTGAAACAAAGTGCTTGTAACAGGTGTTCGGCCACTCCATTAGTTAGGCACGGCTTCATGGTTCACAGGCTGTAAAGCTTGTTTCATTCACCCTACGCATTTACGCTCAAATGTGTGGCCTGCTTGCAGCGAGCCATTTAGCAATAAAATGTGGCTCGTCCCTGTGTATATCATTTTAATACATAAGTCAGCCCCATCACCCCAGCCCCGCCGAAATCAGTATGTAACGCATAACATGATGCGCTTGATATCTATCAATAGATTGATGCGGAATGTTTAGTGAAAGCCCTAGGAGCTTCCGCACATTGATATAATTATGCTGCTCTAAGAAAAATGTCACAGCAGCGCATTTCTGTATGGAAACGGAGGCAACTTTAAGGGGCTCTGTATAGCAGTCAAGCCCGCTGTTCAGTGACTTGGCCCCTGTCAAGTTGGCTTTCTGGAGTGATTTTTTGTATGGCAGTGAAGTCTCGTGACTCTACATGAGCCACGTGGCGAAGCCTACGGGGGATGTGGATAAACGTATCGGATATGGTTAACATTCATTCAAGCTGAAAAAAATAAAAACAAAATAGAAAAAGAATGCAAAAGGAAAAACAGGATTGATATGTGGGTGCAAGTTTGGGGATGAGTGGCTCTAAAGAACGCTTGCGGATCATCCAACAATTCCCAGTGGGGAGTTCCTGCAATTTTTTTTTTTATGTCGAGTCAGTTCCTAGCAAGGTATGCCCGCTACCATGTCTGACCATTGAAGATATTGCGTCTGCCTTAACAAGCTTATTTTTGCAATGCAGCCTCCTGTTTTTGCTTTACTCTCCCTTGTGTTTTGAGCGCTCTCTCAAATGTTTTGTCTTTTTTCCCCCCTTTCTCTTGCAGTTGTACCTGGGTGCAGTATTGGCCATTGTAGTTATTGTAACAGGTTGTTTCTCCTACTATCAAGAAGCCAGGAGTTCAAAAATTATGGAGTCTTTCAAAAACATGGTTCCACAGGTGAGTGCTGCCTTCATCACTCCATGCGAGCGCATGCTTGTCATTTCACCGTTTTTTTTTAATGGGAAACTTTGTTCCATAAAACACGAATTATGTACAAAACAGTGTTTGGACTGGTAGCTGCGAGGGCTAGTGGCTGGTCCAATATAAAAATTACGAGCAATTCACAAGCAATGATGTGGCAGAGCATGCAGGGCTGAAGAAAAATTGAGATGTACGCAAGACTACATATCATACAACTGTGATTGTAAATGTTCAGATACACACAAGAATGCAAGAAAAAATGACACTAAAAAAGAAAATTCGCATAAGAATTTCAGATAAAATTTCACTAGACTTCTAATGCTGTTTAGTGGTCATTTTAAAATTCCCCGCTGTTTCCACCTCCATCGGTAGTGTGCATATGCGCATGTGTGCATTGTGCACTGTGTGCATGCTTTGCGGATGCAAGAATTTCGGTTCTTCTTCTTCTTCATCATTGAATGCTTAAGGGGGGTGGCTTGGTAAGAGGACCAACCTAATTGTTCATCACATTACCAATAGAAAAAAAAATTTGGCGATTACCAGCAGTTAAAAATTGTAACATTGTCCTTTTATTCACTTGTTAGTGCCTGCCAGCAGCCTGACTAATTTTGGAAGTTAGTGGGATATTCAGCTAACGTGTTGATTCATATCACATGCTGTGCATTGTATTCTGTGCAGTACAACCAATAATAACAGAGCATGAACTGCACGTATTAATAACGATGTCTTTGTTAACGGGTTTTTATTATATAAACTAGTCAGCATCTTCCTCAGGTGGCCTAAATTAATCCGCAGCCAACTCATTGCCCCCACGTAGCTCTCGTCAAATCCCAGTTTGCACTTGATACTTTCACTTCTGTGGCGGGCCTTTTGAAGGAGGGCGAAAGTTACTTGCGATGCACTTACTGTGCACTGGAACACTGGAAGCGGCATTTGCAGCTACACCAGAAACTTGTTCGTTTGCACACCCCAAAGCAGCATGTAAACATTGAATAACCGCGGCATCAGTTTAACGTTTAAAGTATGTGTCCAAGCTTCGAGAAGCAACTGAGAATTTTTTTAACGCGAAGAACCTGCGGTTTCCTTGGCACAATCTTCTTCCCCAACTCCCACCCCGTTATGATACAGTGGGTAGTGGAAGTGTAGCTATGAAACACACCTGCAAATACGAGCTTGACGCATGTGTTTCAGGGCCCCTTGAACAGGGAAGTGGATTGCGCCTAACTAACTCGTGCTGACGCACTAGATTGTGAATGCCCAGTGAGGAATGCAAACTAACAAATAACTTGCGCTGATGTGTAGTAGAGACTGTGCTGACGGCGGCGTTCCCCTTTCCCCTGTGCCCTCTGTGTGCCCCCAGTATGCCGTAGTGATCCGTGATGGACAGAAGTTGAACCTCCCGGCCGAGGAGGTAGTGGTGGGCGACGTGTGTGAGGTGAAGGGTGGCGACCGCATCCCTGCCGACATGCGGGTCATCCAAGCGCAAGGCTTCAAAGTGGACAACTCGTCCCTGACCGGAGAGTCTGAGCCCCAGACGCGCTCGCCAGAGCTCACCAATGAGAACCCCCTGGAGACGAGGAACTTGGCATTCTTTTCCACCAACTGTGTTGAAGGTACGCTTCTCTCCTCGCGCGTCCAGACTCGAGCGCTCCCTTTTTGGCCGATGTCGACAGCAGTGACATCTTTTCGCGTGTTCAGTTGAGTTGGACAACAAAACTGTCGGCTTGCAGTTGTCATTGAAGGGCATAGTGGTGGGAGCAATGTTTCTTTGAGGGCCACAAGGCATTTAATCCTTTGATCCCGGACCTTCAAAAATTAAAGAAGAGAGGGCAGCATGTACTTCCGTGTGCTAAAAAAAATATTGTTTACGCTTTTCAACTCGCATTGAGCCCAGGTGGCTCAATGGGCTAGTGACAGGTAGCTGAAATTTTGCAATTTGTTTGTTATTACAAATGATAGCAATACAAAATTTACGTTCACTTGACCCATGAATCATAGTGATCGAGATAGCTCTCTTGTTAAAGTGATATATGGGTTTCCCAGTGTTTCCCAGTGCCCCGTGTGTCCTAGTGTCCGTCCTAATGAACCAAATTTTTTTCGCACTCCATATTTGTGATGTTGGAAGTCCTTTTAGATCATAAAAAAACTTCTCACATTCCTAAGAAAAATAGTTTTGGGCATTGAAGGGCCTTCTTCCGCAATTGTTAACCTATCCCCTCCCGGGGGTGGTGGTAGTTGTGGTGGTAACGGGACGGTTCTCGTGTCCCCCTTCCCCCTGCCAACAGGTACGGGTATGGGTGTGGTGATCAACACGGGCGACCGGACGGTCATGGGCCGCATTGCGAACCTGGCCTCCGGACTCGAGATGGGCGAGACGCCCATCGCTCGCGAGATCGCTCACTTCATCCACCTCATTACCGGAGTGGCCGTGTTCCTGGGAGTGACCTTCTTTGTTATCGCCTTTATCCTGGGCTACCACTGGCTGGACGCAGTCATCTTCCTCATCGGTATCATCGTGGCCAACGTGCCCGAAGGTCTCCTCGCCACTGTCACCGTGAGTGTGCTCCCTCCCCCTCTCCTCCCCCTCTCCTGCGATGGGTGTGCGGCTTCATCTATCCCCCTCCCTTCTCTTCCCCTTGCCAGGTGTGTCTGACCCTCACTGCCAAGCGAATGGCTGCCAAGAACTGCCTTGTGAAGAACTTGGAGGCTGTGGAGACCCTCGGATCGACTTCCACCATCTGCTCCGACAAGACTGGCACCTTGACCCAGAACCGAATGACTGTTGCCCACATGTGGTTTGACAACCAGATCATCGAGGCTGACACCACGGAAGATCAATCGGGTACGTTGCTGCCCGCGAACGTCCCAAGACAGTGCAGCAAAGGCTTTTAATGATTTGCGATGCCTGTGTTCAATTCGATGCTTGATGTGGCCTGGTTTTCTAGCCTGCTGGAGCGGTTTCGTCGTCAGCCATAACTCATCTCGTGGCTCGCTCCGTGCAAATTCGTTGCTGTGCTTACACTTAGTAGTATCGACTAAGGTAATATCAACAAAAAGTGAAATGTGAACACAGAAATGAGCTTGAACCCACAAAAACACTTTGGTTCCAAAAGGATAGAAGATTGGCACGGGATGGGTGCCTCACGTGTGGTGCAATGACCGTAATCCTGATTTGAAACTTGGCCGCGCCTTTATTTCAGCTTCATATAACACAATCTGATGTGCATTCATGTGCAGATCTTTTGTGTTCCACTGGTCACTGATACCTTTTTGTGCTTTTTGAATTTGCTGATAACGTCAGTGTAGTTTTATCCTGAATGAGGTTCAGATTCAATGGCACTTACTACTTTAAGTTGCATCTGAGCAGAGGGTTGCTAGAGCGAGGGCAGGGATACACAAGCCCTTCGTTTAAGAGATTGGTTCTTCGGAAGACAGAGCCTCATATCTTAGAGTGGCACGTGTAAGCACTACACATGACCGACGGCAGGGTAAAGAACAGGCCAGCCCTTCTTCCTCCACGCAAGTCCAAATTTAAAAATTCTGCAATCTTCTCCTTAGCAAACTGGCAAGCTGCCCTGCTATTCATGAATAGCATTGGTCCTGACGTTGACCTGTGGAGTGTGATATTTTCTAATTCGAAGACCCTGAAGGCAGATGTTTGCTGAACTCTTCCGCTGGCCGTTTAGGAGGAAGGCGTTTGTCCGAGTGAGAATTGAGAGATCCCCGCAGCATGGGCTGACCCGTCGTGTTCGTTCTCCCTTGGCATGCTGTGTGCAGGCGTTCAGTATGACAAGACCTCTGCCGGGTGGAAGGCTCTGGCTCGTAACTGCTGCCTCTGCAGCAGGGCCGAGTTCAAGGCCGGCCAGGAGAATGTCCCCATCCTGAAACGCGACTGCGCGGGCGACGCTTCTGAATCTGCTATCCTCAAGTGTATGGAGCTGGCCATTGGCAGTGTGGCTGCCTACCGGCAGCGCAACCCCAAGGTCTGCGAGATCCCCTTCAACTCGACCAACAAGTACCACGTACGTCTTTCTCGCTCCCTTTCTCTGTCTGAAAAGTTGGGCACACGGGAAGAATTACAAGTACATTTACATATGTATCGGCGAGGGACTTTCCTTCGTGTTTGCTGTAGTTGTAGGACGTTTATGTGCGTATCGGCGAGGGACTTGCCTTCAAGTTTGCTGTAGTCAGCCTTACTGCATTAAGGGTGTGTTGGGAACATTGCAGCTTTCCATTGCTGGGAGGATTTCATCATTTCAGATCTTTGGTAGTGGGAAAAAAGTTGTACAATTACTGCGTGTGAAATGGACTGTGTGGGGGCACTTTTTATGCCCAAGAATGGTCTTCACATGTGGATGATCAGCTTCTGCCGCTTAAATACTTGGCCTCGCCAGTGCACTCGTCGAAACAAGTGATGAAGAGGCGGTAGTGGTAATTGTTAAGCTGCTGTGTGCCCTCAGTGTGAAAAAGTGCAAGCAAGAGCTACAGCATCTTCATGGTAGGCAGCCGAAACTGCATGGACTCTGTAGCCCGGGCCGAATAGGTGCGATATTAAATTGCGATCGTTTTCAAGTCTGTTTAGCGTACTTGTGAGCTTAATGAAGTTTACGGAGGTTATCGGCTTATTGGGGTGGACATGCGAGCAGAAAATTAGTATGGCAACTTAATTTACAGCTGTTTTCCCACACCCCTTTTGGCCACCGAACGACCGGGAGAGTGATGGCCTCGCGTAATTAGACGTTAAAACTGCAAGTACTAATTATCTACAGCAGTAACAGAGATCAAACGTGGCGCTGTCATAGAGTTGTCATTGCAGCATTGTAATTTGTCTTGAAAGGAAGTAGGTCGTGAGTCGGGGCGATTTTCGGAGGCCACATTTTAACTGCAGAAGCACTCGCTGATTCGTATCATTTATTGCGGCTCCAGAGTGTGTTCGTAATGGCCGAAATTTAGCCGATCAAGGAAACATTTCTTATTTGTATCATTCTGAACTTTGAATCAGCTGGGGTCTTACCAACAAGATTCTGCTGCAGTTTGCAATATTGCTGTCTTATCATGATAGCCAAGTACAGTTTCTTACGTTCCTCACTGTTGCGTTTTCTTGGCTGTTACGTTATGTGCCATCGGTCCCGGCACAGCTCCCATAGAATATAACGTATTGTGAACCCCGCGGTAACGTCGCAACTGTGGGCCCGTTCCTCTATAATGCATCGCTTCCTGACACTCCGAAGCGGCTTGGGCACCACCATTCTGGCTTTTGATGAGTCTTGGCCAGGCTTTGTTACTAACTGGCTACAAGAAGCCGCAAGCGAGTTGGAGAGGCCGTCACTAGATGGCCATCCGTCGAAAGGGCTATCATGATCATCACTGAGCTTACAACAGAAGTTTCACTTCGGAACGCCGGAAGTGCGTGATGTTAGCGCCGCCGCACTGTTGTAATGGTGCCATGCAGCATTTTTAGATTAGGTCAGTTGGAATAGAGCGTGGCCTCCCAGTACCATGGCACGGGCCGGTGCTGCCGCCGACCAGGCGGTGGCGCTGCGGTAGCGTTGAGATCGGTCTCGACGAGTTGTCTGCTGCTCCTTCCTTGCTACTGTCGGCGCTTTCTACACCAGCCATACCGTCACTTGCGCCAGTCCTTCTACACCGCCCTTCTACACACTGCACTTTCTACACCACCCATACAGACGGTCGGAACAGCAAGCGAGCGGTACGGGAATTTCACGACGCCTGATTACATTGTCGACTTTCACGAGTAGGGTGACGGCGAGCGAGTAGTACAGTGATTTTACGACGACTAACATGACTTGATGCCCGTCTTAATTGCTCTTGGCAACACTAAATGTTCACATCAAAAATGCAAAAAAAAAGACTGCTACATTTGGCAGAACGGGCAGAAACCAAGTCGGCAACAATGGAGCTCTAGATAGGAGGTGATTTTACGACGCTAGTTGGACGCCGGCCCATTTTCATGGCTTTCCTCACTCTTACGTTTTCCTGGCTGTTACGTTTTCTTTTCCCGGCCTGGTGAAAAACGTATTAACGGGGTTCAACTGTAGTGACCCCATATCCCAACCATGAGGCAGAGATAATTAAGGTAGGTATGGGGTGGAGTGCATTCGGCAGGCATTCTCAGGTAATGAATAGCAGCCTACCATTGTCGCTGAAGAAGAAAGTGTATGACAGCTGCATCTTACCGGTACTCACCTATGGGGCAGAAACTTGGAGGCTCACTAAGTGGGTTTAACTGAAATTGAAGGCGACTAGCGAGCAGTGGAACGGAAAGTGATTGGTGTAACATTAAGGGACAAGAAGAGAGCGGAGTGGGTCCGGGAACAAACGCGCATTAAGGTCATATTATTAGAAATTAATAAGAAATGGACGTGGGCAGGGCATGTAATGCGAAGGCAAGACGACCGTTGGTCATTAAGGGCAACAGAGTGGATCCCTAGAGAAGGCAGGCGTAGCAGGGGGCGGCAGAAAGTTAGATTGTCAGATGAGATCAAGAAGTTTGCAGGGATAAATTGGTCGCAGTTAGCGCAGGGCCAGGATAACTGGAGAACCATTGGAGAGGCCCCTGCCCCGCAGTGGGTGTAGACAGGCTGATAATGGTGATGGTGATCATGATGAGTAGATTTAGTCCCACTCCGTTGTACAGTTGTAGGGTTAGCTGCTTAACCCTTCAATGCACAAGGATGGGCTCAGCTCTTGTAGGCAGTGCTTGATCTGTGTGCATTTTGCAAACAAGTCCCCTCTTAAAACCTGCACAAATGTGAGGAAAGAAACTCTGGGTAACTGAAGTTGTTTGTGAGGAGAGGAGTTCATGGTTGGTGGAAGAGCCTTTTGTGTGACGGGGACCGACGGGGCTTCGCATGCAGGTCACCGTCCACGAGACCGAAGACCCCGACGACCCGAGCTACATTCTCCTCATGAAGGGAGCCCCCGAGCGTATCCTCGACCGCTGCTCCACCATCTACATCAACGGCAAGGAGAAGGTGCTCGACGAGGAGATGAAGGAGGCCTTCAACAACGCCTACCTTGAACTGGGAGGCCTCGGAGAACGAGTCATTGGTAAGGGCCGGGGCCGCTGGCTTGCTTTTTCGCCGTTGTGCACGGGGCCGCCTTTGTGTCAGTATGAAATTCGGATGTTTTTAGCTTTGATTCGGTGGTTTTAGCAGTTTGTGTGCAGGAAAGTTGGCAGTGCCATAACCGTCCCATCGCTGTACTGCTGCTTGATTTGTTTCATTGAAGACGGATATCTCGACATGTGCCTTATATGGGCAGAATTATCTGACAAGTTTGTAATACCCTGTGATTACAGCCCATAATTGGATGCTGACGCAAATTCTTGGTTGCTTACTTGTAAGAGTTTTCAGAAGTGCAGAGAAAATTGGAACAGCAACAGGCAGCAATGCGCAATGCTTATCACTGCATGTTTCCACCCTTTGTCTTGCCATCCTCTTTTAGCCCTGACAAGTTTGATTACATAGTTACTGGAACAAAGATGTAATCTGTGCTGCAGTTCATCATTGATGTTGTCGTCAAGACATGCATCAGTGGCTTAATTTAAAAACACTCGCCAAGGGGCCCTGTGGCAACCACTTGCCGACGCTTACTTAGATGTACAAAGCCAACCTAATTAGAAGCCATATCCAAATCCATGATGTATTTATAGAGCTGCTCGCACCACTTTTAATGAACTCTTGTAATGGGGTAGGAACTAGCTAGAGCAAATCAAGGGCTACACTTATGGCTAGTGCTGACTAAACCGATAATGCATTAATTGCGGTGCTGAGCATGAAGTTGTGGGTTTGGTTCTTCCAATAGGGGCACAAATTCTCGTGTCAACCACATTTCGGCCCACAGATCCCCAGGTCGTCAATCCCTCCGTACGTCCACAATGTATTGCCTCAGCTCTGGAACACATTGCAGCTTGAAGATAGACAAACACTACGAAAGAAGCACTTGTCCCTTGCTCTTGCTTACTCTTCATCTATCTTTGCACTGAAATGTGTTCCACAGTTGAGTACCAAGTTGCCTCAACTTGCTTCATAGCATGGCCATATCATTACTTCGTAAGATCACCCATTTTGAGTCAAAACTTGCTTTGCTACATTAGCTTGTGAAAGTGGCGTATTGTAGCCTTGTGTCGTGCCTGACCGGCTGTTTGCGAGTGATGCATGACAAGTGCCTGTCCCTCCCTTCCCTTGCCTGTGTGGCCCACCAGGCTTCTGCGACTACAAGCTGCCGACCGACAAGTACCCCCCGGGCTACCCCTTCGATGCCGACGAACAGAACTTCCCGCTGACCGGACTGCGCTTCCTGGGTCTGGTCTCCATGATCGACCCTCCCCGTGCAGCCGTCCCCGATGCCGTGGCCAAGTGCCGCAGCGCTGGCATCAAGGTACACCGCAAGGGGGAGGATTTGTTGCTACGAGGATTGTGTCCCCCACCGGTGACCTTCATTGGACTGCGGGCAGTTTTCTGCACTCTTGGAAGGCAGACTTAGAAGGCAGACTTAGAAGGCAGAAGGCTTAGAAGGCAGACTTAGAATGCGTCCTTGCCACTTAGTAGTACAGCTCATACTGAACTTTGGTGGAATTATGTATACTGCTCCTGGTAACGGAGGGGTTGAAAAAGTGGTTTCATTCTTAAAGTGGTGTGAGGGTGTGGAAGTCGGTGCTCATTCTAGCAAGCAGCCATTTGACTTGCGGGCTGAATTTCTCCTTTAGGTACAAAATTTAGGCAAATAAGGGCGAATTGTCTCGCCTAAAGGCAGGTTTGTCTTTGGAGCTGCCAGTGACCACGTAGCCATTGTCCTCCTCCTCCTCCCGCCGCCGCAGGTGATCATGGTGACGGGCGACCACCCCATCACTGCCAAGGCCATCGCCAAGGCTGTTGGAATCATTTCCGAGGGCAACGAAACCGTGGAGGACATTGCGCAGCGACTGAACGTCCCCGTGGAGGAGGTGAACCCCCGGGACGCCAAGGCGGCCGTCATCCACGGCTCGGAACTGAGGGACATCAGCCCTGAACAGTTGGACGACATCCTGCGCTACCACACCGAGATCGTGTTCGCCCGCACCTCGCCCCAGCAGAAGCTCATCATCGTCGAGGGCTGCCAGCGCCTGGGCGCCATTGTGGCCGTGACCGGCGACGGCGTCAACGACTCGCCCGCCCTCAAGAAGGCCGACATTGGTGAGCGCTTATCCCGATGATTGCGACAGCCACAGCTCGGGATGAGGATAGTGGCAATGTGGTTTTGGGTGCCACTGCCGCACCGCCAGTGGTTTGCAAGGGCCTTACCGATGCCACTAGATTTCTATCTGCACAAAGATGCGGCTTTGTTTTGATTGGCAGTTAAGCGAAAGAATAACTACGCTAGACTGCCGCAAAAGAATCAACTGTGGCTTGCTGTGTTGGTGACAGCACTGAACAGAATGCGAGATTGTCCTACTGATGAAGCAGCACAGTGGGTCGATATGCCTCGTCAGCGGAACATTTCTTCGAGCAGGCTGGCTGCAAGCAGCAAGTTTGCTGTTCAGCTACTTTAGCCTGTCTACATCAGGAAAAATTGTGGCGGTGGCGTAAGCACACGCGACTGAAAGGCGTATAGTTATCTGCCCGGTAGTGCGTTGGTGTTGTGTGGTGTAGTATTCGTTGAAGGACCACATGCTTCTTGTTGTAACAACAATTGCGATTCTGTAAATTTTTACTAAATGCCCGCAATGCATCCAATTTTGGACGTCCGAGTGGACGTACAGAAGTGCTAAATCCGGACGTCCCAGGGACATACATGGTATGTCCTACGGCTCTAAAATGGACGTACGATGGACGGTTGACGGGCGTCCAGTGGTTGCTTGGGTGTGGTCATGCCTTCGAGCCTCACCTGTTGCTGAGCTTGGGTGGAGCAATGAATGCTCTGCCATAGCAACACTGCACCTGCTCACACGATGCACTAAGAGCTCAGATTTTTTTGTCAAGCATATGCTACAAAGAGATAGGTATGCAAGGTGTCCATGGCTGCTGCACGCAGTCAGTGCCACAGCCATTAGGTTGTAATTAGGTCTTGTAGTTCCAAGTGCTGAAACATGCTTACGCATACTTATATTCATTCAGCCAATTGCGTCCTGTTTAAACGTATACCCATGCCTGCCATTGTTCCATTTTGTTTGCAGTTTGATCAACATTTGTTCTCCTGCTTGTCCTGGAAAGATTAATTTTGACCTTTTTGCGAGTTTTGTGGGAGTGATATATCCTGCGTCTCTAATCGTGTAGCACGGCGGTTTTGTTGCGTCAGAAAGCAGAACGTGCAAAGTACACAATGGTAGCAGCAAAGTTTGTAGTTTCTGCCTTAAAATTTTGAATTCCCACCTTTGGGTAGCCACATCTGTAACGGTAAACTTTGAACTGTCCTCAAATTGCACATAATGGTTTTATCAAAATAGCACTCCTACCATTGGGTTCAGCGTTCCTTCCTAGCAGCTAGGCATATCTTAATGAGTTGTGGCACAATGTATTTCTTTGTACTGTTTCTGTAAAGAATGTGTGATTAACAATAGCGATTTCCAGGCCTGGTTGACCTTCAATAAGTGCAGATCTGGAATCTGTGCAAAAGCAAACACTTGCGTTATTAGTTTTGATGAAAAAAAGCGCACAAAATGGCCTGTAACCCAATGTCCCCCCCGTTTTCTTTCGGTCTGTTCTCTCTCCAGGTGTTGCCATGGGTATATCTGGCAGCGACGTAAGCAAGCAAGCAGCTGACATGATCCTGCTCGACGACAACTTTGCCTCCATCGTCACTGGCGTCGAAGAAGGTTAGTGGCAGTGCTGCATGCAGGGCAGAACTCCTCCCTGCTCATGTTCCAAACCTTGCTTTGTTCCCCGAGTTACTCATTTTGTTCACAAGGACAGTGCATTCATCCGTCCTCTTTGTGTGTGTGTTGCTATATGCCACTTGTTCATGGTGTTCAGAATGTTTAGAAACAAAAAGGCGTCGTCTTGAGTCCAAACTGCTATGAGGCCATACTCCTCCACTGTGTCAGGCTTATTTTGCTCTCATCGTCACCAGAGTGACCAAACCCATAATGCTTTTATCAATTTTTTGGCAATTGAACTCCCATTAAATTGCCGAAACCTTGTGCTTTTTTTTTTCATTCTCTGAAGGTGTCCTTTGACAGTCCCAACCAGGCCATAAAGTCAAACCCCGCCCAACAAGTTTACAATTGAAAACAAAACAAAACAAAATTTAAAAAAGTGAACAAAGCTATTCTAGGGTTAACGAGGTTTGGAACTTGTAATCTTCAGAAAAAGCAGCCTCCGATGGGCTTGAGTGTGGTATATCAGCTAGCTGGAGGCATTCTGCCATGATGGCGAATTCCTGTATACTACTAGTTTAGAATG
This sequence comes from Haemaphysalis longicornis, assembly GCF_048455015.1. Taxonomy (NCBI): domain Eukaryota; kingdom Metazoa; phylum Arthropoda; class Arachnida; order Ixodida; family Ixodidae; genus Haemaphysalis; species Haemaphysalis longicornis. Next base: position 205,636,975 of record NW_027526361.1, on the reverse strand, counting down.
AAAACATTGTTGCTGGCTCTTGCTACCCAATCCTTCAATGTCTAGGATATCAACAGAAATGGTTGCAACAGTGCAGAGTTATGATAAGCTGGGTGCTTGTAGGTTTATCAGCTGGTTTCGTCGTGTCAACAACCTTTGTCAGTGCGGTACTGAGCTTTTAGAATGTTTTGTTGTGTAGGTATGCCAAACACATTGAATAATCACATGAGCAACCACTAAGGACAGTGTTTCATTGCCACGAAGGTTTTCGCGTCGAAGGGCCTTCATTAGTAAAAGGTTTCAGCTGCAGTTCAATTTGTGAGCTGTAGTTTGTGTTGTGAGTGGTTCGTAATGGACTTCTTAGGAGGCTTAAGTATGAGATAAGGCCTTCAACTTTTCTCCCTGTGACGAAATGAGATAACACGTGATTCGAACTGAGTCAATGAATTCATTTTAGGGATCCCTTGCTCCAGAGGCTTTGCAAAAACTTTCATCCTAGTATGTGCGTCTCTCTGGCTTCTCTGCAAAGCAGTTGCGAGTACGTTGTCATTTCTGTACAGCAAGGAAGCTGTGTGGAGAAGCCAGACATAGGTGAGATAGGCAGAGAGGTACAAGGCTCAAATTGCGTTATCTGTTCTCCCCAGAGCCCATCACCTGAGCTTGAAAGCCACCACTTATGTGAACATGTAAAATGAATATCAGGATACGTTTTCTTCACCTCTTTGTTATGTAACGAGTAGGGTGTTGTTCTGATGTTTGGAGACTAACGTACTTACCCAAGGATAGCCACATTTTATGCAGCAAGTTTCCGTGTGAAAAGGCACATTCGGATACAGTTTGTTTTCCAACTAGAAATTACATTGAAACAGTTCTTTTTCGGATTGTCCCATTGAAATGGTACACCATGTGCAAATTGTGCTAGATGCAGAGGGGCTCTCTCTGTACACCCTGTGCTCATTGAATGTAGATAACTCGAACCAGAAAGACTCGGACACTTCTCGGACCTGTACACAAAACACATACCACAGCACCTAGCGCACTTTCTATAGGACAAAGCAATTGTCAAGGCCAAAAATATGTTAGCTTACCTTGCGGATGTTGATGTATTTTTAAAGGAAATCTCGTACTGTGTGTAACTGCAGCGTGCCCTCAAATGATAAGGGTGATGCTGAAGGCTTACAACTAGGGGTGTGCGAATATCAATTTTTTAATTTCGAAGCGAATTCGAATAATAAAAACAAAGTTCGAATCGAATAGAATATTTTTCGAATACGAATACTTATTGTTTTTTGTAAAATTAATGTTTTCACCATCTAGAGACACAAAAACTGCAACTTTATTGCACAACAAATCACACAAAGTAAAATTAGGAATTACACAATACCATTGCACTCAACAGGTTAAGGTCTGCACTCACTTAAATGTTAACATGGAGAAAGGTTAACTGCTCGACATGTTTGGGGAGCAGTGACAACCTCCTGCTCGTCACCACTTTACCAGATACCGAAAACAGCCGCTCACTTGAGACACTAGTAGCTGGCATGCCCGAGCCCGTGCACATTGCCGCACGCTGATACAGTAAAATCTTGATGATACTAATCTCGCCGGACTGCGAAAAATATTGGTATCATCCGAAATTCGTATGAACCAACACAGACCAAAACATTTAGCGCTGAAAAAAGTTTTCGTTTATTTCTTTTCCTACTTTCGCGTGAAGAAATTCGTGATTTTTTCTGCTTTTTTTAACCCCCGTGTCGCAAAGCAGTCCTTTCTGGAGCACGTAAAGCTTCGCGCTCGTCTCCTCACTCGCTGTGCCCAAGCTCGCTACACGCCGCAACAGCCAAGCGTGAACCGCATGGTGCGTTTTTGCACGCGATTCGCTCGCCTCAGCTCTGCGAGCGCTGTATTTTCACGCCCACATCGACGATTTCGCGCCCGCGGTAGCACCTACCTAGGTCAGAAAATGACGCACGGCGCGCGCGGCAGAATGGAAGAGCCTGACTACTTGCGATGAGATCGAGACAGCCGGCTTGGCTCCGCCGGAGATGGTTAGGCTTAGCACCCCGGCAAATATTTTATTGGCGCTTTCACTAGCGGCGCGGATAATGTTTTATAGTACCGTTTTCGCATGCATTATCAGCTCCTTTACCGCACAAGCAACTTCGTGTCTCCCTTGAGCCGCATTTTAAAGAGCGGTTAGAAGCGGTCGCTCGAGCGCCCGCGCCACTTCGCGGCTGGAGCCGACGCCATGTTGACGCCGCCGGCCGCGCCGCGCGCAGCGTGGGGGTGGTTTCGCGGCGGTGTCAGCGCGTTGGGCGTGCGCAGAGCGTCTTCGCGAGCAGAAAACAACAGCCTGGCCGTTTCTGGAGAAAGAGTGACAAACAGGGGAGCGAGAGCCGTCACTTGCTCGTTCGGCAGTCAGGTGCCTCGCCGGCTCGTTCGTATCTTCCGCCGGGCCGCGCAGGTCCGTTCGTAACAGCCGAAAATTTTCCCGTTGCAACGATGCAATTTCGCCGGGACTTTTCGGAAATTTGTATCATCCCGAAATTCGCACCCCCAGAATCGTATCATCGAGAGTCCACTGTAAATAAACACCAATTCAGACGCGCTCTGATTTTTTTTTTTTTTTTTTTTTTTTAGTTTCGGGTGGTTCGAATATTCGAACAATAAAAGTGTCGTTCGAATCGAATCGAATACCAAAAAATTCGAATCGAATATTCGAAGTTTCGAATATTCGCACACCCCTACTTACAACGTGATTCTCAAAGGCCTCGCCTTTTTGCGCCTTGGCAAAACGGTCTCCCCAAGGCAGCACCCTGTTTTGAAGGCCCCACGTACTCTCACTCCCAGATCTGTTTTATATCCATGTTTCATCGCTAACCATTGGCTCTATACACCAATTTTATACGAGCACCTCTAACCGAAACACCAGCAGTCCTCCTGGCGCTGTTTGGCCCCAGTAGCACTTGCACCATTAAACCACACCATCATCATCATTGACTTTTTGAGCCCTCTTCATGCATCCTTATTACTTTAGGAGGAATAACGGGTCGTCAAGCTGTATGCTCGTTGAGCTTTCTGCGAGTCCCACCACTGTGCCATCAGTGTTTCTCTCTCTGTCTTGCCTGCAGGACGCCTGATCTTTGACAACTTGAAGAAATCCATCGCATACACCCTCACCAGTAATATCCCAGAAATCAGTCCTTTCCTGTTGTTCATCTTGGCTGACGTGCCCCTGCCCTTGGGAACTGTGACCATCCTGTGCATCGACTTGGGAACCGACATGGTCAGTCGAGAACAGCCTCTCTCCCTCTCCCTCTATCTCCCTCTCTCTCTCTCTCCCCCGAGGGGGAAACCCCCAACTCGTGTCGCTTACCCCAGAGTCTCCGTTTTTTTTTTATTACCAGCCATTATACTAAATCGAAACGTTGCCAGTTCAAATGGGAAAGGAATTCCAGTTTATGAAACACCTTTGCCAAACTGCCTGCAGTTGTGTTAGTTATCGCTCCAGTTAGTGAGACAATACTATTGATGTCCTTAAAAAAAAGATAGCTTTGTTTCAGCAAAGGAAATGTCAGAATGCCAAATGTTAAAACATGTTGTTGCAAAAGCAGTGGGTTTTGGATGGTTGAATTGGGGTGAAAATGAATCTTACAAGTTTTGTACAGTTACTCCATGTCGCGTGTGTGCTTTCGCTCTGTGTTGTGTAATATCTGGCTTTGTTGCGCGTCCTTTTTCTTCTCGATGCGGCTTTCTCGCACTTTTACCGTCAAACCCACTTACAGCAATATTGAAGCGTCGGAAAGTTGTTGTTAGAATTGATGATAGCAATTACCGGGCATGGCTGGAATAGGTAATTTTCAAAGTGTTTAGTGGCCTTCATCTAGCAATTAAAATGGAAACGTAACTGTATGGCTGTGCGGAACCAGTGCGCAAGCCTACTCAGCATAGTCGTTCCAGATAAGAGGAAGCTCACATTTGGAACTGCATTGTCTGTCTATTTATTTTTGTTACTCTCAGGTTTTATATTGTTAAAGCAATTTCTGTTTTGTTTCAATCTTGGAGATGAGCGGCAGCCTAGAGGACCTAGTTTATCCAACTATAATGATGCAGTGCCATGGCTTTTACCTTCAAGACGTTGGACAGACGCGCTTATCTCCTTTTATCTTGGGCCAGCTTGGCAGCAGGATGTCGGGGGGGCAGTCGCAAGGTCACTGCATTCATTGCTATCATATCCGTAGAACGCAGCAGTCATTAACTCCTTCTGAGTGCTGGAAACACAGAAGATGGGGGGGGGGCGCAAATGATGGCTGCACCGCTTCTTTCATGTTGAAAACCGTGCAATATGTGCATGAAGTGTCCACGATTTCTCGCCGGTCTCCAAAGAGACACCTTAAACGCCCGCTTGTTATGACCGATGAGGGGAAATGGCCATTGTTTTTTAGCGGTTTGTTTCACCACATAACTGATGCCGAAGTTGTTGCCGCAACTGTTTATTGTTCATAATGTAACAATAGAGCTGAACTTAACACGACAACGACAGGACCAAGAAAAAAGGACACACGAAACGTTTAGTGCGTTAGTGCTCTGTCAGTCTCGTTGCTGGGAAAGAGAGATTGAGTATCTAAAGAAAAAGAATGGTTGTATGAGGTGATATGATTCGAAACATGCACTGAGTGGTGATATGATCTTGCTTGTTAACAGCGCAAATAAAACAGGACACAAAAGGAAGAAGGAACGGACACAGCGCTGTGTCCGTTCCTTCTTCCTTTTGTGTCCTGTTTTATTTGCGCTGTTAACAAGCAAGACTATGTACCAACTCGCCCAGTCGTCAGTTTTGGTGATATGAGGTGGCAGAAGTATTTATATGTTGTCTTGTTTATTAAAACTTTTCACAGTTGTTAGTAGCGCATCTACCGTTTCGTGTGTCCTTTTTTTCTTGATCCTGTCGTCGTCGTGTTAAGTTCAGCACTATTGTTACATTATGTATAGGTACCAACTAGCCCAACACCAATCTTTATTGATGTCTATTGTTCTGCCCGATGCATTGTCAGTGGGTTAAAGTGGGTATGCCTTCAGTGCTTTTTCCGTGAACTGTTGTCTTTGGTGTAGGATGCCTTCTTTCGCTCACTTGCTTGTGTGCTTGAGCTTGTGTGCTGCGTTGCAAACTTAACAAACTTTCTGAGGAGGCGCTTCAGCTAGGACGTAATGCACGATTTCGAGCTCGCAACATTGCACGCGGATGATGTCGTGGCGCTTAAAAGTGGCCACATTTTCAAAACGTGGAAGATAAAAATTCGTTTAAAGAGAGCTGTAACAATTATCAGTAGATAATCTGAGTAATTTTACGCTGCATTGCGATAGCTTTTTTTTTACCGGCCTGCCACACTCGGGCAGCGTCTTTAGGCATCCCGGTGAGTTTAAAGAATGCGCAGGATTTGTCAATGTCTACACTAATCCATCTTTCGCATGTCGTGCCTCACGGTCGAGGTGTATTGCCTGGATGCGTTTGTTAGTGCACCGCAAATTTGAAATGAGTTTTTAACGTATGTTGTCCCTCGGCTGAAGCGTCTTCTCGATTTCGCTTGGCATGCCCGTCCAGGTCTGCTTGACCTATGTGTCGGTTGGGTGATTGCATTCGAGGGGGAGAGAGAAACGGCCCTTGTGTTCCTCCCGTCCTGTCTTGTAGGTTCCCGCAATTTCGCTGGCGTACGAGCGCTCCGAGTCGGACATTATGAAACGAAGACCGCGTGATCCCGCCCACGATAAACTAGTGAATGAGAGGTAACAGCCTCTGGGTGTTGTTTTTCTTACGTCCCCTCGATTGCTCGAATGCAGACACGAACTCCTTTTTTTTGTTGTCATCCTCTCGCACGGTTCTAAACCTCCTTTTTCTCAAGTTCTCCCTCCTGATTTGGTTGAATCCTTGGTTCACCCACTCTGTTGATTCTTCTCTCCTTGGTTCCTTCTTTCGGACAGAACCACAGGCAGCGAATGCGAACTCCCTTCTGTTACAAGAAGCCACCGTAAAATCCAGAAATGAGTGTCCCGGTAGTATTGGAGGTTTCATGGGAAGTAAATGTCACATAAACATTGAAGCACACTTAAGATAGAAACTGTTTCTGAGCAAAGAACCTAATACACGTAAGACGTAGCGATAACGCTTTTGGTAATGGTGTTCTGGAGCTTTCAGAGAGTGCCCTGTGAGCCGAGGCAAGCATTGCACGGAAATAGCGCAGCCTCGGTGCATTCCGTCACTGAAGGCGGCCTTAAAGTGCTGGTTGTAGCCATGCCTTGTGGTTCTCTCCTGCCTCCCCGTTCAAATATGTTTGGTTGGACATTTTGCGAGCCTTTTGTGGAAAGGGCTGGAGCTGTGGTGCATTGACATCTGGCAGAAGGTAAGGCTTGGGGACGATGCATCGTCAAGTCCTTTTCACCTTTCTTCTTGGTCACTTGTGACACCACGCCTGCCTGTGCAGTTTATACACAGTCATCTCTCTCTCTCGTTTAGCTTTTCTGGCCATTCGTGTCGGCCTTGGTTTGCTGGTCGGTGCGGCGGTCCTCTCTGACGCGTGTATACATTTTTTTTCTGGCTGAGAAACACGGAAGCTGCGTATTTTGGTTGGAACCAGGTGCCAGAAATGGCATTGCGTACTTTCGTTTCGTGTGGTTGTCAGTCGCACGAAAGAAGCGCGGTCCCGAGTCATTACTGCTAGAGATGCGCGGTTAAGCTCTTCGTATGTGCTGAGCACGAGGACGCGGGTTCGATTCCCGGCCGCGGCGGCCACTTTTCTGATGGAGGTGAAAAGCAAAGACGCCCGTGTGTTTGAGATTTCGGCACACATTGAAGATCCCCAGGTGGTCAAAAATAATCCAGAGCCCTCCACTGCAGCGCGCCTCATCGCCTGCGCTGGGTCGGCGCGTTAAACCCTACATTCAGTCAATCAATCAAAGCTCTTCATATGCAGTGACCAAAGGGGCTCGAGCAGAGTAGTAGTCGTCCGTGTTGGACTAACGTGTGGGGCAAGAAAATTTGGGGGAAAAGAGTTGGTTTGGGTGTCACAGGACAGGACCAGTTATAAGACTGGGGTCATGCTGGTGATTCTTTGCCATTAAGCGTACAGCCCAGTCACATGCTTGAGTTGTACTGAGTCAATCATATCTGTCAGATGCTTCAATGCTGCAGTGGCAGAGCTAACTAATGGATCAGGATAGTTAGTTGCACGAATAACTTTTAGGATATCCCATGTTGTGTCACCCGATTCCTCTAAAGGTAAGTGCGATAAATTTCATTAATCTGAATTATGGCAAGTCGTGTTATGCTTACACGAGTTGCTACAGGCGAGGTCCTTCAGGTTCTTGGCATTCTGTCACTCTCAGCGGCGCATGTCTGTTCTGTTCTCAACAGCTAACCCGCTTTAACCCGACTAGTTCGCGTTCAAAGCATCCCCGTACTTTGCTTTGTTGCTGCTTGCTGCATGGTTGCTTGCATTTTCGTCTCGGGGTTCACTTTTGGCCGAATGGCAGCACATTCGGTTTGCGTCTTATTTGTGTTGGAGTTATCTTCACTGCGTTTCGTAGCTTCTCACAGCAGAATTCCTCCTTGTTTTTGGAACACAGGCCCTGCCACTTTTTGTTTCTTTCTTTTTTTGCATTCCCCCCCACACCGGCTCTAGGTCCCTGCCATTTCACTTGCGTATGAGATGGCAGAGAGCGACATTATGAAGCGCCAGCCCCGTGACCCACTGAAGGACAAACTAGTGAACGAAAGGTAGGGTTCTGCTTTCCACTGAATCTCTCCTCTTATAGCGTACAATCTAAATCGGACGTTTCGTAGAAAGAAACGTTGCTCAAATGCACCCGCACTCGTTGGAAGTCAAGTAAGTGAGCTAGCTTGCCTAAACCCTCTCTCATTCCCTTCTTTTTAGTATGTGACCTTTGTAAAACCGTTTCTAGCCCGTCTGCAACATGCTGTTGCAAAACCTGACCTGAAACCTAATGTATTGCTAAAATTTAAGATGATTGACTGCCAGCATCATCCCCTATCAATAATAGTTGAACTATACTTTCAAAGTGTTTTGAAAGCATTATTAACTGGTTACTTTGGTTGCTCAGCGATGAGTGTTATCTAGCGGCACATAAATCACGTCATTCGAGTAAATTTGAACCGTAGGGATTGTGCGTGATACCTTTTCTGGCAGTTAAATGTTCTTTTATATTTTGTCAGTGCCTCTGGTCTTTAGCTGAATTATGGGACCAAAATTATGGGTGTGGCCAAAATTGTGACCGCAATTCGATGATAGCCATGTTATATTCACAGTTCGGACTGAAATTACAGCTTCTCAGCGAGTGTCCTTGTATAAATAATTTCAATCTCAAATCTAGCGTCTCGATAAGCAGTACTTTATTTAAAGGCATCATTGCAGGATCTGTCTTACAGCGAGTGGCACAGCACAGGAGTAGTCGTATTTATCCTAACTGCTCGTATTAAATTCAGTTCGCAAAGTGATTGCCATCCATGCACTGTCCCACTTAATTTGATCGATGCATGAAATACTAGCACAATGCGTAGCGTGTACTTCTTGATTCGGGCACTGCAGCTGCCTTCTTGCAGTGTCGTGGAGGACGAAGCTTAACCGGTCTTGTTTCTTTTGTCCCCTCCTCGCCCTGCTGCGCCTGTGCAGGTTGATCTCGATCTCGTACGGTCAGATCGGCATGATGCAGGCGGCGGCCGGCTTTTTCGTCTACTTTGTCATCATGGGTGAGAACGGCTTCTGGCCCAGTCGGCTTCTCGGACTGCGAAAGCACTGGGACTCCAAGGCAGTGAACGACCTTATGGATTCCTACGGCCAAGAGTGGGTCAGTAGCGGTTGGGGCGGCACACTGCGACAAAACCACCGTGCTTGCTCTCTTCTTCTTTTTTTTTTTTTTTTTTTTTTTCGAACCGATCAAGATTCTAATCGACGTGGAGTAAGTTTCAATGAAGGGAAAAAATTTCATATCCATCCGAAATGCAGCTGCTTGACTCTCCTGAAGGGAAGCTATGCAGCTTTCTTGGGAACCTCGCAATTGAAGGACAATTTGAACCTGGGATCACAGCCCACTTACGGCAGCCACTCTACCAACTGAGCTAACCAGGAGGCAAGCTGTTTACGTAGCCGTGCAGCTACATTTCACGTGGATGACAAATTTTCTCTGCCCAGCGAGATTTTACTGGTTTTACTGGCTTTACTGGTGTTACTGGGAGCTGTTTAGTTTTTGAAAGTTGGACTTTTTTAGCAAGCTACACCTGTGACCCCGCTTAAAGTTGGGTTCTGTTTTTCCACGATTGAAGCATTTTTTAATGGAAAGGGTACAGTAAGTATACATCAGCGACAGGGCTGCGTAGAAATGCGAGAATTGTGCTGTTACGTCAGAAGCTGTTAAGTTCAGAGGGCTTGGTGTATGGAACAAGTTTTCCTTCTGCTCTAGGTTGTCAGGGCTTCTACATTAGATCCTTTAAAGGTGCCCTTGTCCTGTCTCGGAGCCCTGTCAACAGTATTTTTGTAATTGCGTTCTAAAACCATGCCGCATTTGCCCCTTGCAAGTGAAGACCTTGCTTCCTCAATGTATTAGTGTGCGTAGACGCCTGACCTTGTCCCTCGTGCCGCCTCTCGTGCAGACATACAAGAACCGCAAGACACTGGAATATACTTGCCACACGGCGTTCTTCGTCTCCATTGTGATTGTGCAATGGGCCGACTTGATCATCTGCAAAACCAGGAGGAACTCCCTGGTGCACCAAGGAATGAGGTGAATACTGGCTGTTTTTCACTTCTTCCTCTCCTTGGAAATTCACTTGGAACGTGGCTGTGGCGACTTGTTGAACGCTTAAATCTGCGCCACACGTGTCACTTGCCATGATGTACACTTGCTGTTTACTGAAATGATGCCTTACGGGTTGTTTGGGGGGTAAAAATTGGAATAACCGGGCTGGCCAGAAGAGCAAACAAAAAAATAATGCAGTAATACGAAAGCCAATTTTGTATTAGCAAGTATGATGAATTATGTGCCAGGGCATGGTTTAATAGAGGCACAGTTGGCCTCGCTGGTTGGAAATGCAGAGACAAGTTTTTTAACGGAGCACAATTGTTGCAACTCGCACGTCGGTTTTGAGTGTAGGTGAGAAGGAAAAAAAAAAAATGCCAGTGTGTAAGAAACGAACGGTGTTTATGCACCCCAGGGGGTCTAAACTAAACTTCCGTTGCAGCTAGCCTTGTACCTTTGGCACGTAAAATGTCTGGTGTAAGGTTGGGTCTGGAATACTGCGTAACGGCTGTTACCCCGGATGAAAATATTTTTTCAAGCTGGATTATTGAACCAGAAAATATTTCTAGCTGGAAATCGGCAGAATTCACAGCTAGAAATTCAGTTTCTAACTCATTTCTAGCTGGATTGAGATTTTTTTCCATCTGGAAGGAAAAAACCGTGCAAACTGGAAATAATGGTCTCTAGCTAGACTAAGAATTTTTCTAGTTAGAAGCTGTCAATTCTAGCTAGAATCTGTAAATCCTGTCAGAAAGGAGGCTGGAAATTATGATTTCTTGCTATAAATGCTCTTCCCATTTTCACGGGGGACTGCAGCAGGCTCTGACACCGTTTTCTCCTTGTCTCCTCTCCTCCCCTGCCTAGGAACCACGTCCTGAACTTTGGATTACTTTTTGAGACTGCCTTAGCTGCATTCCTCTCATACTGCCCAGGCATGGACAAAGGCCTCAGGATGTATCCTCTCAAGTGAGTTCTCCTCCTCCGATCGGATTAGACTTAATGCGGGACTACTCCCATAAGTGCCACTTGTCACAGGCTTGTCAGCTTGTGAACAGTGTTCAAATGATGAAGCACAACCTCTGTGCGCTGTGAATGCAATAGTTTTGAACCTCTGGGCATCCGGTATGGGCCGTAGACGTCACATGTGGGACGTCCAGTTGCAGTGCTTCAGTTCATCCCTGCATGCATCCTAACTTGCCTCTTTTGTAATCTCTGTTTTTTGTTAACAGTTGGGCTCAGATACGTCGTAAACCTCCATGCAGTTTCTGTTTTGTAAGCGCAAAAAATGGTTAAAAGATTGCAATCTGAGGGGTGACCACTTGTGAGGTACATGAAAATGGGCTGGGATAGTGTTTTTCACAACATTTAGGGAGGTAAGCAGTCAAATCAGCTTTGGAAGCGGGGACTGTACCCGTGTAAGTATACTTGCTTTACCTTAAAAAGTACCGGTTCTGGTTTTCCACATGCTTGGCTAAAAAGCATCGTCTTCAGTGGTATGGTGATGTATGCGTGAAGGGATAGCATTTTAGAGCAAATTTTTATTGCGTATCGTGAAATGTTTTCATGTTGAAGTCGTGATCTGGGGCTTAAAAGAACTTTCGAACAGAAAAGTGGAGTTTGAGTTCTGCCATAACTTTTCCGCCAGATTTTGAGATGTCGATAGTATAGCACCTGTTTGGCTTGCCTATGAAAGGGTATCCTATGGTTATCATGAATGGCATCCATATCCAGGATTGCTGGAAGCGTTAATTCAGTGTTGCAATGCTTGTGAGATCAGTTGCAAGCAGCTGTGAGCATCGATCAGCTAGCTACGACATCGGCTAGCTCGGACAACACAATTGCATCCTCAGGATGTTTTAAGCATGTCCTACTTGAGGACATTAGGGCATCCTGAGGACATCAATTTAAGTATCCTCGAAAGATACTCAAGTGATCCTATTGTCCGGCCTCAAGATGTCCTCAGAACACCCTAAAGTGGCCACGCAAGGATTGCCGCCGTGCATTTTAAGGGCCACTTTTTCCGGGTTCAGTTCTCATTGTTTCTTTGTTTTATTACATGTAGGCCTTACTAACATTATTGTATACACAAATTATTCTACACACCGCTCGTGTATGTCATGATGTCGACAACAAACATGCTCTGAACTCGCACAACTAAACCACGGCAAGTACAGTAAAACATTTTATTAACGTTACAAATACTTCGCACACAAAAAAAAGGGGTGTAGCTTGACACCTATTCGCAAGAAAAACAGTATATGGCACTAACACAAGTCCGACCTGCGTGGTTTTGTTTTACTAAGGCACAAAGAAAAATGTTGGGAACGGCGAACTTTGAAATATGCCGATTACGAACTGCCTCAGGTGACTAACAGATGGTCGTTAGATGCTTGAACACATGACTGGCCTGTCGTTTTGCTTGGAATGCGCACACGTGGGGAGTTCACACTTGTGCTTAGTTAGGGCGTGGTGAGGAAAACCACATCGACCTCTTCATTATTATCGAGGCCACCTGGTTGTACATCTTCCTCAGTCAGGCGCCAAATAGGCATCACAAGATAACGCGACATACACACTCCTATTGAAAGAGCTCTAGTGGACGCAAGTTACTGGCTTCATACATGCGTCATCCTGGGATATTACCTCCCATGGCACACAACACGTTTTTTGCGCTCGCGTACGTGGCCATTTTAAAAGTGAAGCAGTTGGCTTGGTGTGTCTTGGCTTGACTACAATAATACCTTGAGTAGCCCAACTTCACAGTACGATGTACTTTACAGTACGATGTACTTTACAATACGATGTACTGAAAAAAAAAAAAGTTTTTCGCAGCTCTCACCGTGACCCCATTTCTCAGCCTTGCGATTCCGAGAAAAGGATTTGGTTCGGCAATTGAAATTTTTAAGTTTACTGTGGAGTATCAGATGCAGTGCCTTCTCCAGATTAGGTTCCTGGGCTGAAAAAAGAAATAAATGCTATACTTACAGGTGCAAATTGTAAAATGCTCTGACTTTAGAAGAAAGAGTGCAAAAATTAGAATTTTCCTCCCTGAGTGCACGGGAGGACGCCTGTGAAGCAACTTTACGGCTGATATTTTGAGGAGGTGCTGAATACATCTTTAAAGGAACATTTTGAGTATTTGGTGGGAAATATACTGAGGACATCCTGAGGACGTCGAAGGAAATGTGAGGACGTTTGTACCATTTGAGGATGTCCTGAGTACGTTTGTTGTCTGGGTGAGGACGTTTGTGTCATTTGAGGACGTGAGGACATCCTGAGTATGTTGTGTGTTGTTTTGGCACGGAAGTTGAAGTTCGTAGCCCAAAGCCGAAATGACAGTTGAGCAGCTTCTAGTGGGCAGTGGGTGCAGTAGTTGAGGTGGCTTATCCCTTAAATAGGGATACATTTATTACCTATTTATTAACTCGTTGTACTAAGGATGTCTCTTTTTTTCTCCTTCCCTCTCTCCCCACTACAGGATCAACTGGTGGTTACCGGCACTGCCATTTTCCCTCCTGATCTTCGTGTACGACGAGATTCGTCGCTTCATTCTACGTCGCAATCCAGGAGGATGGGTTGAAATGGAGACCTACTACTGAACATTGCCCACGCGTAGTTCTGTTATCTATCTCTCTCTCTCTTCGAACAGACTTCCTTCGTTGTACACGTCTTCGTTTTTTTTTCTCTCGACTTCTTCTTTGACAGACCTTCGTTTACCATCGCATTTTTTTTTTCTACCTTATTTTAAATTGAAAGCCGTGTTGGGAGGGAACCCTCCACCTCCTTCCCGAGAAATGCTGAGGGAAAAAAAAAAATGTACCAGGCCACGGCACACACACTTTTCGCGTTCGTAGCCTTAGTGTTGTTGTCGCTAGAAAGAGAGGGGGTGGGGGAGAGGGGGAAGTAATCGCTGCACCTTTGTAGTTTGTGAGCCGCTTTAGGGGGAAGGCGGAGGGAAAGAGAGAGAGAAGGCATTTGAACCAAGGAAGGATGGGAGGAAAAGAGGGGGAAAAAAAGACTGCGCCGAGTGCCCTGTGTTCGACGGCTGAGGAGGAAGACGTGACGGAAACTACGGAGGGAGCCCACTGCGACTCGGGCTCCATTTTTCTCTCGTTTTTTTTCGACGGCATGAGCCGCACATCGAAGGCCAGTGTGCAAGGAAGAGGAGACCTCTCGAGTGTTGCGTCAGGAATTGCTGCCATGGCGTCTACCCCGCTGCCTACCGGGCTATCCCCCCCCTCCAGGCCCATCGACCGAGTGGGGGAGTGCCGAGCGCCATGCGGGTTGTTTTTCGAACTCCCTTTGTCCTCCTTTTCTGCCACAAGAAACTCTCTTCGCAGTAGCCTGTCCCCGGTAACCTTCCCATTTGTTTTCTCTCCCCTTTGGCTGGAAAACTTCACTGTGCCTCCCTCAGCGAGTGCTCTGCTTTATGTTCTCCTTCTGGTGTAGATATCTGGAGTATTCTAAAATTCTTTTTGTCACCCGTTGACTATTATTAACCAGCATTTCTCGCTCCTGAATTTTTTTTTTTTTTTCTCTTTTTGCTTGCTTTCTTTGCCAGTGGCTGTACACCGTACCACCACTCTATTACCTCCGGCTGCCACTTCATCCCATTATCAGTGTACACTTTTTTTTTTTGTTGTTGTTGTGCGTCGTGTATCATACAGATTTTTTTGCCTGCTTTTGTCTCGTTTCTCGTTGGGTATTTGCTTGAAGGGGGCAGTTCTATGTTAAAAAGGTAACCTGGAATGGAATCGCGATGTGGAGAGGGAAAAAGCTTTGCGATTTCTTTCGGAGCGTTGCTGTTGAACGGAAGGAAAAGACAAGGTTGGGGGATTGGGTGGCGTTTCCTGTTCCACCTAGTGTTTTTTGTGTGCGGTGTTAGTTAGTTAAAAGGCAGCAGCAGGGAAAGAACTTAATAATATAAACACTAGCGAGCAAGTTCACAACATGCAAGTCTGAGTGAACATTCCACAGTTGCGTCCCAGTCCTTTTTTTTTTTTTTTTTTTTTTGCCCACCCTCATCACCATGTCCCGGTCTTAAACAAAAAGACACCCGATACCACCCACTGCCTATCTTCTTTCTCCCTTACAACCACTTCCTTTCGTCACACGGAGAAGTGGGTCAGCGGGAGTGGCCTCTGCATGCAACATGCACACACAGGCAACCAACTGAGGTGTGTTAGTTCTCAGACGTAGTGAGCTCTTTCTTCTTTTTCTTTTTAGCGTTTGTGATCCTTGGATTGCTTCCGTTCTATTACCACCCACTCGAAGCATCGTCTGTGTTGGTTTCCTTAGCCTTGAACTACGAGAAACGGTGGACCTCTTTCTCGCAAAGTGAAAGTAGTTTCCGACTCGCAAAGAGAGAAGAGGGGGGAGAGTGTCAGAGACAGCACATTCCTCTTTGCGAGTGTCGTAGGGGAGAGGGAAGAGGTGAGAGAGAGAGGTGCCAGATCGGAGACGGGCGACGTCGTTCATACCCGGTGCAGCTAGGTAAAGAAGAAAAAAAAAAAAGAGAGAATCCTTTGACATTTTGGTAGCGTGTATTGTAGAGAATTCATACAACTCTAGGTATAAATGGTGAGACAGGTAGAAACACAAGCAGCCGCGGCATGTTGAGGTTATATTGTTGCCACTACTAACACCTTCTCGTCTTCTGTTGCTTTCCCCGCTGGTTTCTGTCTCTTCCCTCTCCGAGTGGGCGGGATTGGTGTGTTCGCTAGATTGTACCATGCCAAGAAGACGTCTCTATCGCTTCTTCTGTTTTCCCGACAGAGTCTTGACATGTGTTGCGCCTTGGTTTTGTTTGTTGTATACACACTATTGCATTTCATAGGCATATGCTGTCTCTCTTATCTGTTGTGCTTTGTTTCGATTTCGTTGCTCCGACGCTGGGGGAAAACGGTTGCTTGCACTACTAGTGAAACAAGGGCACGTGTTTCTTGGGGGTTGAGACTGGAAAAACACTCGAGTGCGGAGCGGGAGCGTGGGCTTCAGACTGCCGCTGGCACGTCCCCAAAACCTCGCCCCCTCCACACTTCTCGGTAGCGTCTTGGTTTCACGTAGTAGTGAGAGAGCAGAGCTTTTTTTTCGGCTTGTGGCTGAAACGCAAAAAAAAAAGGGTGGGTGCAATGTTTTCAACTTGTCTTGCGGGTCTGTGAAAGAAAAAAAAAAAACAAGGGAAGCAGCAAAAGTCTATAGGTCACTGCAGGTAATGCGTGGTGTTTATTTTCTGTTGTCTCGTTCTGCTGAGTATCTCGATGTTTTGCGGTAATCTTTTATTTTTTACCTCACTTTTAGTGTCGTGCTACGTCGTTTCAGAGCAATGTGTCCGTGTGAATTTTCTTTTTTAGTGCTGGTTTGGTTTTCTGAATAACGGCTGCTGCTAACCTTGCCTGGCATGCACACACAAAAAAAGAAAACTCTCTTGGGAGTCAAAAATGTGGCAGTGTGGCCGTCGTGTCAACAACTGCGTTTGGCCGTGGTCGGCCAGTGCGTGCCGCAAGGTTCCCTAAAACACGGTGCAGCAAAAAAAGTTCGGTTGGTTACAAATTGAGCACTTCTGTTCAATCGCTGGTGCATTGTCTCCTTCTCTTGCCCTTCATTCGCAGGAAGCATTTCTCTATGTTCGAATACGTCTGTTCATGCTGCGTATTACCATTTCACGAAGAACTTGTATAGACTTCAGAAATATTGCTCTATAGAAAGTTGTAAAGAAGAAACACATGCTATATATTATACATAACATATAAATACGTACCAATTACATTTTTAATTGTGACTGTCATGTAGCTTGCCACCATAAACGCCTGGTTTCTTTTTTTCCTTTTCACTTTTCTCGTTTTGCATTTGGTGGGGGCGAAGGAAAAAAAAAACTGCAGGTGCCGATAGAGAACTTTCTTTCTTTACTTTGCGTGTGCAATGGAACGATGATGGTACAAAGAAAAATAATTGTGCAAGGACGGGATATTTTTACGGACCTTATATCTAGCACGCATTTTTATTGTATGGAAAAAAGTGGAGTAGCTGGTTTGAGGAATAAACGAAATGAAATGTTTTTTTGTTTATTTTTGTTTTGTTCGGCTCCCCCTGGCTATGCGCGGGGGGAAGGAGGAAATGTACGAGGGGACGAAAAGGTGGCCACGGATGGAACTTGGCGGCCGCTCCTTCCTTGGCACGCTTTCGAAGTCGTTGCGTGTGGTGCTACGACTCGACCCATGTTGGGGGCTGGTAAAGGGAAGGGAAAACTGCAGCTAGCTTTGGAAAGCGTGGAACATGTTCGGTGCGGACGAAAATAAACTCTACATGGAGACGTTTCATGCCCACAGTGTAATAAGCAAATCTCTTGAAAAATTCTTGTCTCCTGTACTGCTTAGGCTAATGGAAACGCAACACCGTTACATTGGGGGATGAAGTCTTAGCAGTTCATGCACTCCGAATTTGTGCAAGTTGCAGTTCTTTGTGTTATCAACATGTTCAAAAGATTGGCACTGGGGGGGTTCTGGACGTGCTATCAAAATCGGTTAACTTGGGCTAAATGACTTAAGAACTAAGATACGTTGCCGATATCTGAATCCGCCACTTCCTATGTCTGTGCAGCTTTCTGCTTGAGAGCCACCTGAGCACACTAAACACGTGTTCGTAGAAAGTTCAATGTTGCGGTACCATTAGCCTACTCGGGAGTCTTGCCACCATGTGGCGTCCCTCAAGGCTGCAGTCTGGCGCCTCTGTACTTCACTATTGGCATCGAACAACATCAGCACTGCGCTGCCACGTCTTGCACCAAAATGATCCACGTGGCCCAAAGAAACACTCTGTCTTTGAAAGAGATGAACGGCTTAAGTTATCGGTGGGGCAATACTGTGGACTGAAGGAACAATTTACGCTCACAATTAACAAGTCCCCTCCTCGTCGGCTTATTACTGAATGTGCTTGTGGAAGAATACTGTCTGCGTGCGCAAGTGTTTCCGAAACTTTGCAACCATAGGACAATAAAAAAAAAAAGCTATTCAGGTGAACGAAGCTGTTTACTGTTGCACTATAGCTACAATAAAGAATTTTGTTTAATGGACAGAATGTGTTCATAGTTATGTTTACAGATATGTTTAATAAAAATTCCTTGACAAAAAAGAGGAACCCAGCTTTCCAGTTTGTTCAGTGTCGGAGTGCTTTTGAAAAAGTTCAAACTGGCAATGGAAGAAGTTAACGTGGCTGCCGGTGGAGTGGCGCCCTTTTCCGTCCTGGAGTGTGAATGATGTGCCCTGGCACAGAGGCATTGTGTGCAAATAAAGTTTACGTCTAACTGGAGGAATGTATGTATGGCACAAGACTTCGAAGTGTGGGGCCCTTCACACCCCCTGGAGAGCTTGTCAGAACCTCGCTATACAGCAGTTGGGACCCATCAAAAGCTTCCTTGTCTGACGATTCACTTGGTCTGATTGTGCACTAGGCTACAACTTAATGTCCCCTTAATTGATCCCGTTCTGCCGCCTTAATATGTTGTGAAGCCTCAATGAAACGAAGTCCTTTGAGCAAGAAACTCAGTTCGCCCAGAGTGACGCTTTACAAAATCTGAAGAATTTGCTCCCTGCAGTGAAGTGTGAACTCCATGAAACACTTCAAATAAAGTGATCATGGAGATTTACTGTACGCACATTCCACTGGTTTAAGTAAAACTGAACATAGCAAAAATGTCTCCAAAGCTGTCGGTGAAATACAAGACTGTAGAACTTGCGTAGTCTCCCTAGAACACAAAAAAGCCCAACTATCGGGTTTGCATACGCACTATACAAGTATTGTGTATGGGTCCACCTCAAAAGCTGCTTTGAATATGTTGTACCCCGTGCTTCACGTAGGACTCTGCCTTTTGCCTGGTGCTTTCTGGGTATGCTCCACCGAAAGCTTGCACGTCGAGGTGCATGCATACATGTATTCGGACGGCTCCAACATATGCTGTAAAATCGATTTTGCAAGTCGCCTGTTTAGTGCTATCATTCACACATCGTCTGTGAACCGGCGTTTAATCTGCCCGTCAGTTTCTGCCCCCTTTGTCAGCTCGCATGAGAGAACAAATCTGAGGCCTCATTTCTATGAGGCATGCATAATTGCTCCCTCACTGCTTGCTGGGCTTCACGGCCCATGAGACCTTTTTGGAAACCGGATGAATGTCGAGAGTACTGATTTCACATTTTTGACAACACAATTAACCACACACTACATTCAAAGACAAGTCGTGCACAAAGTGAGCACTGAAGTTTTGGTCAGCCTGTCTGTGTCCCCTGAATCAATCGGTGAGCGATATGGCTGGTAGGTGTGCTCGCCATTGGGTCCCTGACGCTGTAACTTAGCAGCGGCGCACTGCAGTTGCTCGTTGGTGGTTGGCAGTCGGCAAGCCACCTGTTGGTTGCAGGCGCGTCGCACGACCGGCAGCAGGCTGTTACCCACAGGTATAGTGCCTAGAATATACTGGCACTATACCACAGGTTCCCAGTGCCCACCCGTGGTTCATGGGTCGGTCACGTAGCCGATTGAAGGGAACGGGGAGAAGGAAGATGACCGTAAAAAAGCTGCATTTGAAAAGGAGCGCCGCGCTAGGTAAACGGTGAGGGGCAGGAGCGCGTGTAGGAAAGAATGAAATTGGGTTAGGGCGAACACCACCCAGAAAGTGGGGGAGGAAGCTGGGGAGATTGGATGGAAGGTGAGGCAGGAGCGACCGTGAAAGGGACCATTGGTGGAGGGGAAGCTGTGGAGAGGGAGAGAGGAAACCCTTTTATTCTGGCTCGAGAGAGTTGCTGTTGATCGAGGGGAGCGTAAAGAGCGGGTTCGAAGGGGAAGGAGAAGACTCGGCACAAGCGCACTATTCGGACCTCCTTTCAATGATCCATCATCTCTCTCCTCCCTTTCTATCCTTTTTTTCTGTCTGTCCTTCTAGACTGAGGTGCCCTCATCCTGAGAGGCAGTTATCGGCTGGGTTCTTCTCTCCTTTCTCTTTCAGTAAAGCAGCACACACACGTAGATTATGCGAACGGAAGCAACGGAAGCACGACAGTCATCTCTACATATGCCATCAGTCAAGGAAAATGAAAACGACTGCTAAAAAAACGACAGTATACTTGTGTGCTGAATTCCTGCGCACAGCGGCATCTGGCCGGGCAACGTTATCGCCTACCGGTGCGCTGCTGTGGCCGCACTGCGCAGTGCAGCATGAAACCACTGTGCAGCATGAAACCGCAGTGCAGCATGAAACCAATGATACGAAAGTGACTCAGACTGCGACCATAGCATGGCAACAGCAACACGTACAGCAAACTACACGTGATGAAACAACAGATTTGTAAAAGTTCACAAGCAATATAGATGCACTGATACACACACGCTACACGCCTTCTACACGGGACACAACCATAAGTTTGCGTCATGGTATACGTCTTTCGGTCCTTTGTGTCGGACTCGGTTGAATCATACAGCTCGGGACGACGTGAGACCTCCCTGAAATCCATACTAAAGCCATGGCTTGTCTGAGAACATTATTGCTGTGACAATCGTCAAGGGCTCAGACCGCCCATAACGGACTTGACCAATCCCACTTAATTGGTATGCTTTTCATTTTAAGATGAGGAAAAGGAGAACACAGAAGCAAGCACGTAATATTTTTCAAGCGAAGCTTGTATTGGCCAACTTGCACCGTCGGTGGTTGTGTACGCCGAAACGCCTCGCGGCAATGCCAACTTTTCCACGTGATTTAATGACTAAGACGATGATGATTATACCCTTCAAGTGCTTGGAACTTACCGCCTGTTGGGGAGTGGCCAGGGATAAATTGTTGACTGCGCACCCCCCCCCCCCTCCCAAGCAACCACCGGACGTCCGTCGGCGGTCCACAGTGCGTCCATTCCGGCTCTAGCGGACATCCGCAGAACGCCCGTTTTAGGGCCGATGGACGTACCATGTACGTCCTCGGTACGTCCGGATTTAACACTTCCGCACGTCCATGGTCAGACGTCCGAAATTGGATGTATGTTGGATGATCAGTAAAAATTTCCAGAATCACATAAAGACAAGCTTATGTTCCTCCAATGAATACTACACCGCACAACACCAACGGACTACCAGGCAGACAGGCATAATACATAGGTACAGTGAACTTGCTTCACATGTTTCGTTAGCGGTTCTCAATTCTTACATCCTTCCCCAAAGTGATCATCGTTGAAGTCGGTGAGGGGCTTCAAAAGAGTAAAAAAAAATTTGGCTTAATTTTAGAAATTTGGAGGTGAAACTTGCAATATACAAGTCAGGGTGTTCATGTACAAAATCTGTTTAATTCAAAAGCAAAGCAGCTTCAAAGCAAAGTAGCTTTTACGTTTTTGCTTTTTAGTCAATTTAAGCCATGATTTGATGCTTCATAGTAACTTTGTGCGTACACTGGCGGATGTCCTTCGGACTTGTACATCCGTTTCTGGGTGTCCACCGTACGTCCGAAAATGTATATCCAACATCGACGTACCGCGGACGTATAGTGGCCGTACAAATTGGGCATTGGATTTTCGGCTGTATTTCGGACGTCTCACGTACGCCCGTGGTTGCTTGGGCCATTTGAGCTCGCCGTTCGCAGCTGTTTTATTTACCCTTTGCAAAAAGGCGGACAACAATGAGAATACAGCAGTGGTAACACTGGTATGGCACCATAACTAGAGTGAACTAGAATAGGGGAGTGGCCCGAGCGGGAGGAGACGGCGTTGCTTTCGGCCACGGCCGGGCTAGAGAGGGAGCGGCGCGCGCTGTCATGAAAGCGCGCGCTGTCATGAAAGCGCGAGCGGCGCGCGCTGTCATGAAAGCGCGCGCCGCTCGCTCTCTAGCCCGGCCGTGTTTCGGCGTGCCGCGCGCCGTCGACCACCGCTAGGGTGGCTAGTGGCGCTGGTGCACGATCTCGCAGGCGGTCAGCCGCGCCGGGCGACCGCGCTGTCGCCGCAGCCCTCGATCAGACCGGACGAAACGTAGAACTTGGAAGGCGGTGGGTGCACGTGCGTTCGGTTGAATTGGTGCGGAGGTTCTGACGTGTTTTTCAAAACAGTGAGAGAGTGCATTTCGTCAAGGACCAGCATGTGAGGAAGACGGCGAAAAGAAGGACTGATACGCACTGTTTTGCCCAGGCTGTCACGCCGGCTATCAGGGCGTTCCAAAGGAGTCTGATTGCCGCCCCAAGAGACGAAGAGGTTCGAAAAAAGTGGAAGCGCAATTTGCGCCGGCAGGAGAGAGAGAGACAAAACTTTTTGTATCGAGCTTTTAGGTGGGGTGGTTCCTCATTTCAGGTAACCATGTGTCGTCCCCAGGGACGCCGGAACCGGGGGGGCAAGGGGGGCCAGAGCCCCCCCAAGCATTTTTATGTCAGGGCTCGGCCCCCCCTACTTCCTGCCTCATTGACATTTTTTTGCGCAACTTACGGTCTCCAAGTTTCTATAAATTTGGCTCCATCACTGACGTGAGAGTAGCCAATTTTGCGTTGATAATACTCGCAAAACGTGACAGCTGCAGCCACGGATTACCGAACCGACACGCTGACACTGGTCTGCGTGGCTGCAACTTGCGCTGAGGTAAAAAAAAGCGGGAGCTGTTTTCTCGTCTCCCTAGGCCTGCAGTCTCAGACGTTTCTTGTGCGGGGTTACAATAGGTATTGTACTGACTCAGCATCGCGACGTGGAATAATTGCCACCACCACCACTACCAACAACATCATCATCATCATCATCGGCCTATTTAAGTCCACTGCAGGACGAAGGCTTCTCCCATTGACTTCCATCCGCTCCTGTCCTGCGCTGTTCGAGTCCATTCTTTGCTTCCGAACTTTCGTATTTCGTCCCTCCATCGAGTTACCGGCCTTCCCCTCCTTCTGGTCCCGTCTCTCGGTAGCCACTCAGTTACCCTGGTGGTCCACCGGTTGTCATTTCGTCTCATTACATGGCCTGCCCAAGTCCATTTCTTCTTATTTTGAATTATGATATCTTCTACTCGAGCGTGTTCCCTGATCCAGGAGGCTTCGTTTCCTGTCCCTAAGTGTTACTCCTATCATTATTCGTTCCATGGCTCGTTGAGCCGACCTAAGTTTTCTTTCCAATTGTTTAGTAAGGCGCCAAGTTTCCGCCCCATATGTCAACACCGGTAGTACGCATTGGTTGTATACTATTCTTTTTAGTGATAGAGGTAGCTTAATTTTGAATATTTGGGGGTGCTTGCCGAATGCACCCCGTCCCATTCCTATCTGGGCCAGATTTCTTTCTCGTGGTTAGGGTCAGCACTGACAACCTGTCCAAGATGGATATAATCTTCTACTTCTTCTAGTATTTCGGTACCTAGGCGGAAGAGAGTGCTTCCAGCATGTTTATTTAGCATTACTTTAGACGTATTCATGTTTATCTTTAATCCGATGGCCCTCTGACTAGGTCTTGAAGCATTTTTTACAGGTGTTCTGCAGTCTCACTGAACAAGACTATGTTGTCCGCAAACCTCAAATGGCTCAAGAATTCTCCGTTTGCCCGTAATCCCACCTCTTCCCAGTTAAGCTTCCTAAATATATTTTCCAGACATGCTGTGAACAATTTTGGTGCTCCCTTTCTGATCGTAAACTTTTCGCTTTTCGTGTGGAGGATTTTCCTGCCCGTACACCCCTTATATATGTCGTCTAGGAGTCTTATGTAAGTCTCCTCGATTCCCTGGTCTTTTAATGCTTCCAGCACTGCTGCGGTGTCTAGCGAATCGAACGCTTTTTCATAGTCTATGAATGCCATGTGAAGGGGTTTATTATACTCCGCTGATTTTTCAATTGCTTCATTGATGACATGGATGTGATCTGTCGTCCTTTTCTAAAGCCGGCTTGTTCCCTCGGTTGTTGGAAATCTAGGCTGTCGCTTATGCGGTTAACTATTACCTTGGTAAACAACCAACACACCACCGAGGAGGCTGATCTCCCTTCTTGTGGATAAGAACCCCCCCCCCCCCCTTCCCGTAGGTGCGCTGCGCCACTGCTAATGGTGCTTTACATTACCTGCTTGTAGGGAGGCGGCGGCAGCAAAGAGACGAGTGCATTGAACCTTCGGGTCGGGTTATAACTATGCGAACTGACCCCTTCTTCTGGCGGCTTTTCTGTTTTAATCCGGTATTCAAATCCATCCACGCTCTTTCTCCGTATTTTTCCACGAACAAGCGCCCTCCCGTTCCCCAACGGCGTGTCGAGGGAAAACATGAAGTACAATGGCTAATTGTGTCTTACTTTACCTGCCAGTGGCGAGGCTGCGGTAGCACAGACACAGGCGGCGGCAGCAGAGAGAGGAGACGAGCCGTTTGAACCTTTGGGTCGCGAACTGACCCCTTCTTCTGGCGGCTTTTCTGTTTTAATCGGGTATTTAAATCCATCCGGGCTCTTTCTCTGTATTTTTCCACGAAGAAGCACTCACCGTTCCCCATCGGCGTGTTGCGGGAAACGCATGAAATACAATAGCTAATGGTGTCTTACTTTAACTGCCAGTGGCGAGGTTACGGTAGCGCAGACACAGGAGGCGGCAGCAAAGAGACGATAATTGCCTGGTGGGGTCATTCTCCCCGCGCGAGAAAGCGGCAGAGGGGCGCGCAGCTCCAAGTCAGTCTGGTCGGAAAAGGGGATTGACTCGTCACGCCGTGGCGGGGGAAGCAAGGCTTGAGAGTGAGTGGAGGAGACAAACTAGAAACGACTGCTATTGATCCTTGAGGAGTGCTACCGAGGCTGAAAGGCGACGCCGAGCTTTTTCTGTCTTATCAGTAATGCTTGTCAGTAAGTGACGGCGGCAAGCGAGGTACACCAGCTTTTGATGGGTGAAACTGAAGAAAAACCGGCGAGCAGGATTTCGTATTTGTGTTGCACCGGAAGGGGCGACGGAGCGGACAATGTTACTATGCACCAGAAGCCGAGGCGGCAGACAGACGACCATTCTTGCGATGGATGACCATAGCTCTCGAAAGTACGGAGAATTCGGCGCGTCATCGTAAAAGCCACGTGGAAGACCTTAGGTTAACGCACCCACCGGCATGTGTGGTGGTTTGGCGGCAAGATAAGCCGCCAAACGATGCCGCGCCGCCGTGCAGAAGCGCCAACAACAGTTGTTCTGTGCCACCCGTTTCTCCCCTCTATTCCACGTCTTTGTCGAAACCGCAGGAGAGAGAGAGAGAATAACTTTATTGTGTGCCCGGTGGGAAAAGGAAGAGGTTGGAGATCCTCCTCGGTCCTCTTCCCCTTTTTAGGCGGCAGCCAGGAGTCCTTGGACCCCGGCGGCGTCTTCAGCCATCCGGACGAGTTCGACTTGAACTTCGGGATCGGAGCTGAGCAGCGCGGTCTCCCACTGCTCGTTCTGTGTACATTATAGGTGTGCAGTCCTCACGTTCGTGCACGGCGTGTTAGCTCTCTGAAATGGGGAGGAACGGAGTGTTTCTATGTAAAACGCGTATGGCGGCACTTTAGCTCAACGCATCCAGCGGCATGCGTATTGTGGCGGCGGAAGGGCTCGCACGTGGGCCAGGTCCTTTAGCTTTAAAGAATAGCGCGAAAATAGCGCGAACGATGCCGTGGCGGCGTTGAACATCCTGTAAGGTGCTGCAGTGTGTCCCCCCCTTCCTCACCTATTTCCTGCGTTTTTTTCTAACCGGCAAGGGCATTGAGCGTAAGTTTGTTGTGGGTATGCAGTCTTGCAGTGCGCCCAAGGCGTGTCCCTCTTTTGAGGGTGGTGCAGCAGAGAGGGGACCTGTCACTTTTCCGATGGGACAGCATTGTTTGCGGAGACTTTCTGACGTTGGAAACCACGAAACGATGGGCAGATTAAAAGGCCCTGCGGCGGGTCACAAGGTGTTTAAATAAGCAAGTTCAGCTTGTGCGAAGCTGCACTAGTCCTTCGCACAGGAGGCACGACGGCGACCGGCCCTACTACCGGACCGGCAGACTGCGCTCGCTACGGTATGTACCGTCCTTTACAATTATTATCAGTTCGGTAGGCCTGTTTAGTCTTCCTTTTTTGGACATAGACAATCAGTCACTTATACACGCTACGCTACAAATTCACTAGGCCCGTTGGCGCAGTTTGTGAGCAAAATAGTCGTCATTTTCCATTTAGGCGTTGGAAAGGACGTTCTTATGAATTTATCCACATGTTGCCCTTAATTCTTGAGACGCGACAGCCTGTTCTGATCTTATGTTCTACTTCCTCCAATCAGCATGTAACGACTTTGGCAGTACTTTTAGACCGAGTTTACTACATAAAGATCGGTGAGATACTGTAGGCTTTTAGAAGCAAGATGCATCCGCGCTAATACCTTGATGGACGTGAACGGAGAACGAAAAGAAGTTATGATATAAAGTTCTCATTAAAGAGCATTGCTGGTACCCGGTAAGAAAGTCGAACGTTATTTAGCTAGGTCATGAATTTTACTTGATGTTTGTTTTTATTTCTTTTGACGATTTGATATTTACGCTTGATGTAGAAAAAGAAGACTGTTTCCTTTTGATCGTAAATCTTGATCGTAATCTTCTTGCACATGAACTGGAATTCTATGCTATTCGAGGTATGGCTTTCAGCCTTATTACATTATAATTTAGTCATCGTTCCCAGTTTGTGACAATAATACAATTGCAAGTCGGATATTCAGGAAACATGTTCTGGTGTTCCCCAGGGCATTATTCTAGGACTGCTCTTATTTCATATTTATATTAATGACATTGTGCAGATAGACCCGTCAGTGAAGTTCGTAATTTACGCCGACGACACGAGTTTGTTTATCGCAGAAGAGGCTAGCGAGAGATTACTCCAAACGAGGTAATGAGGTCGTTGAAAAATTAGCCGTATGGGCTTGTTGCAGTGGGTTCAAGAATAACACTGAAAAATCTAAGGCAGTTATTTCTGGTGCAAAAGGTGAATATGTCAATAAAAACCAATATTTAGTTTTAAATGCGTGTCCTGTAGAGATTGTAGCCAGCTTTAAAAATCTTAGGAGTAGTTTGGGAACACATGCTTTGGGAATTGCACGTTGACCAAGTTGTCAACAAACTGTCGAGAGTAACGAGATTGCTTTACAAAAATAGTGACCTATTGCGGACGAATACAAAGCTACTCATTTATTATTGGCTGTTCCTGTCGTACTTAAACTGTTGTTTTCTTGTTTGGGGCCCAACAACGGTTACAAATATTCCTACAATATCTAGGTGCAAAATAAAGCTGTTCGATTTATACCCAACGTTGCAGCAGACAAGCCAACTAGATCTTTGTTCAAATAGTTTGGTTTAGTCAACACGAACATTTACTATAATTACCGTTTATGGAAGGCGTGGGTTGCTGAGAGAATAAGGGAAACGTTTTCTAATTGTACTATGTCCAACCTAACCGTTAAAGAGCATTCCTACAACACGAGACGACCTGATTATTAGACTCTCCGTCCCACTAGAACAAATTATGACGACCACTTGATGCAAAACATTGTCCCGAAACTTTGGATGAGCAGTGGAAATCGACTTACATTCAAAGATGGGCTTGATTTGTATGTATAGCGTAGTGTTTGAGCGCCATTGTCGCTAATGTAGCGTGTTTTTAACTTTACCACCTTTCTTATTTTTTTCCGTTTCCATTGTTTGCGAGTTGTACATCTCCCATGCAAGTGTTGTATAGGTGTTTGTAGCATGCAAATTTTGGTTTTTCTCTGATGTGAATAGCTTTGTTTGAATTATTTATGATTTCACTGTTGTACGCCATTTTCTTTTCTCCGAGTGGGAGAACTTTAACAGTTTGGTTTGTCACCGAAGCATCCCGTGATTTTCTCACATATGTGTTTTTATGTTAATGTTTTTAATACGTTTTCTCATGTGGTATTACAACTATGTAGCTGCTGACCTTGTAATCGGGCGGGGGGAGGGGAGCAATGTCAAGCTACGAATGTTTCTATTTGCAAACATTAAATAACGTTTCTATGTCGACGTCTATGACAGCCACCACTTGGGGGGTCTCGGGGCCTTTGGGCTGTCTTTCAGATTTTTTTAAATAGGCCATAAAATATCCCGAACCCGAATTACCGAATTAAAAATACTTCCTAGCTCTCATATTATAACAGCCACATGCTGCTCGACATTTCCTAATACAAATGCAATTTAAGTTCCCATTATTCAAATTGATATAGCCCTCGGATTACGGATCACCGCTTTTCTATACAATAAAATATTTGGCCTCTATATATTTTCTTTCGTACTGGTTACAAACTGTTCAAAACAGAAAAAGAAACAGGACAGAGGTCTATCAACGCTGAGTTTGGTTCAGCTCGATCCATGTTGCACTGTTAGTGCAACAAAACCAAACGAACTGGGGCATTGATCATGCCGACGTGTGTTAGGTGTGGGCAGCGTCAACTAACGGCTCTTTTATTTGATCCCAGCCCTCACGCAATGCCCGGCTCCCAAAGAAAGATCAGTGGTTTCTTTCTACCAGCTCCAAAGCGTGCATGCCTTGGAAGCAGAGATTGTCAAGGTATAATAATGCACAGATTTTTGTATATAATCACGAGTTCTGTTTGTGTGAATGCCTCCGTTCAACAATTCTCTTTGCTTCTACGCTTTTCTCTGTCGCTACCAGATATTTCTTCTGAAAGACCCGGCCTACAGTGTCATCGCGCAGAGCAAGGCACAGGCCATGATGGTAATAATTGATATTTCATTGATACATTTTTGCATTTTAAAAGTGGCATTTTGAGACAGTTAAGGACGGTGCGAATTTTGCAGAAATTGGTCCATCCCGTACCGACAACACGAACGCCGTTGTTGCACAACCATTACCTGACGACAGCGCCCGTCCTCCGGACCTGTCACCACTGTCGACTGATTGCTCAGCGGGTAAGTAGTTTCAGTATATCCAAATTAAGGTCATGCCTATCGGTTATGCCAATAATACTTTTTTGTTAGACATAGGCTAGAGAAAATAGTGTAAACTTGATTTAAAAACCGAATAGGAACAGAAGAAGCAATGAATGCCTTTATTTCATTTGTACAAGCCCAAACATCGCGGCCTGCTAGCCGGACGGAAGAAGCAACCAGCTCGGACGAAATGAGCAATCTGCAATCGCTCGCCTTCAAGAATTCGAGAGAGTTCAAGCGAGGACGAGTCAGCGCTGAACGACCATCCGTCACTTCCGGCAAAAAACTACAGGTTCCCAAAAAACCAAGGAGGTAGATCATGTCAACGTGGCTGGTTTGAGCGATTTTCTTGGCTGTCCTACCAAAGCAAGAGCGACTTAGTCTTTTGTCAAGAGTGCCGTCGACATTTCAAGAAAAAAGGGGACAACACTAGAAATGTGGAGCGAGCTTTTGTTAAGACTGGTTTTAACAACTGGAAAAAGGCTATCGAAAGGTTCAAATCGCACGAAAAGAGCCAATTTCACGTTGACTCCGTGAGCCTAAACTTGTCATACCAGAGAGGCATTCCTGTTTTGAGTCTCCTTTCGCAGCAATGCAACAAACATCAGGAGGATGCCAGGGCAGTACTTCGAGTCATAGTTAGCTCTGTGCGCTATCTCTGCCGCACAGGGCAAGCTCTTAGAGGACAAGGTAAACTGGATGGAAATTTTCTCGATTTGCTTCATGAGAGATCAGAGGATGTCCCGGTCCTTAAGACGTGGATGGCTAAGAGGGACAAATGGGTGAGCGGGGACGTGCAGAATGAGCTTATAGAAATTATGGCGCATACCGTACAGCGAGAGATTGTGGAGGACGTGAAATCCAGCCCGTTCTACGGTATCATCGCTGATGGAACAACGGATGTGAATGGTGACGAGCAGTTCACCTTTTGCGTGCGGTGGGTGCGGAGCAAGACGCTTGAGCTTCGGGAAGAGTATATTGGCATGTACAACGCGCCCGACAGCAGAGCTGAAACTCTATACTCTGCCATCAAGGACATGCTTTTGCGCCTGGGCCTAGACTTTCACTGCGTCCGTGGCCACTGCTTTGATGGGGCGGCAAATATGTCCGGTCGTTTTTCGGGTGTACAAAAAAGAATTAGCGATTGCGAACCGCGTTCTTTGTATGTCCACTGCAGTAATCACTGTTTAGATCTTGTACTGCAGGAGGCTAGCAGGAGCTGCGACATAATTGGAGACGCTCTTAGCACTGTTAAAGATATTTCCAACGTAATCCTCGACTCCAAAAAGCGCAAAAGTGCTTACGCCAACATAGTAGTTTCTACAGGGGGTGAAGTAGATTTGGAGAACGGTTCCAGGCCAAACAATTCACTGCCGCTTTGCCCTACGCGATGGACCGTTAGAGTTAAGTCCATGCAAAGGTTTCTTGACAACTACGCTAGGGTACAGGGGACGCTCAAGGAGCTTTTGGAGACACCAGGTTCAGTGACAGATGGCAGCAAGGCCATTTTCAGGGGTTACTACACCCTTTTGCAGAAATTTGAAACGTTGTTAGGGATCAACATTTCCATAGCTTTTTTCGGCCCTTGTGAAGAATTGGCAAGGGCTTTCCAGAGCTCAACATGTCGAGCGGCGGGTGCAAAAGAGGCTGCAGAGGCTCTCCGCGAGGCGATCTCTCGGCTGCGCTCTGATGCCGCGTTTGAGGAGCTGTGGCACGGCCGCGGCCGTGGCTGTGGCAGCACACGAGCACAACTGCAGCACGCCTATGCCTGAAAGAGCCTCGAGTGTCCAGGCCGGCAAAACCGCCTAGGCGGTACGAGGCGACTGACAGGCCTGTTCAGCCAGTTACACTCGACGTTAAAGCAGCACTGCGCAAGGAGTATTTCGCTGCTGCCGATCGGATTATGAATGAAACGCAACGGCGTTTTGAGCAGCCGGGCATGTTACAGCTCGTAAAACTGGAAGGCATTTTAGCCAGCGCTGCAAGGGGAACTCAGTTCACAGCTGATGGGCTAAAGGCGTCTTTGGGAGTGCATGCAGTAGATTTTGACCAGTGCAGACTCTCGGCGCAGTTTCTGCTCCTACCAACTCTTCTACACGATGCCGATTCCACCACATCCCTGGGCATTTTGAAGATGCTGCAAAGCAAACCGGAAAACATTCGCGAGCTAATGGACCAGGTCGTGCGGTATGTTCAGCTTTTGCTGTCCATACCTGCATCGGTCGCTTCTGGGGAGCGCTCTTTTAGTGCTCTGCGCCGAGTAAAAACTTATTTGCGCAACCGAATGACCCAGAAGAGGTTGTCGCATCTTCTTATTTTGAACATTCATAAGGAAAGAACGGCGGCCCTCAGGTTAGAGGACATCATCAAAGAATTTGTGAGCAGAACAGCGGAGCGAGTAGCAACCTTTGGTCCCGTCTAGCTGTCCGAAATGCCTGCTGCTTTTGTGCATTTTTGACATTCATGTACAGTCATGGTCACATGAAGTGCGAACACAAAATTATGAACAAGAACACGCAAAATTGAAAAATGCTGTTCTTGGAGGTCCAAAAATGGCGCACTGTTGGTATATTTTGAAAGCCACATTTTCCATCTTTGTTATTGTTATTAGGCCACACATCAATGTGACTTGCATGGAGAGAAATCGCGCTATTTATGTGTTCTGGTTTATATTATCCTGGTCGCGTTTCATTTGTCCGTGACTATACATACATGTATTATAGCGTGCTTGTTCGTATTGTTGCATTTCCATTATTTTTATGTCATGTTTTTATATGCGTCAATATACAAATAGAAACAGACCTAACTTTACAGGATGGCATCAAAGAACTTTGGAGATAGCAGCAACCTTTGGTTCCACCTAAGCCCCTATAGCAATAACACCACTGACTGATAAGTGTGATGCTTGTGTGCAATATTTCCAATTGTATGTATATATTATAGCGTGGCTGTTTGTACTGTGGTATTGCAATTTTTGTATTTGTATTACGCTTGTTTTCTGCGCCATTGTATAAACGTACCAAACATTCTGTTGCTTAAATAATATGTCAAATGCGAATAAATATGTGGTCACTGAAAATTCACTCTATTTTCTGCTTAATAGTACGCGGCCTATCTTGACTAAGATGGCCACTCGCAACACATTCTCTTTCTTCCCCCTTCCCCATCCCGTTTATTTTTTATTCAATGAACGTATAATAAGCACAATTTAAAGTTAAGAATAACCAGTGGGTAAAAAAAGATTTTTGCACGTGGTTAATAGAAAAGAAGTCGATTTTTTTTCTTTCTAGCGAAACTCTGATTTTAATCGCGTAAAAATTTCGAAGTACATAAAAAAATAAAAAAAAATTGCTTCAGCCCCCCCACTGAAAATATAGTTCCGGCGTCACTGGTCGTCCCGGCTCGACTGGCCCTCTCGATCAGAAGAAGCTGATCTTGAGGGAGGGAGCTGGACAGCAGTATCTCCCACTGCTCAGGAGTAGGGGAAGGAAAAGGAGGTGGGAGGTCTGGGTTCTTGACGCACTCCCATATGTGCCTGGTTGAGTACAGAATTTACATTGTCCATCGAATTGTGTGGGAAATAACAGATGCATCCCGACTGGATGGGGAAACGTATTTGTCACTATTAGGACAAGCCCCTCACAGAATCGTCGGCTGCAGTGTGCGAGCTCCACTTTGTATACTGGCCGTTCTGCACAGGTTTGTGGTAAACATGGAGAACGCGTTCACTGAATGCTTCAGTCTTCTTGATGAGCTTCATTGGGATAGCATCTTTTACATTTTGAGTGTGGTGAAGGCTAAGCAGCAGTGTGAACTTGGGTGCAGTGATCATTGTAAGGCTGTTGCGGCAGAGGTGCGTTTTACCTCACGACCGGCATTCACTTCTACTTCAAAATCATCAGCAGAAGCAATGCAAAAAAAACGGCAATCTGCAAAGTATGCTAAACTAGGTAAGTTCCCGTAGTACTGGACCAAATTGCGAAAGAAACTGTGACAGCACACTGCAACGTAAGCTGTTCTATCTCGTTCACTGTATGTATATTATAAAAATTACAATCGGGTTTAAAAAAGGTGAAGCTGGGCCATTAGCTGTACACAACTTTGCTTAACATGTAGCATTGCATGTAAGCGTTAGTTAGGTACTGTTCTTTTTTTCTAGTAATTATAACAAGAAGCAACTACAAAATAATTTGCCAATTTGCCTTTCGCCATGATAGCACCTCTGATCTCTGAAAAATAGTAAAGACTCCATACCATGGCATATTGGCAAGCAAGCAGAAGTTAGTTTCGTTTTTGTGCTATGCGGCGCGTCTAAACTTCCTTTTAGGAGATTGAGGGGGGGGGGGGTCAACGTGCTTATTTGCGCACATGTGCCGAATAAATAATACATCAGAGTTGACTGCAACACCTTGGCTAAAAAATTTGTCGCTCTTAAATGCTGCTATACGAGCAATGACGTGTTTTTAGAACCGCGATGCTCTGCCCTGTGCCTAACGGTCCATGCTGAACACCTGCCAGTTCACGAAAAGTAAGTAATTATCGTTCGTCAGGCAGTATTCGGCGTGTTGCGGAGAACACAGGTGACAGTTCATTGACATTCAGAAGCGCCCGCGCCAGATATAAAGCTCGAGGTGAATCAAAATCGCGGATAGCGGAACTAAGGTGCCTGCAACCAGAACGGACCACCACATCGAGGCCACAGTTCTTGTGCTCGACCTGGAGCAGGACTAAGTAAAGCAAAAATCAGGTTTTGTCGTTTAGAATCTTGCTTAGCTTCTGAATGCCTTTGAAAACCGAAAGAGAACGCGAGAACAGAACAGTGCAAGGCCAGACGCGCAGTCTCACGTCTCACTGCGCCAGACCAGCTGCTGATGATGATGATGATCAGTGGCTTTCCCTTTGAATCGGGGCGTCGGCTGTCAGCAACCGACCTGCCTGCTTTATTACGTTTACATGCCCTACTCCCAGGTTAACCTATAGATTTGCTTCCTCCCTCCCATCTCTCCCTCTTTTCTGACTTAAACTCACGCCCCCAGCCCCCTTTTTTCTCCCCTCGCTGTTCTAAATTCTCGTCCGCATGATTACTCCACCTGCGTACCCATCCCTTCCCTGCTTTTCCTCCACCACCACTCTAGTCGCCTCTTCGTCACCTCTATGGCCTTGAAGTTGAGGTTCCCCCTCGCCCCAAATCCCAAGGCCTCCGCCAGCGTCGTTTCCCCCTCACCCCGCGGTGGCCGTATCTCTGTGCAGCTCCTGACAATATGGTCTATAGTTTCCCGATCACTGCCGCAGCATGCACACGTTTCATCCTGCTGCCTGTAGCTACCCGTGTATGCCCGGGTTCTCAGGCACCCTGCCCGTGCCTCGAAGAGCAACGCACTGCCTCTCGTATTGCCATAGAATCCCTCCTTCTTAATTTGCCGTTTCTCTGTCCTATAAGTCTCCAGGGTTTTTTTCGCTTCCATTCTCTCTGCCCACTTCGTCGTCTCTGCTGCCTTTACCTGCTTTTTAACTGTTGTGTAAACCCCGCTTTCCCCTACCGACTTTCCGTACCGCTTGGTCAGCTGTCTGGTCCTCCGTCTCCAGCGCGTGTCCACGCTCCTCAAATACAGGTACTTAAACACCCTCGCGGCCCATTTTTCGTCCTCCATGTCACGAAGTCGTTCCTCAAACTTTATCTTGCTCTGCGCCTCCCTCGCCTCGAAAGACGACCAGCCCATATCCCCTTGTACCGCTTCATTTGTAGTTTTACTGTGGGCCCCTAGGGCCAATCTGCCTACCGCCTTCTGATTTACTTCTAGGCCCGCTTGGGTCTCTGACTTCATGCACAGAACCGAATTAGCGAAAGTTAATCCTGGTACCATGACCCCTTTCCAGACTCCCCTTACCACCTCGTATTTGCTGTATCCCCAGAGGGCTCGCTTCATTATAACCGCGTTCCACCCGCCGCGGTGGCTCAGTGGCTAAGGCGTTGCGCTGCTGAGCACGAGGTCGCGGGTTCGATTCCCGGCCGCGGCGGCCGCTTTTCTGATGGAGGCGAAAAGCAAAAACGCCCGTGTGTACGAGATTTCGGCGCACGATAAAGATCCCCAGGTGGTCAAAATTAATCCGGAGCCCTCCACTACGGCGCGCCTCATCGCCTGCGTTGCGTCGGCGCGTTAAACCCCACAATCAATCAATAACCGCGTTCCGTCTTCCTTTCGTCTTAAGGTGAGCCTCATGCGCCTGCGTGTAATCTTCGCTATTGTTCAGCCATACTCCTAAATATTTATACTCTTTCACCAATGGTATTTCTACTTGCTGCACTGATACTGTTTTGTGCTCCTCGCCGTCATTAAAGACCATGATCCCTGATTTTTCTCTGCTAAAGGATAGCCCTAGGTGCGTCGCCTCTTCACCGCATATATCCATCAAGCCCTGCATACTTATCTGGTTTTCCGCCATCAACAATATGTCGTCTGCATACATTAGTCCCGGAACCCGTTGTTCCACCACCTGCCCGTTTTTCATGTAGGATAAGTCGAACCCCATCGTGCTGACTTCTAGCTTCCTTTCTAACCCCGCCATGTAGATCATGAACAGCAACGGAGAGAGAGGACATCCTTGTTTCAGACCCTTGTAGATGTATACAGGCCTATTGTATGTTACCCCCTCCCACACTATTTGCACTTGGTTCTCCCGGTATAGCTCCCTGAGTAAGCTAATGAATTCTGCCCCAACTCCCTCGTCCTCCAGGATACTCCAAAACCGCTCCCTGTCTACATTATCATAAGCCGCTTTAATGTCCAGAAAGGCTAACCACAAAGGTCGGTTTTGCATCTTCGCCACCTCTATGCATTGGCTTACCACGAATAAGTTGTCGTCTAGTCTTCTGTCCTTTCGAAACCCATTTTGAAGCTCCCCTAATATCCTATTTTCTTCCACCCACTGCTCTAGTTCGAACTTCACTGCCTGCATTGCTAACCTGTACAGCACTGACGTGACGGTTACTGGCCTATACGAGCTTGGGTTTGTCCTGACTCCTTTGCCCTTGTACACTAAGTTCATCCTGCTCATTTGCCACGCGGCCGGTATTGCCTTTTCTTCTATCCTTGTTCTGATGGCTTGCAGTAGCTTTCCCTTGCTCTTTGGTCCTAACTGGTTAATCAACTCCATCGGTATCCCATCCGTGCCTGCCGCAGTATTCTTGGGGACCTTTTCCTCTGCTCTTTTCCATTTCAGCTTGTCCCCATCTATCTCCAGACATTTCGGCCTACCCGCCGCAACATCTCTGTGTCGCTGCGGGGCCTCTTCATCCACCTTACCGAACTTCTCCGTGATGATTTTGTGCAGGTATGCTAATGCTTCCTCTCCCTTGAGCATCTGCCCCTGCTCGTTTTCTATAGCACCGCCTTCTGTGGGACTCGTACGTTTCCCTAATGCCTGCACATGGTTCCAAAACATTTTCGGCGCGTCTCTACCCCTTCCTCGTATTTGCGCTACCCATCGCTCGCTGTCCCCCTTTATTTTCGCCTGCACTAATTGCTGCACTTCCTGTTTCTTATACTGCTCCCATTTTAGGTCCACCTCCCCCTTATGTCTCCCCATCCTCTTGGCCTGCCTGTGCTCTCTAGACGCCTGTTTACGCCTCTCTATCGCCGCCTTTATTTCTTTGTTCCACCAGCTTTTGGGTGTTTTTTTTCCTCTCCATCGATTGGCCCCCTCTGCCTTGACTATTTTTTTCCTGCATAGTCTTGATGAGCCTGCCATATTCCCACTCTTCTCCAGGATTTCTTTCTATGTCCGCCTCTATGCTTTTGGCTATATCCGCAATTCGTTTGCTGTTTAACTTTGTGCGCTGCCCCGGTCGACCCGTTTTTTCGCCCCCCCCCCCCCCCCCCCCAGTTTCCCAAAACTCAGGTTTATGCGCTTGTGGTCACTGCCCAGACTGTGGCCCCCTTCCTCATCTATGGTCATGCCATCCAACCATTCATAAAGTCCCTCTGAAATAAGGCAGTAGTCAATACTCCACTGTCTCCTACCACACTCCCACGTTATTTGACCCTCGCATTTCTGTTCCCTATTTACTATGATCAGCTTCTGGTACTCACAAATATCTAGCATTAGATTTCCGTTGAAGTCGGTGTACCCGTCTAGATCTTCAATGTGGGCGTTCATGTCCCCTACCAATAGTACCTCCCCGGAACGTTTCAAATCTTCGATGTCCTTTTTTAGACACGCCACCAGTTTTTCGTTTTGTTCTTTGCTATCCTTACCCGTCCACAGGTAAGACACCCCTAAAGCCATCTCTCTACCCTCCACTATCCCTTTCATCCACACATGTTCTTTACAGTCTTCTTTCACTCTCTTCCAATTAGTCCCCTGCCGTACCAGCATACCTACTCCTCCACCTTTTCTCAATCCAGCCGTCCTGTTACAACCTTCCCATGCATACTCTCCGATTACCGGAGGTTCCTCCAAGTCCCGTAGGTGCGTCTCGGTCACAGCGTATACCTGGATATCTTCCTCTTCTAGCTGCTTAGTAATCTCCATCCACTTCTCTCTTTTCCTGCCACCCTGCATGTTTATGTACGCGATATTCAGTTTCGCCCCTCTCTTCTTTACACGCCGTCGTCGTCTCTTTCGTTTGCCTGCACCGATCTGCACCGACCCCGCTATCTCCCTTTGCTCCTTGCATTTGTCTACGCCATCTTCGCAAAGGCCTGTGGGCCCCCTAAAAAAGCCACAGTTCGCGCCGCGTGTCGTCTTCCGATGGCTGCTCCCACCTGCCCGTTGAAATGCACTCCGTCACGCTGGAACGCCCTTTTCCGGCCCATCCATCGGACATCCCTGTTGATGTCTGCGACAGCGAAACTCAGCTCCTTGCCCAGCTCCCGTATGTCTCGGTTTACCGCTACAACTTCCCTTTCCACATGTACCCCTCTCCCAATTATCTCTGGTACTGTGCTCACGACGACCTGCACATGTGGGCACAGCTCCCGAAGTTCCTTCACCCCCTTTTCTAGCTGCTTGCGCACTCCCGCACCCCTTCCCTGCAGAACGTCATTGGTTCCTCCTGCGATAATCACTAGGTTCTGCCCCTGCATATTTTCCCACATTTTATCCTTTGCCTTTTCTAACACTACCCTGACCGTCTGCCCCGGGAACACGCCAACCTGCACTCTCTCGTCCTCTCTCACCCGGCCTCTAATCTCCATTTCTGAGTACCGCATGTTGGAGTCCCCCGCCACGATCACCATGCGCCTTTCTTCCTTTTCCTGGCTGACCCCCGGCGCGGCCACCTGCTCCCGCACCGGCCGAGTCAGCGCCAGCTCGGGATCGTCTTCCGGCGTGGCGTCTTTGTTCTCCTCCTTTCCCTTCTCGGGGTCAAGCACTGCCGACCCATCTGCCTCGTGACCTGCTTCATCGTTTGTTGGGATGTCACCCTTCGTCGCCATTTTGACCTCCATTTGCGCCAGCCTCGCTTCGAGTGCCTTCCTCTGCTCTTTTTCATCCTTCAACTCCTCCTGTAGCTCGCCTACCTGAACTCTGAGCTGCTCCTTTTCTTCCTCGAGCCGGTCGAGGCGCGACGCTAGCACACACACTCTGCACATGAATTCCTGTCCTTCCGCGTCCTCGACCGACTCGAATCTCGTCTCCTCGAGCGGGTATTCGTGCTCGCACCCCGTGCACATCACACCCGGCTTCTTCCTCTGAGGCATGGTACTGCCCGTCCAAGGCGTGCCCAACTCTGGCTTATTTCACTGCCGCGTTCTCGCGCGCTCCCTTCCAATCTAAAAGTAAGCCGCAACGTGCGATTCTTTCCTACAGCATCAATTCTTCTTTCACGAATTACCAACGCTTACAAACCGCCACGTGCAAAAACCGCACGACACCTCTGATTCGGTCACTTCCCTACGCTAACAACTACCGCCCCTTTCAACTAACCTACATCTCTCTCTAAAACATGGTCACTCTAAAAAAGGAATAATAAATATAAATTCCCCCGCATTTCCCCGAGGGGGAGAATGTGAAAGTGCGAATGCACGGTTGTCGGCCCGCTTGCGGCGCTTGCGCTCGGCCCCCGCAGCCCACCGCCTCGCCGCCTTCTCTTCCATCTCTTCCATCGGGTTTGTAGTATCACGTGTACACCACGCAGTTATCAAGCCGCTATAACGCCGCTGAGTCGCCAACGCACGCCGCTGACGACGTAGTTTGAATGCGTTAAAGATATAAGGCGCGTCTAACACTGATATCACCGTCGCGTCCGTGGCTTGGTCGGTAGAGCGTCGCGCTGCGGCCGCAAAGTCCTCGGATCGAAACCTGGCGCCGGATGCTGTTTCTTTTTTTCAAATATACGCCTCGAGCGCGGCCTGTAGGGGCGCCACTGAAATCCCCCTAGCGGCCCGTTTCGAAAGCAGGCGCGGGAGTCCGCGCCCCGCTCCCCAGTGCCGCCGCTGCTTTTGCGGCACGTTCACGACTGAGATTTACCGTTTGTGGGCGTTTGATATTCATCTTTGTGTGTAGCAGTTACTCTGTTCGCAAATAAGGTGTGTTTACGAGAGTATAAATGTTTCCAACGAGATCTTAGTGTGGTATTTTCGGTCTGTATAAGCGCCAGGTGTGTGTCACAGGCCAGCGTCGCGGAACCGGTGTATGATGGAGCCGATTGTAGTAACACTGACCTGATTTTACTAGCCGTGTCTCCGTAACCACCGGTTCGTCAGATGTTTATGCTACGGCTATACACTACGATTTAAATCGGTTTTGTGCGCTTCCATAATCAGCGGAGCACTCATACCTGACACACACCAGTTACGTTTGCCAATATTATACCTCAGATATTGATCACCACCATTTACAAGCCAGTCTGTGTTAATTTCGGGAATATTCAACAAAAGTACGATGGAAAATGCATAATTATACTCTGGGATCAGCACACGACAGAGTCGTCTTGTCGTGAGGTGCGCGCCCGCAGACCTTCATTTGCTACCTATATCCTCTGCGAGCAGCGCGGAGACGGGCTTACAATATAATCCGCGTCCGCGACTAAATGCTTCTTCGAAATATCGTCATATGGCACAGGGAGCCTGCAGAATAAACCAGAAACTGAAATCAGAGGGCCTTATCACATACCACACTCTTCCAACGACACATTTCATCGCTTGTTGAACAGCCTAC
This sequence comes from Haemaphysalis longicornis, assembly GCF_048455015.1. Classification (NCBI taxonomy): domain Eukaryota; kingdom Metazoa; phylum Arthropoda; class Arachnida; order Ixodida; family Ixodidae; genus Haemaphysalis; species Haemaphysalis longicornis. The sequence continues at coordinate 205,597,122 of NW_027526361.1, read as the reverse complement.
CCTGTATACTTCCAAAAATGCGTCCGCCGTACGATCAGATCTTTGTTAAAGTAGAAAAACAAAAGGAAAGTGAACGCGAGATTTATGTGTGGGATTACTAAAACGTTCATTGCTTGATTCCGCTCCGCATTTGTACACGGCGTCCCCCTCCCCGCCCCCCCCCCCCCCCACAAACCGATTTCTCGCGAAATAGCATTGCATTTCGCGTATAGTTGGTCTAGTGAAACCTACCTGGCTTAAGTTTAGACGAACATCTTTAGCATGCCAGAAGCTGCACTGTTTTTTTTTGTCATTTCCATTAGAGCTATTATGTTTCTAAATTCCGCATTAGCACATCATTTATTTTTCTGTGGTTTCATTTCCTTTGTTCTTGCTATATGGCGTGTATGGGCACATATTTAACGACGCACAGGCTTGGAATATACTTTACATTTTCGCATGGTTTATATTCTTATAAAAGGCATAAGTTATTGTCCGGGATTGGGTAATCACATCCCCGAAACATATTTTTCTGCGGCGTATATATGCGAAACGAAGCCGCATTCGTTGTCCACGCTGCAAAATGAAGCCAACCTCTCATTGTGCCAGTATCAGGTCTAAACGAGGCGTCAGTAGAATTCATTTGTGCCTGATGTTTTGGAGGTGACATGGGTCATATGTTGCTGCTGTCGCCGACGCCCGGAAGAGCGGCGACGAAGCGCGCAGAACCGCGTCCCCGGGTAGCTCTTGCAGGCGATCGCGTACTCTACGAAGACGCAGCTGCTTTTTAAGTGACCTAAACGTACTCTTTGCCTATAGTCGTCACCATAACAAGTTTTTTAGGGCGCGGAAAGGCGAAAAGAAACGAAATAGAACCAAAACACTGCACGAACCCCTATCAGTCACGCAGCGCAAATCCCGTCAACGCCGCGGAGAAGCGGCGGCAGGCGGCGCAGCGATCGCGAAGCTCGAGGCGTATAGCGGAGCACTGCGGACGCCAACGCCGCCGGCGGTGGATGGTTTGGGGTCGCTTATGAAGCACTTAAAAACACTTATCCGTTTTCGTCGTCGATGCCTCCGCCGCGCTCTGCACGTCTGCACACGTCCGCTCTGTACGTCCGATGATGATGATGATGATTAGTGGCTTTCCCTTTGAATCGGGGCGTCGGTTGTCAGCAATCGACTTGCCTATTTTATTACGTTTACATGCCCTACTCCCAGGTTAACCTATAGATTTGCTTCCTCCCTCCCATTTCTCCCTCTTTTCTGTTTTAAACTCCTCGCCCCCACCCCCCTTTTTTCTCCCCTCGCTGTTCTAAATTCTCGTCCGCATGATTACTCAACCTGCGTACCCATCCCTTCCCTGCTTTTCCTCCACCACCACTCCAGTCGCCTCTTCGCCACCTCTATGGCCTTGAAGTTGAGGTTCCCCCTCGCCCCAAATCCCAAAGCCTCCGCCAGCGTCGTTTCCCCCTCACCCCACGGTGGCCGTATCTCTGTGCAGCTCCTGACAATATGTTCTATAGTTTCTCGATCACTGCCGCAGCATGCACACGTTTCATCCTGCTGCCTGTAGCTACCCGTGTATGCCCGGGTTCTCAGGCACCCTGCCCGTGCCTCGAAGAGCAACGCACTGCCTCTCGTATCGCCATAGAATCCCTCCTTCTTAATTTCCCGTTTCTCTGTCCTATAAGTCTCCAGGGTTTTTTTCGCTTCCATTCTCTCTGCCCACTTCGTCGTCTCTGCTGCCTTTACCTGCTTTTTAACTGTTGTGTAAACCCCGCTTTCCCCTACCGACTTTCCGTACCGCTTGGTCAGCTGTCTGGTCCTCCGTCTCCACCGCGTGTCCACGCTCCTCAAATACAGGTACTTAAACACCCTCGCGGCCCATCTTTCGTCCTCCATGTCACGAAGTCGCTCCTCAAACTTTATCTTGCTCTGCGCCTCCCTCGCCTCGAAAGACGACCAGCCCATATCCCCTTGTACCGCTTCATTTGTAGTTTTACTGTGGGCCCCTAGGGCCAATCTGCCTACCGCCCTCTGATTTACTTCCAGGCCCGCTTGGGTCTCTGACTTCATGCACAGAACCAAATTAGCGAAAGTTAATCCTGGTACCATGACCCCTTTCCAGACTCCCCTTACCACCTCGTATTTGCTGTATCCCCAGAGGGCTCTATGCTTCATTATAGCCGCGTTCCGTCTTCCTTTCGTCTTAAGGTGAGCCTCATGCGCCTGCGTGTAATCTTCGCTGTTGTTCAGCCATACTCCTAAATATTTATACTCTTTCACCAATGGTATTTCTACTTGCTGTACTGATACTGTTTTGTGCTCCTCGCCGTCATTAAAGACCATGATCCCCGATTTTTCTCTGCTAAAGGATAGCCCTAGGTGCGTCGCTTCTTCACCGCATATATCCATCAAGCCCTGCATACTTATCCGGTTGTCCGCCATCAACAATATGTCGTCTGCATACATTAGTCCCGGAACCCGTTGTTCCACCACCTGCCCGTTTTTCATGTAGGATAAGTCGAACCCCATCGTGCTGACTTCTAGCTTCCTTTCTAACCCCGTCATGTAGATCATGAACAGCAACGGAGAGAGAGGACATCCTTGTTTCAGACCCTTGTAGGTGTATACAGGCCTATTGTATGTTACCCCCTCCCACACTATTTGCACTTGGTTCTCCCGGTATAGCTCCCTGAGTAAGCTAATGAATTCTGCCCCAACTCCCTCGTCCTCCAGGATACTCCAAAGCCGCTCCCTGTCTACATTATCATAAGCCGCTTTAATGTCCAGAAAGGCTAACCACAAAGGTCGGTTTTGCATTTTCGCCACCTCTATGCATTGGCTTACCACGAATAAGTTGTCGTCTAGTCTTCTGTCCTTTCGAAACCCATTTTGAAGCTCCCCTAATATCCTATTTTCTTCCACCCACTGCTCTAGTTCGAACTTCACTGCCTGCATTGCTAACCTGTACAGCACTGACGTGACGGTTACTGGCCTATACGAGCTGGGGTTTGTCCTGACTCCTTTGCCCTTGTACACTAAGTTCATCCTGCTCATTTGCCACGCGGCTGGTATTGCCTTTTCTTCTATCCTTGTTCTGATGGCTTGCAGTAGCTTTCCCTTGCTCTTTGGTCCTAACTGGTTAATCAACTCCATCGGTATCCCATCCGTGCCTGCCGCGGTATTCTTGGGGACCTTTTCCTCTGCTCTTTTCCATTTCAGCTTGTCCCCATCTATCTCCAGACCTTTCGGCCTACCCGACGCGACATCTCTGTGTCGCTGCGGGGCCTCTTCATCCACCTTACCGAACTTCTCCGTGATGATTTTGTGCAGGTATGCTAATGCTTCCTCTCCATTGAGCATCTGTCCCTGCTCGTTTTCTATAGTACCGCCTTCTGTGGGACTCGTACGTTTCCCTAATGCCTGCACATGGTTCCAAAACCTTCTCGGCGCGTCTCTACCCCTTCCTCGTATTTGCGTTACCCATCGCTCGCTGTCCCCCTTTATTTTCGCCTGCACTAATTGCTGCACTTCCTGTTTCATTTGCTTATACTGCTCCCATTTTAGGTCCACCTCCTCCTGATGTCTCCCCATCCTCTTGGCCTGCCTGTGCTCTCTAGACGCCTGTTTACGCCTCTCTATCGCCGCCTTTATTTCTTTGTTCCACCAGCTTTTGGGTGTTTTTTTTCCTCTCCATCGGTTGGACCCCTCTGCCTTGACTATTTTTTCCTGCATAGTCTTGATGAGCCTGTCATATTCCCACTCTTCTCCAGGATTTCTTTCTATGTCAGCCTCAATGCTTTTGGCTATATCCGCAATTTGTTTGCTGTTTAACTTTGTGCGCTGCTCCGGTCGACCCGTTTTTTCGCCCCCCAGTTTCCCAAAACTCAGGTTTATGCGCTTGTGGTCACTGCCCAGACTGTGGCCCCCTTCCTCATCTATGGTCATGCCATCCAACCATTCATAAAGTCCCTCTGAAATAAGGCAGTAGTCAATACTCGACTGTCTCCTGCCACACTCCCACGTTATTTGACCCTCGCATTTTTGTTCCCTATTTACTATGATCAGCTTCTGGTACTCACACATATCTAGCATTAGATTTCCGTTGAAGTCGGTGTACCCGTCTAGATCTTCAATGTGGGCGTTCATGTCCCCTACCAATAGTACCTCCCCAGAACGCTTCAAATCTTCGATGTCCTTTTTCAGACACGCCACCAGTTTTTCGTTTTGTTCTTTGCTATCCTTACCCGTCCACAGGTAAGACACCCCTAAAGCCATCTCTCTACCCTCCGCTATCCCTTTCATCCACACATGTTCTTTACAGTCTTCTTTCACTCTCTTCCAATTAGTCCCCTGCCGTACCAGCATACCTACTCCTCCGCCTTTTCTCAATCCAGCCGTCCTGTTACAACCTTCCCATGCATACTCTCCGATTACCGGAGGTTCCTCCAAGTCCCTCAGGTGCGTCTCGGTCACAGCGTATACCTGGATATCTTCCTCTTCTAGCTGCTTAGTAATCTCCATCCACTTCTCTCTTTTCCTGCCACCCTGCATGTTTATGTACGCGATATTCAGTTTTCCCCCTCTCTTCTTTACACGCCGTCGTCGTCCCTTTCGTTTGTCTGCACCGATCTGCACCGGCCCCGCTATCTCCCTTTGCTCCTTGCATTTGTCTACGCCATCTTCGCAAAGGCCTGTGGGCCCCCTAAAAAAGCCACAGTTCGCGCCGCGTGTCGTCTTCCGATGGCTGCTCCCACCTGCCCGCTGAAATGCACTCCGTCACGCTGGAACGCCCTTTGTCGGCCCATCCATCGGACATCCCTGTTGATGTCTACGACAGCGAAACTCAGCTCCTTGCCCAGCTCCCGTATGTCTCGGTTTACCGCCACAACTTCCCTTTCCACATGTACCCCTCTCCCAATTATCTCTGGTACTGTGCTCACGACGACCTGCACATGTGGGCACAGCTCCCGAAGTTCCTTCACCCCCTTTTCTAGCTGCTTGCGCACTCCCGCACCCCTTCCCTGCAGAACGTCATTGGTTCCTCCTGCGATAATCACTAGGTTCTGCCCCTGCATATTTTCCCACATTTTATCCTTTGCTTTTTCTAACACTACCCTGACCGTCTGCCCCGGGAACACGCCAACCTGCACTCTCTCGTCCTCTCTCACCCGGCCTCTAATCTCCATTTCTGAGTACCGCATGTTGGAGTCCCCCGCCACTATCACCATGCGCCTTTCTTCCTTTTCCTGGCTGCCCCCCGGCGCGGCCACCTGCTCCGGCACCGGCTGAGTCAGCGCCAGTCCGGGATCGTCTTCCGGCGTGGCGTCTTTGTTCTCCTCCTTTCCCTTCTCGGGATCAAGCACTGCCGACGCATCTGCCTGGTGACCTGCTTCATCCTTTGTTTGGATGTCACCCTTCGTCGCCATTTTGACCTCCATTTGCGCCAACCTCGCTTCGAGTGCCTTCTTCTGCTCTTTTTCATCCTTCAACTCCTCCTGTAGCTCGCCTACCTGAACTCTGAGCTGCTCCTTTTCTTCCTCGAGCCGGTCGAGGCGCGACGCTAGCACACACACTCTGCACATGAAGTCCTGTCCTTCCGCGTCCTCGACCGACTCGAATCTCGTCTCCTCGAGCGGGTATTCGTGCTCGCATCCCGTGCACATCACACCCGGCTTCTTCCTCTGAGGCATGGTACTGTCCGTCCAAGGCGTGCCCAACTCTGGTTTACTTCAGTGCCGCGTTCTCGCGCGCTCCCTTCCAATCTAAAAGTAAGCCGCAACGTGCGATTCTATCCTACAGCATCAATTCTTCTTTCACGAATTACCAACGCTTACAAACCGCCACGTGCAACAACCGCGCGACACCTCTGGTTCGGTCACTTCCCTACGCTAACTACCGCCCCTTTCAACTAGTCTAACCTACATCTCTCTCTAAAACATGGTCACTCTAAAAAAGGAATAATAAATTTGAAACACTTATCCGTTTTCGTCGTCGATGCCTCCGCCGCGCTCTGTACGTCCGCACACCTCGACAGCTCGAACTCTACGCAAAGGGCGCAGTCGCGCCACCTCGCGGTGTCGACGCCAACCGGAGTGGCTCGGCGCCGCCGCTCGGGACACTCCCTTATTCTAGTTCACTCTACCATAACACTGGCGGTGAACGCGACGACGCCATCAGCATCAGAAAGGAAGCAGGTCGTAACAACGCCGTTGCGGTTGCGCGTTTCCGCCCACGGCTTCACGAGGCCGTTGCCCCATCGCCGTAGTTATATTTCTCTCCTAAAGTGGTGTTCTGCGCTACCTTTCGAACTGGTCAAATCGCTTCCGCTTATCTACCCCGCTGCACAACGGCTCGTCTGGGGCGAGTCGATACGTTCCCTTATTTTCTCCTATTTCTTCTGTGTTCCTTCCTTCCATTGAGTTCCTCTCAAGGTCGACTGCCTCTGCTCGCTGCTGACGCACGCGTGCGACCTATCGCTCCCGCATTAGCACCGCATTCACCGACGGAAAAATTAAGCGCCGCAAGTACAGAGGCGGTGAATCGCAAACATGACCTCTAGCAGAGACATCAAAATCAGTTTCATTATGCATGCTTTCGTCATTTTCGCGAATAGATTTGAAAGTTTGAACATGCGCAAAGTGAGCGCTCAGCAGAGACGGACCCTTCATGGCTCGTTCATAGCGACCAGCCGCCGCTACCACGGGGCAAGGGCGCATCGATTAAACACAATTAAAACTCGACAACCAAACAAGGAGGCAGCGCTAAGGCTATTCTTTATTAGCAACAAATCCTACCTTTGCTTTCTGCTGTTTGTCAACACTGACGATGGCGTAACGTAGCACTCCACGCTGACGTATGATCGCTCGTACTCGTAAGACCTTTCAGTGGTCGACCTCGAAGAATAAAAATCCTGAATATGCCGCTCTTCTATCGAAGGAAGGGCGGCAAAGTTATTTTCCCATCATGCAGTGGGAAACACCACTTCGCGGAACGCCTATGCATTTACGTGGACGGTGGACGGTAGCTCATAGAAACTCTTGCTGCGTTCCAATTCGCAGACAACTTGGTAAACAGTCTAGGAAGCAGTCTAACTAGACGTCTAAAGGAATGAAATTGGAACGGCGCGTCGGTCGCAAACGCAACACCAGCGCAGACGACCAGCAGACGACAGCGTCGTTGCAGACATGTTGAGATGAGCAAGGAGCAGGTTTCGTAACTTATATTACCGTTGTTATTACAAACGTTACGTAATTTATAAACTTGGCAAAGTCACCTTCATGACTAGTAAATTTTACTAAATATTTAATTAAAGGAACAAGTGCTTTTGGTTCAACATAAAAACGCAAAAAGGTGGCGCTGGCGTCGCTTTTCAGTTTAGACGGGAAGGTAGCCTGCATCGTTGCTGACTTCGATGCTGTCTCCTCGAAGCAGTCTTCGTTGACTGCTTCGTTCGAATTGGAACGGGGCTTAACTTGGCGTACTGTCCGCGAAGACGGCAACGAAGCTGTCTAAACGGTAAATTGGAACGCACCCTGTGTGCTCGCAGCGTTTTCGCTTCCTTTCTAATGGCGGCGCAGCGGGTGCACAGTGTTGCCAGAGTGGCTTGCTGCTTTTCCGCCAACGATTTGGCCATTTTGCAAAGAGTCTCTTGTTCTTGGGGGTGGACGGCCAGTGGGAAACTTATTCCCTCCATGGACACTCTCGCTACCCCCCTTTGGCCCCCTTTCCCCTACTCGAGGAATCCCAGCGGCAACCATCTCGATAAATTCACTCCTTCTTTACTTGTTTTTTGTTGTACTGACTTCGAAATTCGTTCCTCGCGGCAGTTTCACAGCTCAGCGCCAGCCCAAATTCGCACTTTTTCGCTTCATAGATGGCATCACCTATCGCACCGAAAAAGTGCTGCTTCTTAATAACTGCAATGTAGCAGTGGGAAAACAACCAGGACACTGAAGCACGCTTTATTCCGCGCAAGAAAGAAAATATTCCTCGAATGACGGCCTGCCTTGGGGGGCGCTCGAAATCAAGCGTTCTCCGAGAGAGAGAGAGAGAGAGAGAGAGAGAGAGAGAGAGAGAGAGAGAGAGAGAGAGAGAGAGAGAGAGAGAGAGAGAGAGAGCTCTTTATTAGAAGAAAGCAGAGAGGTCTGCATGCATGTATTCGCCTACATGCTACTCTGCGGGGATGGGGTGGAGGAAGTAAAGGCCCTAAAGGAAGTAGGGCGAAAGAGAGGGGAAAAAAGAAGAGGTAAAAAAGAAGGCAACATGGAGTGTTCCGTGGGTCACGTAAAAGTTCAGGTGTTCTCACAGGATGACGATGTAGAGTTCTACAGTGTCTCTGCGACGCCGATGTCGTGTAAATAATCAAACAGTGCATCTAGCACTTTTCGCTGGGATGATGGAGATGACCATGGTCCAAGAAGAGCTTTCAATGATAAAAGTCCATTGTTGAGGCACTCGATCTTTTTGGCGAGGTCGTTCCTTTCCTGGTTGTACGCCGGACACTCTAATAAAACGTGTTCAGTAGTTTCTGGCAAACCACAGTTATCACAGTAAGGGTTTGTGGTTTGACCGAGGCGATGTCGGTAGGAGTTCCTAAGTGCTGCGTTGAGGCGCAGCCGATGGTAGAGCGTCTCAAGTCGACGTGGGATTCGCACTGGGAGCCTCATTCTCAGGTCAGAGTCTATGTCATAGAAAAGGGTGGTGAGTTTCGGGAAAAGACCAGAGACGGTTTCGTTCCTCTAAGGCAAGCTGCTTCGCTAGCGCTGCAGCCTTGTGCTTTGTAAAGAAAAATTTCCTTACATTGCGCAGTTGTAGCCCTCTGCGAGCCGCCTCATCTGCTTTCTCGTTGCCGAGAACGCCACAATGTGCGGGTATCCATTGCAAGGTCATACGATGCCCAGCGACGTAGGCTGGATGGTGCAGGTAGGTGATGTCGCGGGATACGTGATCGTGGAGGCTGAAGCAACTGGCATGCCGTAGGGTTTGCAGCGCAGTCTTAGAATCCGTGAATATAGCCCATTCTGCTGATGGCTGACGAAGAATGTAGCGGAGGGCTTGCTTAATTGCATAAAGCTCGGCCGACGTGGATGACGTTGCACGTTCAAGGCGGTAGGACAGCGCTTGGCCGGTAGACGAAACGTGGACGCCCGATGCACTACTGTGAGGTGTAGATGAACCGTCCGTAAAAATGTGGGCCGTATGTGGATAACAGCCACTGATGTGGGCGAGCACGAGTTGAAGGAGGCAGAATTGAGGGAGTGTTTGCTTTGAGGTGACACCAGGTATGTTGAGTTTTATGCACACCGGTGACAGAGTCCAGGGGGGAAATTAGACGGCATGGTTGGTCGCGCTTGGCATGACACAGATATGTTAATAGAGTTTATCATCTGTGCAAAGCTGGAGCTTTCGTTGCGTTGTACAACACGGGTGAAAAGATTGGTTGATGTGTGCAATCGATGCCGCAGGTATATTCTGAATGTCTCCTGTAGCCGGAGAACATCTAAGGGCAGGCAGCCAGCCTCCGCAACGGTACCAGCGCAGGAAAAGCCCCTAGGAAGGCCAAGGCAGGTGCGCATACAATTATTTCTTGCCCCATCAAGCTGTTTTTTGCTTGTGGTCGACAGCCGCTGCAAAACAGGCAGGCTATAACGCAGCAAGCCATCAACATAAGCCTTGGAGAGAAGCACCATCGATCGACAGTCACTGCCCCGTTGACTTCCGGCAAGGTATCCAATGACTTGCGCCGCCGCGGAAATGCGAGTACGTAGCCTCCGAACCTCAGGGGCCCAGGAGAGGTTTCGATCCATGGTTATCCCGAGGTATCTTTGAGTGCGCACATAGGGCAGGCAACGGCCCCCAAGCGTTAATGGGTACCGAGTCATCCGCTTGCGGGTAAATGCCATGGCAACGCTCTTCTCAGGGGAGAGGCGGAGGCCCTTCAGAGCAAGGTAATCAGAGATGTTTTTTAGAGCTTTCTGGAGCCTCTGTTGTGTATTTAGTCGTGACCTTGCTGCACTCCAAATACAGATGTCGTCGGCGTAAATTGTGATTTTTACGCGAGGAGGAAGCACACGCTTTAGGTCGATTAGTGTAACGTTAAATAACAGAGGACTCAAAACGGCTCCTTGAGGTACTCCTTTCTTTATACTGTAATATGACGTAGGACCTTCCGGTGTGCTCATAAAAAGCTCTCGTCCTTCCAAGTAGCTGGAAATCCATGCATACAGCCTCCCACGAAGTCCAAGAGCAGCAAGGGACTCTAGAATGGCTGTATGGAAGACCGAATCAAATGCAGACTTTATGTCTAGATAAACCACTGTTGGTATATCTCCGTGGTGTAATCCTTCTTCTAGGGACGCAACGAGAGCAAGAATGTTGTCGATAGCAGACCGGTTTTCTCGAAACCCATTCGTTTCCGGTGGATAAAGATTCCTGTTCTCCAGGTACCAAGTCATTCTGTTAAAGATAATTTTTTCCATGATTTTGCCAATGCAGCTAAGTAGAGCTATGGGACGGAAAGAGTCGTACCGTGTTGGTTGCTTTCCAGGTTTTTGGAATTGCTGTAATTTTGGCTCTTTTCCATTCCGCAGGCACAGTACTCCGCAGCCACGTCGAGTTATAATACTCCAGAAGGCATAAGCGGGAGTGATGAGAGAGGTGGGAAATCGCCTCATATGTTATGCCGTCGCAACCTGGAGAAGAGCGTTTCTTGACGTTTGATATTGCCGCATTCAGCTCGCCTATCGAAAATGGAAGGTCCATGGCAGGTACGGAGGCAGGTGGCACTGTGTCAGAAACACGTAGAGAGGACACTGGAGGCAAAGAAATCGTAGACAGGAGCCTACAATACTCTTCAGCCGCTTCTTTTTGGGGAAACCCCTCGTGTAATGACAGTGCCCCGAATGAATTGAGCTGTTGGTTGTTGTTGCGCATGCTCTATGACTCGCCATATACGAGAGAGTGGCTGACGGACATCCAATTTACTACAGAAGTCACGCCACCGTTGTCGACGCAGCTTTACCAAGTAGCGTCTCACATGCCTTTGAGCTTTACGGGCCTGCCTCAAATCCTCTAAATCTTTAGTACGGCGAGCCTTCCGCTCAGCGCGCCTACGGATAGCACGCAGCCTTTCGTATTCTGCGTCAGTTTTCATAGCGAGGCGCTCCCGTACTACTCTCGAGGACTCCTTTATACAACGAGCCATGATTGGCAGTAGGTCGTCATCGGAAGTGGCGGCGGTTATCTCCACGTCGACACGGTTTTTGAAGGCTGCCCAGTCTGTGCACCTGAATTTGGTTTCGCGCCGTGACGCAGACACATCTCGGTATGATATTAAAATTGGGAAGTGATCACTGCCTCTCGTCTCAAGGTCAGTACACCAAGTAAACTTTTGGATCAAGTTGTTTGAAACAAACGAAAGGTCGATGGAGCTGCTGACTGTTGGATTTTTTAGGTAAGTAACGCTGCCATTATTCAATGGTTCAATACCGCGTTTTATGAGCAGTTCGGCAAGTCTTGCTCCGCGATGATTGGTGTGTGCACTTCCCCAAATTTCGTTGTGTGCGTTGAAGTCTCCGCAAATTATGTGGGGTTGGGATGTGCTACCGATGACATTTTCAAGCCTGGAAACATCCAAGGTAGATCCTGGTTCTAGGTAGGCGCCAATAAACGTAAACCGCTGAGTCCCAATCACAGTGTTGGCACACACATATTCCTCATTGTCATTAGGAGGAACGGGAAGTGCTGCCGCCTGTATATCTGTTCGAAAACCAATCAATAGTCGACTGATGCCGGTAAGGCGGTGCGAATGAAGAAAATAATAATTTTTGAGACAAAAGTGGTCGCCAACGCGGGACTCGGAGGTTACGATGACCGGGAATTGATATGTCTCTACGAGTTGGTGAAAATCAGCAAGTTTTGATCGTAAGCCGCGGGCGTTCCATTGAAATATTGTGCAGTTCTTGAGATTGGAGTTTAAACACACTGTTGGAGGAGGGGTCGCCAAATTAGTCATCATTGTTGTACCTCACAACCATGAAGCGACGCCTTGAAGGATGAGGAAACCAGGGGCTCCAAAGCCAAGACGGCCTCGACTTCAGGATAACTTTAGAGGAGGGGTTGGCTCGCAGCAGGGCTTTGATAGCCGCAAAGAGCATAGGGATGAGAAAACTCACAACATCTGGTTGGGTGGGCTGGTGTGCCGTCTTATGGTCCCTACGAGTACGTCGCTGCTGCGTAGAGGTTGTTCCCTCAGGAGCATCTGACGTGTTTGGAGAACTTGTAGATGCGGTCCGTTCTTGTGCGGCTCTCGCATAAGACCTGTCCGGTAGCAAACTGTGAAGCGGTGGGTCATTTGATGATGTCACCGGTGTAAACACAACCTCAGGGTTTGGCGGCGGTTCACGTCGGCTGAGAGCTTTTCCCTGGATTTGCTCGACGCTGCGAGCAAGAGTAGCAGCCTTTTTCTTGGGACAAGCTCCGTACGACGCGGGATGATCACCTCCGCAGTTCGCGCAGTGAGGTTGGGTCTTAGAGGTGCAATCCTTGTGCGAATGAGATCCAGCGCATATTTTACTACGCACTGGTCCTCGGCAATTCTTGGCGATATGTCCATGTTTCTGACATTTAAAACATTGAGTTGCTGATCCCATGTATTCCGTCACCGGGAAACTGCAGAAGCCGAGAAACACTCGTTCTGGCAGTGGTGAGTCAGATTTGAACTCGAGAATCACAGATCGTCGGCGCGATTCAGTCACAACACTGTCGTCATTACGGGCATAGGAAACTTGCCTGCGGGCAGATATGACACCCTGACTGCTGAGGTAGCGTCCAAGGTCTTCGTCCGTGTACTCGAGGGGCACACCTTGGATTCTCCCGTAAGTCGCCATGTAGGAGTGAGGTACACGGGCTTCAGTGGTTATACCGGCAAGGCTGGAAGTCTGGAGAAGACGGTTCGCCGCAGCAAGAGTTGATACGGTGACCATAAGGCTGCCGTCTTTGTTCAACCGATGCGTTAGGACTTTTTCCTGTGCGGTTGCCACGACCTCTGAGGCCAAGATGTTGGGGTTGACTTTCCAGAATGAGCATCCTGCTGCTGTCGGTTGAAACACAACTGGAATTCCGGCGGTCCGCTTTTTCTTGTATGTGACAGGAGTGAATGCCACCTGGTCCATTTCAACCACGTCCTCGGGAGAACTGGTGGTGTCCTCTGGAGCTTGGTCGACGGCACGCTTTTTCGGGGCTGGCGGGCACTGTTGGTCCGTAGCGGGGTCGCATGGTGCAGCAGGTGGAGGCTGGTGCGGCACGCTTCCGTCGAGGTTTTCCATTATGGCGGCATGAAGCGGAGGCGATGGGGGTACCCCGCTGTGCCGCAGGGACCGATCACTGCTCCAGGTAAGCCGCTTGATGAGGTGGGCCCGCCTCCGGGTGATCGCCGCAAGGTTAGGAGGAGTCAGCGCGAAGGAGGATGGCACAGAAACCGTAACAAATACAAAAAAGCGAAGAATTTGCAGAGCCGGTACAACCAGCTGGCCGAACCGGTCTTCGTCCCGTTCTCCGAGATGACTGCAGAAGTATCAGATATCGCTCCGGAGTGAACAAACATGACTTGTCAAGCATCTTGTTTTCTGTTGGCGTTTTTGCGTGCCAGCTTTATTTTTCACCAAAGAACACGAAGTTGGTGACTTGAAAAGAGGGGAAGATGGGTACGTGCTTTTCGTGGTCTCAACGAAAAGCTGGTTGTTATGAATTCCTTTCACCCTGAGATAAGACTGTGGTAAGGTTCATCACCAGCCTGTGTACGCCCACTGCAGGGCAAATGCCTCTCCCATTATTCTCCAATTACCTCGGTCCTGTGCCAACTGTGACCAATTTATCCCCGCAAACTTCTTGATCTCATCTGCTCATCTAACTTTCTGCCGCCCCTGCAACGCTTGCCTCCTCTAGGGATCCACTCTGTTACCATTAATGACCAGCGGTTATCTTGCCTTCGCATTACATGCCCTGGCTACGTCCATTTCTTCTTAATCTTTACTAATATGTCCTTAACACGGGTTTGTTCCCTGTGGTTGATTCCTCTGTGGTTGATTCCTCTGTCATAGGAATCGGTAAAACACGAAAGTGAGATGTGCAACAAAATCTGCAGCTGAGCATGATTTGCAAGGCAGCGGTTGTCTTGTTGGTGGGCTTGGTGGGTGACGTCCTGCTTCGGGTGGCTTCGGCAAAGGTGTACTGGAGTCATTTCCGGGACGGATATGACGTCAGTGAACTCTTGCTGTATCGCGGCATAAACACTGTCGTGTTAAAATATAAAACCCGAAAACGAACAACCCGAAGTACAGTCGAGTCCACTTACAGCGATACCGTTTATAACAATATATCTGAGATAACGATGAACAGCTATGGCACCGTCAACTTTTGTATTTTTTCTGTGCTAAAATAAACCGCTTATTACAATGCTCCATTGCCACGATATCGGATATAACGATTGAATCCGGTTACATTGCGCACCGAAAATGCAGCAGTGACGACTCTGACGACGCGGTTGTGCAGCCTACTTAGGTAGTGTCTTCGTAGGAGGCCCAATGCGTGGCACAGTTCCTCGGGGACTTTGTTTCCGGCAAGGACATTTACCTCAGTTATAGGTGAAGCACCTCCATAGATGCTCTTGGAAAACATTTGCGCTAGCTTCACACGCGCAAAGGTGACCGACTGTGGCTTCTTTTTCGCAATTCAGTAGTAGTACGACCTTGCCATATGGCACGCGAATAAAATGTTTTGAGCTCTGTTCCGTCTTTTTATTTCTCAACCCGCTTATAACAATTATCGGTTAATAACGATGGGATTTCCTTGTTACTTGGATATTGCTCTTTAGTACTAAAGGTTTCTTCCCCGCAAGAAGGCCCTGTGTGCAGGGGTGCACCCTTTACAGGCCGCTTGCTTCGTTGTACTGGTGTCACTTCCGTGACGGATGTGACGTAAGTGAAATCTTCGTGAATCCAGGGAGAAAACACTTTCGTGTTAAAATCTTTATTCGTCAGCATAAGTGCTGATCGCAGGGCACTCCTCCGATGGAAGGAATATCCACTCCGGGATACCGAGACTGCGGCTTGTCGTCCAGGCCCTTTTCACCAAAGTTTGCTGGGATCCAAGGGCCAGGTCGGCCAGACGAATCATTTACTGCTGATAGCATGAGGAGGGGATGCGGGGTTGGTTATAGGTTTGTTAGCACTCCCATACCTGATGGTACAGATTTCCAGGCATGGGGCAGAAATTGCAAAGGGAGGGATATTGATTCGGGAAGATATAATGAATGAGGGCGCTGTGTGGGCAGTATCCTGAAAGTGGTGGCTTTTTTTCTGGCTAGCCCAGGATGTGGTGCCGGGTATTTTCGTCTT
>NW_027526361.1:203746055-203781716 GCF_048455015.1 Haemaphysalis longicornis | reverse complement strand
GAAATGTTATGGGAAAGGTGAGTTTTGTATTGGTCAGTACATGCAAACAATGGTTTAATACTTGGGTTCTGTTTGCGACGAGACGCTCGACCACTGTTGTTAGTTACCTAATGAAGAGACTGAATTCCAAGTTTATCAAAACACAGTTGGTGTAGAAAGTTTAGACTGGCAGTTTTACGTCGGTTGGCCATTGGATTAAGGTGTGCAAGCTCTAGAAGCGCTGGAAACTGAAGGAAAGTCGCGATGTCTAAAACGTTTCTCGATAAAATGAGTTGGCAGTCTATCAATTTTTTCAAACTTTCCTATATCAGTGATAATGTAGGAGTCCCAGACGATGTTCTCATATTCAAGGGTTCGCCTTACAATGGATTTGTATGCAATTCGTCTAAGCGACGAGCGGGTAGCACCTGATCTATTTTTCAATAATCCCAACTTCTTTCTCCCACAAGTGGAGGAGAAGGAAGTAACTTTATTGTGTCCAGAGGAAAGGTTTAGTTATGGCCGGTGTGCTTCAGACGACGGCCAGGATGTCTTCGCTCCTAGCGGCGTCTTCGGCCCTCTGGACGGCTCAACGCTGGATGACAGAGTCCTCGCTAAGCAACACGGTCTCCCACTGCTCTTTGGTGTGAATAATAAATCTTCCCTCTGTATTGCTGAAGTCTTTTCTTTGTATAGCAGGGAATTCCCAAAGCATGTGTGCCAAACTTGCAAGCTGAGGGCAGTGCGTACATTTACCGTCACGAATTTCTGGGTAGAAGTGCCTGTGGAGGCCTGGGTTGGGATATGTACTGGTCTGAAGACGCCTCCATGCAACTTCTTGTTTTTTGGCCAGCGAGGGGTTGGCTGCAGGGTACTTCCGTCTTTCGCCTCTGTATTGATCGAGCACGTCCCGGTAGGTGCACAGGCGATCCTTGGTGTTGTTGGCAAGGTGTAGGGCGGATTACAGGGGCTCTCGGTAGGTGAATGCTCGAGCAGCCTCGTTGGCCCGTTCGTTGCCCTCCAGGCCCGCGTGTGCGGGCGTTCATATTAAAGTGGTTCGGGTGTCTACGTTCTTGTCCTGCTGGGCAAGGACTCGATAAAAATATTTAGGCCCAATAGAACCTTTTCAATACATTTACCATTGAGAATAACTCCATCTCCACCGCTCATGTTTTACCAATTCTGGTTCGGCAGCAGCTATACATGCCGGAAAATAAAAACCATGGTTTGCCAGACCTCAAAACTCTTGAGTAAGTGTGAGCTGCATTTTTAGAACCGATTGGTATCAAGTAGATATAGCCGATCAATTGTATAAAGCAAACCGTCCATCTTGTGAGTAGCCCGAAATTGGCACTATCAATAAAAGAACAGGAAAGCTTCTAAAAGAACCTAAAATCGGCGTTTATCTACATTTCCTACATAAAGTTTCCCTTAACTTGTGTTAGAGAGAAGTATATATCAACAAATAAGTTCAACTACACCGCTCTAACAAAAGTTGTTTCAAGGGATGAAGCAACAACGTTCAGACGACTTCAAACTAACACGTATCCACACCGTACCCTTCTTCATGCCATTTATCCGACAGATTATCCAGCCACCTGCCACTACTGCCCAGCGCCCGGTACCCTATACCATCAGGTGTGGGAGTGCCAAAAGACACCGGACCTGCACCCAATCCCCAACCCCTCTATACAACAGTGGACGGCGCGGTTGACCAGCAAGGACCCTACGTTCCAGCTTGACCTGGTGCAAAGGGCCCGCGCAGCCAGCCGCCGCCAGGGGATCCCGGACTAGGGATCCCCTCCACCGGGCGGGTGCCCTAACAACTGCACCTGTTGTTTTAATAAAGATTTGTTTCATTCATTCCCAAATTGCTTCAGCAATCTTCGATGCAATCGATGACAGGAAAGTTGGTGAATTAAATGGTGAATTAAGCTTAGAATAAATGATGTTAATAAAAGGCTTCGCTGCAACCTCAATCGATGAAGTTTGCTTCACCAATGGGCCGTTCGAGCGACCATGCCACGTTTATTCCCTTTTACTGTAACTTTTCATACACGAATAAAAAAATGAATGTTGTCTTTGAGTTAAAAACTTGTTGATTAGATAAATCACCAAAAAACCTTGCTGTGAGTAAGCTAGAAAAAACCTAGATTTTTTTTTTTTGCCGGCCGCTTGTGGTCATTCATATCTTTCCTGCAGGGACACGTATTGCCCGTATTTTCGTAGCACCAAAGTTTCAAGTATAGTGCTTAACCTCCTCGCTTTAGGTGCGTGGTTCTGGAACGATTTAGAATAATGGGGCATCCCAACAGATGGTTGAGTGTGCCCAGATCTACAAAAATAGCTTTTCCCGGCTCAATGGCAACGCGCACAACAGCCGGGGGTCGGACTGTGTATGGCCTTGTGTCAACCCGGTTCTCTGAAAATTAAAGGACAAATCTGAGTATACTTTCACAGCTATGGTGAAGCAACGAATATTTTTAGTTGCCTGAAAACAAGCATCTAAAACTTCTACATTTAAACTGTTTTATTTTTTCACGAATGAAATTCTGGACGAGTAGTTATAATTCCGGCTTTGGAAGTGATAAGATGCGTTGGGGAAAAGAGAACTTGCGAACAGCCCTCCTCAATATGCCTTTGGGACGGCTAGAAACGTAATATAGGAATAAAACAGTAAGAAAACACCAGAAGAAAATTGACATTGCCGTAAAGTCCTCCAATTTGCACTTACAAGGAACCCAGCTGATACACATGTTCGGTGACAACGGTCGTGAAGCGTTGAGGTACTACATGAAATCTGTTTGGGAAGCATTTGTATATATTCAGCCCTATTTACTGCTGCACGCGGGGGCGAAAATTTACACGTCCCTGCCAATGCCGTTAACTTCCTTGGCGTTCCCACAAGTTTGATATTCATACGAGGCATTGGCACGATTTACAGCTCCTTCTAGTTACGTGGGGTACATATTGTGTATTTTATATTTTTATGCCAGATTTATTAATAGTAACTTCCCCTATCCGTCTTATCTTGCACAAAAAAGCCAAAAATTACTCTGTCTTGTGCACAAAATCTGCCACGATAGGGGGCCGTTCATGTTCCGTCGATTGTGTCCGCAATTAAACCCGTTTTTCCTAGAGTTTATTTCTGAGGTTACAGCGGGGGAGAACGTGGAATTCTCTGAGAGACCACGGATGTATTCATACAACGTGCCAAAAGGCTTACTGTTTAGTTCAATCAAGCCATCCCAAAATCAAGCCAGTTTTCGTACTTAGGATAGAGACCGGATACACGCCCCCCCCCCCCCCCCTTTCCTCGGGCTTGCTGACACATAGCTAACTTCTTGGAACAGAAGGGGTTGTGGTCCGAGGTGGGACCACAGCGCGTTATACCGTTCCAATGTAACCCCATCGACGGTCTCAAGTTACGATCTCGTGTTTCTCTGCCCCGCCTCATGCCAGTCCGGACTACCGTCACGGCTTTCTCTTAGATCCCGCTTTCCATTCCCCTTTTTCATTACAGCAGAGTGCATATTAATGGAAACCCAAATAACGATAAACGTGGTGTGAGTGTGACATCCGTCCGCAAGAGTGGACACACCTTTCGGTGAGAGGCTTGCATATATTGTATTCTATGACGATTCCTGGCTCGCGAATAATAATTTTTCAAAGGGCGACACGTTTACACTGTCAGGCCATGAGAAGATGAGAAGACGGGAGTGGAGCGTACCGTCGTGCATTACATGCATGACAACGTGGAGGCGGGGTGGGGGCACGTTGTCTGGCCCGGTAGTACCCATGGCCGGTTGGGTACATTCAGCAAATGGTGTTAATACATCTTCTGCACTTCTCATGGCTCATGTCTAGCGTTTTTTCATACCGTAACAAAGCCTTTAATTTCTAAATTTTAGAGATAAAGAAAACCGCCATTTAAATGTTTGAATTCATGCGAAAGTTGTGTTGGTATTCACGTTCGCAATGACCTGTACTTGCCGTAAGTAGGCTGCTTGTGCACACATTTATTTCTTGTTTGCGGTGCAAGGAGCTCGATATTGAAAGAACCGAATGGAAGAGTGAACTCTAAATTGGCATAGCGGGAGAAAAAGAATGGATTTACGCTGATGCTACCTTCTCGTCCGCTCGTCTGTTCTCGCGCTTGGCATTTTGGAGCTTGTTAAAATTGGATTTGCTGCCGACAGTTTGATGATGGTTCGACGTTCTAATTAAATTAACCTTATTAGAAAGCCTATTCTCGGAACGCAACTTAAAACAGCACACTCAGATATTATAGCGGGTCTTGAAGCGCTAAAAAGTGTTGTTCCCAGCAGATTGAAAAACCCGCGCCTGGATATAATGGTATAAGCCATGTTGCGCTGCCCAATTTTGACTAGAAATAAATTTACCGGGAACAAAAAAATTGTACTCTGGCGAAAAAGGCCGCCCTGTACCACCATCATTATTTTCAAAAGAGCCGTATATTATATTTATAGAGCTTGAGTAATGTTGATCAACATAAATACGTTGGATTTACACTTACGATCTCACATCGGGTGCGCTCATAACAAGCATTACGCTACCGCAATATGCAATATATTCCATGTAAAAATCAAATAATTTTCGTCTGCCGACGACAATGGTTGAAACGCGAAAATTTCTATTATGAGAAAAAAAATCACATCATCTTGCCGTAGTGGAACCCTGAATAGTATGCAAAGCAGCCATGGGATTGATTCAAGTGCCCATTAATTTTTAGCTCGTCGTTCCCGTTAGGTTGAGGTACGTAGCTACCGTTATATTTACAGTTTGGTTTCCGTGGTAACCACCACACTTTTCACTTACCGGAACTACGAAATGGGAATTGCGTTGAACCCATGGCTGTTTCGCATACTACTCAGGGTTCCCCTACAGGAAGATGGTGTAATTTTATTAGATGCGACGGGGCTATGTCCCTCCCTTGTCGTTGTTGCGCCGTCCACACCCCCACTGCGCATGCTCGGCTTGCTGAACGCCCAATGGTGTGTTACCCTTTAATGGCTCCTGGAGCGACAGTGTTACCGGTGTCTTCCTGGGCCGGCCCGAGATGAGCCGAGCATGCGCAGTGGAGGTGTGGAGGGCGCCACAAGGGAGGGACATAGCCCCGAACATGAGATGCTGGAGCGACAGCGTTGCCGGTGTCTTCCTGGGCCAGCACGAGACGAGCACGCTTCCCCTTAAAGGGCTCCAGCCCCGACCATGAGATGCTAACGCGACAGTGTTGCCGGTGCCTTCCTGGGCCGGCAAAAGACGAGAACACCCCCCTTAAAGGGCTCCTCGAGCGGCAGTGTTGCCGGTGTCTTCCTGGGCCGGCGGATGTACGGACGACGGACGACGGAGCCGAGAGCAAGAGATGCTTTGCATGTAATAAAATAGCCAAGGCCAAAGTCAACACCGCTGCAATCAATTCCAAAGCGTCCACTTCAAGGGCAAACGGCCTGCGTGTTTCACTTCAAAATCATACGACAACAAAAGAATCCCTCGTGAAAACGCTGAGTGCACCCCCCGCCCCCCCCCCCCCCCCATGCTACGTTGACCATGTCAGAGTGGCGCAATAGGATAGACGTCTGCTCCATAAAGCGAGGGGCCCAGGCTAAATTGCGAGCACGGAAATCGTTTCGATTTTCTGTAGTCATCATCATCGTCATCATCATCATCATCACGTGTCGTCCCATTGTGTACAGGTGGCTTTCCTGCAGTGCGTTTTGATTACGAGACCGCCATCAGTGAAACCAAGAAATCTACTCTTTAAAACCTTGTCTAAAGACTGAGATCGCTCCTGGAGAACTGATAGTTCCCTCGCTGCTCACTCCTCCTCCTCACCGACGCATACCGTAATCTCCTCGCGTTTTGTCGAGGAGACCGGCCTGGCCTCTCGCCTGTAGTGCGCCTCCCTTCTGTTCCTCCCCCCACGGGACCCCAAGCTGCAGCGGATACCCCCCGTTGTTGTTTTTCTATTCTCTTAACGTCACTTTTTCGTTCTTCTTTTCGATGTGCGCACCGAGGACATTGTGACAGCCCGCCCTACTGAACTGCAGCGGATACCTCCCCCGCAAATGTGCTTTTCTTCTTTTAACGTCACTTTTTCGTTCTTCTTTTCGATGTGCGCGCTGAGGACATTGTGACAGCCAGCCCTACAGAACTGTAGCGGATGCCTCCCCCGCAACTGTGCTTTTATTCTTTTAACGTTACTTTTTCGTTCTTCTTTTCGATGTGCGCGCAAAGGACATTGTTATAGCCAGCCCTACTGAGCTGTAGCGGATGCCTCCCCTTCATCATCATCATCATCATCATCATCATCACCAGCCTGTCTACGCCCACTGCAGGGCAAAGGCCTCTCCCATTATTCTCCAATTACCTCGGTCCTGTGCGAACTGTGACCAATTTATCCCCGCAAACTTCTTGATCTCATCTGCCCATCTAACTTTCTGCCGCCCCCTGCAGCGCTTGCCTTCTCTAGAGATCCACTCTGTTACCCTTAATGACCAGCGGTTATCTTGCCTTCGCATTACATGCCCTGCCCAAGTCCATTTCTTCTTCTTGATTTCTACTAATATGTCTTTAACACCAGTTTGCTCCCTGACCCACTCCGCTTTCTTCTTGTCCCTTAATGTTACACCTATCATTTTCCGCTCCATTGCCCGCTGAGTCGTTCTCAATTTAAGTTGAACCCTCTTAGTGAGCCTCCACGTTTCTGCCCCGTAGGTGAGTACCGGTAAGATGCAGCTGTCATACACTTTCTTCTTCAACGACAATGGTAGGCTGCTATTCATTATCTGATAATGTCTGCCATATGCACCCCACCCCATTCTGATCCTTCTAATTATCTCTGCCTCATGGTTGGGATCTGGGGTCACAACTTGGCCTAAGTATATATATTCGCTTACCACTTCCACTGCCTCGCCATCTATCTCAAACTGCTGTGCTGTCCCGAGGTTATTGATCATTACTTTAGTTTTCTGCATAATATTTTCAGGCCCACGGTTCTACTCTGTTCGCCCAGTGCGGAAAGCATGCTTTGCAATTCGTCCCCCGAGTTACTTAGCAAGGCAACGTCATCAGCAAATCTGAGGTTACTGAGGTATTCTCCATTAACCCTTACTCCCACCTGTTCCCAATCCAACTTTCTGAATACTTCTTGTAAGCATGCTGTGAATAACATTGGAGAGATTGTGTCTCTTTGTCTGACACCCTTCCTTATAGGTATTTTACTGCTCTCCTTATGGAGGATGATAGTAGCTGTAGACCCATTATAGATATCCGCTAGTATTCTTACATAATGCTCATCTACCCCCTGGTTCCGTAATGCCTGAATGACTGCTAGGGTTTCGACAGAGTCAAATGCTTTCTCATAATCTATGAAGGCTATATATAGGGGTTGAGTATACTCACCGCACTTCTCTATCACCTGATTGATCGTGTGAATATAGTCCATTGTTGAATAACCTTTACGGAACCCTGTTTGTTCTTTAGGTTGACTGAAATCTAAGGTTGCAGAGATTCGGTTAGCGATTACCTTGGTAGACGACTGACAGTAAGCTGATCGGCCTGTAGTTTTTCAAGTCCTTCATGTCGCCTTTCTTATGGATTAGGATGATGTTCGCGTTCTTCCAAGATTCCGGTACCATTGCGGTCATTAGGCATTGCGTATACAGGTTTGCCAGTTTTTCAAGTACAATTTCTCCGCCATCCTTCAAGAGGTCTGCTGTTATCTGATCCTCACCAGGTGCTTTGCCCCCTTTCATTTCTTTCAAAGCCTTCCTTACTTCTTTGGTCGTTACTGGTGGGATGTCTATCTCCTCTGAACTACTGTCTCGTTCGGCATTATCCTGTATGTCCCGGCTACTGTACAGATCCCTATAGAACTCCTCGGCCACTGTGACTATTTTATCCCTATTTGTGATGACATTGCCTTGCTTATCCTTAAGTGCATACATCTGATTTTTCCCCACGCCAAGACGTCTCTTTACTGCTTTCAGGCTACCTCCGTTCTTTACAGCGTAGTCGATCCTCTCCATATTATACTTCCGTATGTCAGCTGTATTGCGCTTATTGATTAACTTCGAGAGCTCTGCTAGTTCTATTCTGTCAGCTGCGGTAGAGATTTTCATGGTTTGCCGTTTCCTGATTAGATCTTTCGTCTCCTGTGAAAGTTTACCAGTACCCTGTCTAGCCATAGTGCCCCCGACTTCTACTGCACACTCCGTGAGAATGCGTGTAAGGTTGTCGCTGGCTTCCTGTGTCGTAAGCTCGGCTTCCTCGTTAAGGGCTGAATATCGGTTCTGCAGCGCGATCCTGAATTCTTCTACTTTACGTCTTACTGTTTGCTCATTGATCGGCTTCTTTCGTACTAGCTTGTTGCGGTCCCTCCTCAACTCTAGCCTAATTGGAGATCTTACCATACGGTGGTCACTACACCTTACCCTTCCGAGCACTTCCACATCCTGCACGACGCCAGGGTTATCGCATAATATGAGGTCTATTTCATTTTTGTGCTCCCCATTCGGGCTCTTCCAGGTCCACTTCCGACTGTCCCGTTTACAGAAGAAGGTATTCATTATGCGTAGGTTATTCCGTTCTGCAAACTCAACTAGTAGGTCCCCCCTGCTATTTCTACAGCCCAGACCATAGTTCCCAACTGCCTTGTCTCCAGCCTGATTCTTGCCTACTTTAGCATTGAATTCCCCCATAACTACAGTATACTGCGTTTTTACTTCAGCCATTGCCGATTCCACATCTTCATAGAGGCGTTCCACTACTTGGTCGTCGTGGCTGGATGTGGGCGCGTCGCCCTGCACCACCTTGAGCTTGTACCTCTTATTGAGCCTAATTACAAGAGCAGCTACCCTTTCGTTAATGCTGTAGTGTTCGTCTATGTTGCCAGCTATGCTTTTATTGACTAGAAATCCCACTCCCAGTTCTCTTCTGTCCTCTAGACCACGGTAACATAAGACGTGTCCATTTTCCAGCACCGTGAAGGCTTCGCCTGCCTTCCTAACCTCGCTAAGCCCTATTACATCCCATTTGATCCCCTCTAATTCCTCGGACAACACATCGAGACTTGCTTCGCTAGATAAGGTTCGCACGTTAAACGTTGCCAGGTTCAGATTCTATTGGCGGCCTGTCCGGATCCAGTGATTCTTAGCACCCTCTGCTGCGTCACAGGTCTGACCGCCGCCGTGGTCAGTTGCTTCGCAGCCGCTGGGAACTGAGGGCCGAGGGTTAGTTGGCGTATTCATGGGAGGTTGTGGCCGGTACTACACGAGGGTGGCCAATCCTGCTCTGGTGAGGGAGTGCATTACCGGCAATGGTCGCCGGGGTCAGGCCGCACCCCAAGCCCCTTTGTGCAATTCCATCAATACGCGGTTTTTTTTATTATTCCGGTGGGAATTGTCCGGCACCGGGATTCGAACCACGGTCCTTCTGCACGCGAGGCGGGTGTTCTACCTCTACGCCATCGCTGTGAAGGGGCTGGGGCTGGCTTCAGGTGAGCGTGAGCCCGTCGTCGCAGCGTGCGGAGGCGCAGAACATTCCGGGAGCATGGCCAAGCGGCCAAGAGCTTTGCAGGATGCAGCAGCCCGGGAATCGGGCGAGGAATCGGATGCAGTTGGTGTCGCGCACACTGCATCTTGTGTTTCTGCAGGTCCCCAAATGTCGAGTCACGAAAATGTGACTGCCATGGGGAGCTCCAGCGAAGTGAGAGAGGAAAGTGCAAACCACAAAAAACAATAAAAACTGGCACCGACCAAGAATGTTTATAATCTTAAACATTCTTGGTCGCTGCCAGTTTTTATTGTCATGTGCGTTCCTGACCTGACGGGTTTCCGCCCTACCCTCGATTTCAACGAAACCTCAAAAGAAAAGAAAAAAGAACTGATAGCTTACACGACATTTATTAGACAACTCCTAGAATATGCAAATACGATATGGTTTCCGCACTCCGTCACCCCCATCAAAAAGTTAAACATGTGCAAGACCATCAGCTTCCTCCACAAAAAAATACAATTAAACACTCCGCGAGCACGAGTGAGGCATGCTTGGTTAAATTTTTGGGCCAACTAATTTACAACAATTATAAGTTCGACAAGCATAAATACGGATATTTGGCCTGATACGCCACAAATATGACTGCATGTTTTCTGAATATCTAGTAGTAATGACACGTTCATGTATACGTTTTTCCCCATTGCAATACGCCAGTGGAATCGGCTGGACTTGACGATGACGGGAATGGAGTCGTTATATAGGTTAAGCTAGATTTCTCAATACAGACAACGCTGCCTATAGATTATTGCCTCTCACGTCAGTCGCTTTCCAATGGGAGCTGAAGGAACGTTTGATTCATGTCCGGCGGTAGGTGTGCCACCAGGAATCAGCGGAGAAAATAGGTCTTCAGCAGAATCGAGAGATCTAGTTCGTTCTTGTACATACAATAATATCTCGGTAATATGGATTCCGTTTATATGGAAACCCCTCAGTATGGACGAAATATTCGGTGACCGGTTTTTCGGCATGAAAGGCTGACCCGTCAATACAAAAACCCCCATGCCGCACTACTGACTGGTATTCTGGGGAAGAAAGGGATAAATACGGGCTTTGTTGTCTCGTTAGTATGGACACGGGTACAGAAAGATGAAATCGAAAATAATGGCTGGTGACCACAGAGGCCACACTCACCAGGACCACAGGACCACACTTACCAGGAATTGACTTTTGGCCGAAGCATACAAAGCCGAAGCGTGCATTTATTGCGGAACGCTCTCCTTTCTATTACCATCGGATTAGATTGCAAATATTTCAAATACGAATAGTTAAGCATCGTGTGCGAACACTCACCCCATCACGAAAAATTCAGCGAGGTAGTTTCTGGCTACTTAGCTGCTCGCAATGAAGCTGGGAAATACAGTGTCGCCTCTCACACCAGCGCAGGGAACCATGACTGCACGGAGTTAACCGGCTGTCAGTCACCTTTTTCTGACCACCGTGCCAAACGTGGTTATTTGATATCTGTGCGATACGAAACATATGAGCAAATTTTCGTGTTCGCGATGCTCATCTACCACCGACAACGACTAATATGTGAGCAGCCCGCAGCCTGAATAAAGCTTTATGGCTACTTGTAATTAGGTCCATAGCCGACACCTTGAACATACAACGCAAACCACCATCCATCGTTCCGGTCATCTGTGCGGCGGCCCCGTCAGAATATAAATAGGCGCCATATTCAAGATCAGTAAACTCCCGGTTAAATAACAAATGTTTCGTAAAGTTTTTCTGCTGCGCGACTCCCACCAGCCATGAGTATACATTATTACCTCCTTGTTTTCTTACGGTTACGGCGTCCTCCAGTTTTCTCCAGCTCCTTGGACAGCATTTCCGCCTTCAAGACCAGCATCCATTCGTTATTTGGAATGTCCCTTTGCTTTTGTAGTCACTTTGGGGACAGCCCGTATTGTCCGAACTCGGGCTTTGCTGGTCACCCCCCTTCACAACTTTGGTGGGAGGACGGAGGGGGTGACAGTAAGGCAGGAGCGTCAACCTTGTTAAAGGAGCCATGAAGAGAAAATACCACTTCGTTTAATTTGAAAGAACTAGGATTCAGTATCTCACTCAGCTCCATTAGGGCCACAAAAGATGTTTTTTAACGAAAAAAAAGCAGGAAGTATTTAAAAACTTTCAAATTTTTCGCCATCGTGACGTGTTATGAGCAAGAATGACGTCATACGGGCCAACAATAAAACACAATTTTCAGTGCGTTAACTTCACGTTAGCATTCAAGTGATGCGGTCAAATGGAACTAGAGGCACCATTACAGACGTCCAGTCATCTGTCGTCGCGACAGGTCAGTTAGGCGGCCGCCAATCACCCAAACAAGGTTCCGTGACGTCATAGAAAATTGCGGGAAATTGGCTAGGGGGTCGCGACTGCTTCACACGTTTTCTTTAATATCTCCGTTATTTGTTCGAAGATTGCGATGATATTGGTATCATTGCTATCGGGACTAAGCAGTCTTTCTAATAAACCAAACTTGTATTTTGTCTTCATGGCTCCTTTAAGCGTAGCCGCTAGCCTCACGCATGGGGGGAAACTGAGCAAAACTGAACAAGCAGAAAAAGAGAGCACAAAGATTGGAGCACAGAGTAGACATGTAAGCCGAGCGTTAGGTCTCTGGCCGTTCGAGTTCAGGGATAGTCTTGTTAGTGCTTCGTTCACAGTACATTACAGACATGCTCTAATGGTAAACATATGGTTCACGTGCATAAAAAGGGAAAATGCCTCCTCCGTTGGTACATAAACCGAGCCTGCCAATCATCTACCAATCATGAAAATTTATCCGACATTATTTCTTGACGGTCTCGCGATGTCGGTGCCTCCCTGAAAGTCATGATTGGTGAAGCCCGTAGTGTATAATCACAGTTACCAGCAACAGAAGCGCGTAAATTACCTGCTGCAAGAGTTTCTACGTGGTTTAGGAACGTGCTATCCGTAGCTAGACATTGGCTATCCAATCCTGTAAAAACAATCCTCGTTATGCCGCAGCAATATTCGGTATGTTCCTGGTGCTATGTAATTAACAACCACATTTCTGGTCGAATGATTCCTATACAATACCAATTAAATGACCACAATGATAAATATAGCCTTGGAATTCGGAACTATTGGAGTGCTTAAGGAATTATTCTTCGCGGGCACATTCAATAACGATACCGTTTCGACGTATTTGTTTTTTCTCCAGGAAAACCCTTACGTCAAAAATGGTCATTCAGTGTCAACACTGCCAAACAATCCCTACAAAATGTTATCAGCTTTTAAATAGCGAAGCCAAGTTTATTATCGGTTCTCCTCTTCCGTGAATTTGCGCGCCCAATGTCTCCGGGCTGCCAAGAACAGTTGCTTCGCCGTTTTTTATTCTTGTCCCGTTATGCCGTTTTTGTTTTTGCCCATAATCGATGGACGGCGCGATAGTTGCTAATATCACAATAACACCTGACACTGAAGTGCATTTATTAGTGCAAATAATACTAGAGACAAATTTAATTTCGTTGTTCTTCGTGAGCGCAGAAAATTCCACAACCGTACCCTGCAATTTGGTAAAACCCCGATGAACACGATGAAAGCTGTATCAACAAATTAAGTGGCGCAGGGTACACCTCGTATAGACAAGAAATTACACCAAGATAGTGCAGCCAAAGCGAAAGACAAAGACAGTGAATTGTTCTTTAAGGCGTTCGCGCAAAGTGAAACAGAAAAGGGATCAATAATAACAATGTCTGTTTAAAAAAAGGAACCTTTTCGATAAAAACTACTTCTGGATTATTTCGTATGGGTTTCGTTTGTTCTCATTCACGTGATGTTGTAACAAGGCATCCGTGGTCACAAAAAAAGCATGCATTCTCATGCATAGCCCACCGTACTAATTTGATTTCAAAAGAGATTATAATAAAAACTCAACAGGGTGTAGCTGTATGAGCGTAAGGATTGCGATCGGAACATTAGGGCACCCGATAGGCCCACCGAGAACTTCTCAGAGATCGACACGTGCCTATAGTCCGGTTGTAGGAAGACTGCTTCAATCGAATTCCCAATCAAAAACTCCAGTTTTCAACAAGACCACTTAAACGTAAATCAAAAGATTTTAAGTTCATAAGGGACGTAATATTCTCCATTCGCACAAACATATCATGCCAGCCCACTACGCCCAACCGTAAAATAACGTATGTGCAATCGGGATTTTAGTCGGCATCGATGGCGTGCGGTGCCGGTGCCGCACGCGAAACATACTGCGAATTCTTTTTGCCTTTGCTGTCTTAACGAGAAAATGAAAAAACGGCACAAAAAATACGTTGTTTGCGCTTGCGTGAACGAACGAGTCGATAGAGCGCTTATATTTGGGCGCTCGTAAAATATCGGAGAGCGTGTAATATATAAATTGAAATGGGATAATTTATTTTTATTGACGTGTTCGTATTATTATGGAATACTTCTTAACTTAGCATAAAATAAAACCACAAAATGCTCAACAAAGAAGCACCTGACCCAAACCACTTATAGTGAATGTTTCGAAGGGAAAGTTGTGACACTGTGTGATCATGGAATGGCAACCAGCAAGGGAAATGGTACTGGCGTATGTGGTGGCAATTATATTTCAGTAGCAGTGTGGTGCTACGTGTTGTTACATCGCGATTCTTGCAATGTACGGAGTGCCTCTCAATGCGCACGCTCCCAGCTTTACGGCACTCATTCAGAAATAAACTGTCGCAAAAATAAACTGTCGCAAACTGTCGCAAAGTACTGATGCTTCGGGGAACTCAAGAAAACACCCGCTGAGTCTCCGCAAATTGTCTCTTCGGCTCTGTAGGCGGTCTAGACCGGTTTCTAAAGATCCACCTGCCGCAGGACTCTTTGCGCAAACCGCAATTTCTCTAAAACACAAAATAGCTGCCTAAACTACCCTGCCGGCGGAAACTTATTTAAGCGCCATAAATGCAAAACACAACATTGGTTTGCTAAATATGGAAGGACGTTGGAAGCTGTTTAGGTGTAATTGCCGCCGTGTCTTGTTTGGTTCGAGGTGCGCCTCCACCTGCCCCCGATTAAACACAGTTCATTGAAAAATCTGCTGTTTCAAAACAGAATAATACTAGTTTTGTGGCAACTTCGTACAAATAATGAGGTTATCACGAAAACTTTCCAACCAGTGGTGACCTCGTAGCAGTTTTTCGTGATTCCCTTATTTGGTCACAGTATCTTCTTAGTGGATTTGAAGGCCGCCGCTCTAAGCCACTACCAAATATATGGATGCAATTCTGTAGTAGGGCATCTAGTTCAGTTTTATTGTATCAGTCTGAATGCGAACATGTGGCCAACACACTAATATGTATGGTTTATATAATACATCAGGCCTGCACACAATAGTTCGCTGGTGCGAGAAATTTGAATGTTTTTCAATATTTATTGAGTTTATTGGTTACAATTCAAGGAAGCTTGCACTCACACGCACGACTTCAATGGCGAATCGGTTGTACGTAGCATGGCGGGACACATTGTCAAGTTTCAGCATCATTGTTTATTTGAATAGTTGCAGTGCTATTAATCCTAATAGCCGTCATATGCATCGAAAAGGTCTTCGGCGCCGCAAGTGGTGATGCAAAGTCAGCCCCAGTATTCTAGACTTCCACCAGCTCTTCGCAATCGCCTCCAGGCAGCGGTGGCGGGGCCTGCGAGTCGTCTCGAGAAGAGCGGCACATTCGTAGTTATGTCTCCAATTATCCATACTGACTTCTAGAAAATGCGGCTGCCGTGGTGACTTCTCCCAGGCAGGCTGTTTTTTGAAAGAAGTCAGCGGCAATGGCTGCCAGCGGCAATGGTGGGGACCACGGCGGCCTGCGATTGCAACGTCAGATTTTGCTCTAGTAGATACGGTGAGGGCTGGGTATTATGAGTAAACGAAGGGGATGAGGGAGCGGCACCCGCAGAAATATGCTTGCACTGTTTTGTCTTAAAATGCTTTAAAATGAGGGAGAATGAAATCTTCATTCTACTACACGTAAAACGTTGTGTGCATGGAAAGTGCAGTCGAAAGTTCAATATTGTCGCACAAGAAATTTTGTCTTTTTGGTTCAATGCTATTGATAAGCGAAGTATGTGCGTACTAAAAATTGCATCGAATATTTGGAAACTATTCCGCGTCAGAAATCACACGTAGTTCTAGATAGCACGTTTTCCTTTTAGTGCGTAGTAGTATATATACCACACTTGCCAGGGCCGCAGATTTAATGTGGCCGGAATGTCCAACAAGACAAGATCTACCAAGTGGGATTATCTAATGAACCACATAAAAAGCAAGATGAAAGATTCACCGAGACGGAAGATCCACCGAATCAGAAGACCGAATTCAGGCTGAATGTCCAACGGGACGAAAGTTCCACCGTGGAAGAAAATGTAATCGCGCCTGAACGTCCATCAAAATGAGAGATCCACCGAGACGAAAGGTCCTACAATAAGGCAGGTCTTGTGCGCTAATTCGGATAAAGCAGATAGTGATGAGTTTTACTCAGTTCTGTTAAGGTTTACCTCACCAAGCTTGCATGAGCATTTCGACAATATTGTTGGTCTTATGCTTGCAAGACTCAGTTCTGCGTCAGTGTAACCTGTCGCACGTGAGCGTTTCGTACCGCGATGTTTATGTCTCTTTTGGTAATAACATTTATCCCTAAAAGAAACAACGAAGTTTGGTTTTAAGTATTCCAATACGTCAGGGTGTATTCCATTGGGTTCTCGAAGTATTCTGTGGAAGCTTCACTAAACACACAAAAAATTGGCGTCAGAAAATCACAACATTTCCATAATACCAGCTGGCTCAAAAAATCCTTGTACATTTTTTGTCTTTGAAAACAACGCATGCGCCATCCTACTGAGTTGTCCGGTGCACTACTAAAACTTAATTGATTGATTGATTGATTGTAGGGTTTACCGCGCCGACGCAACGCGGGTGATGAGGCGCGCCGTAGTGGAGGGCTCCGGATTAATTTTGACCACCTGGGGATCTTTAACGTGCGCAGAAATCTTGAACACACGGGCATTTTTGCTTTTCGCCTCCATCAGAAAAGCGGCCACCGCGGCCGGGAATCGAACCCGCGACCTCGTGCTCAGCAGCACAACGCCTTAGCCACTGAGCCACCGTGCCGGGTGACTACTAAAACTTGCTTCGAGGAAGGCTTCATGGGAATACGCTTGATGGCAATAAACATCCAGCAAAAGCAGATCGACAAACAGCGGAATCAATAAGCGAATATGTGCACCACCTCCAACCAGCCCTATCACTCTCTCGTTCCGTCGTTTCAAGTAAATCGGTTCGTCATTGGCAAGTTTTAGTGCATTATATGGTAGGACGAGGGGCAGTGATGCTGGGATGACAAACCTCTTACAAGTGTTAAAATTCAATTGAAACCTGGGAATCCCATTAAGAGATACTGTGAGCCTTTGCCGAGAGTCGTGGCAGGCGGAGGGGCTACGGACTAATCTATGACACTTAATTAATATTGAACATGCGCAACAGTTTAGATACATGGACCTTCTTGATTGTGGTAATCTATTGTTCTGCTGCCTTATTTTTATTTGACGAAAGAGCGACTGTCGTTGGCAGGAATCAAGCCCAAAACTTCATGCTCAATACCGGAGTACCTTATTCATGCACTCAGCTGCCACATTCTAGACATAAAATAGTTTCAAATAAGATGGTTACATAACTGCGTTCCTAATATTGATGCCTGCGAAGGCGACAATACAGTCGCACTATTCTGACCTGCGCGCCGAGGGGGTACACCACGTTGTCACTTTCTTCGTTTTCAGACAATGATTGAAGTGCTTGGCGACATTGTAGCCCATGAAGAGTCCCGTGAACGGTGCATACACTAAAGAAAAAAAGACTTGGAATTCTACCAACCCTACACAACTGAGGAAATGGGTTCTTAAGTCATTTCAAAGCGCTTTCCTGAATTTGTCGAACTTGTCGTTGTGTTTGCATTGCACAAAACTGCTCTAAATACGCAATGTGTTTGCCGTTTATACAGTCGCTATGTAGTATTTAAGCTACAAAACGTGAGAGAAGAAGAAGAGCATGCGACGTCTGCGGCGGCAGCAACAACTTCCGCACTGACGCGAAATGACGCCAACTTATCTTGAGATGGATCTACGGTGAAGAAGACTGGAAGGTTTATGCACGTAAAACAATATAATATTCGGAATGTAGTTATGTAGTTTTTGCCTGGATAGTTCGATCGAGCTTCGGTTTCGGTTTCACTGTACAACACGCCCATGGCTTACATTGTTACCTGTCATCATGCGTAAGCCATACTCCAGTATAACGATGACCCCATGCTTGTCAGATCTTGTCGACTGCACAGATGGGCCGGATAAAATTGGTATTCCCCTTTGTAGCCAGCAAATAATGTCTCATTTAATTGACTTACGACGCTTTGCTGTAAGCTGCGTATGCCGGAAGCTGTGAGTTGCATATGCCTCGGTAACTGAGAGCCATGTAGAAAATCTGAAGCCAATTTGAAGCGTTGTGAATAAGGCTATAGGGAAATGAAGTAGACTGATGCTTTTATTGCAACCAACAAACTACATTCGCAGGGTGAAATAACAGACCAGTTTTCAGCGCCACCACACATTTCCAATTTATCATACTGCCTGAAGAAACTAAGTACCCTCATCAGGTATTTGCGGGGGTTAGCGGAAAGCTGACGGTACAAACGTTATTTAAGCAATGCTCAGGTCTGAAGCACGAAGTGCTGCAATCCAACAAGCAAACAGCAATGTCCCACATGACGGGTGCGCCTCGACAAGAGATAAATACTTGTTATTTAGAAGCGTTGTTGCATCTAGCCATAGCCTATTCCGATGAAGCAGAACGCGAGTGGCGTTCCTTTCCATTCTGTAGGTTGAAATCCGGTGGCGGAGGACTTTCTTATTTTGCCTAGCGGGTTTACTTGGCCGATTGGCTGACGGTGCGTAAATACTGCGGAGAAAAGACGTGTACTTGAGCTTCGAGGGTGCGGGAAAAACCTACATTTATAAACGTTGGGAGAAACGTCTCGCGGTTCACCATCTGCGATGAACTGGAGTGCCCGCATTCGGCCACTGCGCCCACCTGTGCTCTGCTTTCCTCACTGCATGAAACGATATTTGCGAGCTGCAAGTAGGCTTCTGGGAGGTTTATCCGGCCCATTTGTGCAGAGAGCAACGTGTGATGAGCGGGTCATGACCATTCCTGGAGTATGGGTTATGCGCGATCACAGATAACGTTAGGAGCCATGGACGTGTTACACGGAGGAACCAAAACCGACATTGGTTTGAAGAAGTCTAAAAAACTTAAATAACTACATTATGACCATTACACTGTGGCCAACCGCTATAAAGTTTTTTTTCAAGAACAGTTAGCATTGATAGAAAACAAAACCATATATATAAAATAAAAAGGTTAAAAATCGTTTAATCGCATTGTGAGATTATCGCCTCACAGGAAAGGACACGGGAAAATAGAAAGAAGCATGCAGAAATAACACCACTTTGGAATTGATATTCCTGCTAAATAAATTCGCGCAAATAAATTTGCGCACTTACTGCACTAGTTTTCTAAAAATATTTCCAAACCACGGTAATGCTCCTAAAGGGGTATTGAAGTGAACTTGTCAAACTTTTATTTCGGTTTGCATTACATAGCTGGCTCAAATAAGGTCATTGTCATCGCTTATTCTGTCGACACAGCAGTAATTAATTTACAAAGCTCGAAAGGAGAAAAGTACCATGTGGCATTAGCAACTGCCCCAACCACTACAGTACTGACGCCAATTCGTCTGGCGATATGATTGCACGATGTCCAAGATTTTTAATTTTATGTATACACACTGGGGTTGTGTGTCAATGTTATATTTAGGAGAAATTTTAGTACTGTTGGTAGCAAGTACATGCGTAGAAATGCAGTTGTGGTTTATTTTTCCAGAGTTGTTCGAACCACTTTACCCCAACTTTATTCTTGGTTGCGCACTACCATGTTGTCGGTTGTAGAATATGTCAGATATGGCTACCAGCCCTGGTTAGAATCGTAACGTTCACTCGCTGAGGCGTACGCAGTGGCTGCAGGCCCTCCACGCCATCAGAGAAGCTCAACTGCGAGGGGTATCACCCACAACTTCTTAGCTGGCCTGGCTTTTCTCTCAATCGTAAGACGCGTATTCGCGCTACGCTAAAAGCCGGCGGCTTCGGCACTGTGCCTGAATAATGTCGGTGCTTATGTCAACATCATGCCAACGGGAACTTGCGTGCGCCTCAATGTCTGTCTGCACGCAGTCTGCCAACTGGCTCGTAATGCAATGAAGATCTAGGTGCAAAATCGTGTTTGTAGTACAGAAATCATTACCCATTAATACTCAAATGAACTGCAAAAAAAAAACTTAAACGGAGATTCAACCTACTTATACGATGTGCTACATCTAGAAATAACTCTTCCATACCCCCGTTTTTTTCTTTGCGGCCTTTTTTTACTGCCGTGCACCCTTTTTCTTTCTTTACAACACAAAACGTAGCAGTTATCCAACAAGAATCGCATCACAGTGGCTATATCAGGCGACCCTCAAAACTCATGCAAACAGGAAGGCGCGTACAATAGATGCAGGCATCCTGTTGGGTCACATTTCACCGCATAAATGCTCAACACTATGCAACCTGCTCCGAAAAATGGACTTCATTGGCCGATGGGTTCCACATGCCAGTCAGTCATGTTGTACTTCCACAGGCTATAGAACCCCATCCCAACGAACATATCGCAGGGCACTACAGTGGTGTCTCGAAAAGGCAAGAAGGGTATTGTATAGAGGGTCCATGTCCCTTTTAACGGTTCGCGGCACAATGTTCCACACAAGCACTGCATCCCTGCACGAAACAAAGCAATGATCAATGGTTTCAGGATAAAAACATGTCCGACCAAGTAATAGACGTTATTTTAGTGCGAAGCAGTATATCTTTAACCCCTTGCCCCCCACCCACGTTTTCACTGCGATGAAAAAACGCCGCTTTAATCTGCACCGCTCCGGGGCTCCCCCTCGCCACCGCCGGCCCCTCTATCACAATTGTTATTCCTCCCTTCACCATGGATCTCTTTTTCACAGGTAACACAATCGGCTGGCAATGACGGTATTAGGCGATTTCTGAGAATACCCGGAAGCGCGACTGGGCGCAAAAACGACCAAAAGCTGCAGCCGACGCCATTGCCACCTAAAATTCCACTTGGCATCGTAGGTGCGAATACCTCCAGGTTGAAGAGACACTTGCCCGGTTGAAACGCCGGGAGAACTCATAATTCTTTAGCTTGAAAGGATTTCCGAGCGACATTTTCGCCGATGTATTTCACGACTAAGAATGCGCCCATTACAGGTTGCTGGTTCACGCGTGCACGGGTTGGGAGTGGAAGGAAGTGGGGAGGGCGTGCACGCAGAGCTATGATTCACATTTCTACCGCTTTCATGCCCGTGGTGCTGGTGGGGGTAATAAACGTAGGAGACGCATGGCTCACTGCGCCTTGTCAGCTGTTCTCCGAAATTGAGCGATTTAGTTCTGGGTTGGTATGTTACAGAGACAGTAAGATGCCTACTACGGGGGAGGGAAACACAAAGCCACATGTTTGTCCGCTAGAATAAAGCTCGAGGGCTTTCAGGTTTAACTCGCTCTGAAGCGGACGCATGCCGTTCGCTTTGAGAAGAGCGGGAATTGAGGAAGCGTCGGCCTGAACAGAGGCACGAATAGGCGCGAAAACAACGGAAAGCCGCTGCTGCCGCCGTTGCAGCCTCAAGTTCAAGCTCATCGAGTGTGTGCGAACCCCTCACGAATAAACAGCTGCTTACCTGCTATGAACGCTGATGTAAGCCAATATTATTTGTTTAGCTTAAAATTTAGTAACGACATTTTCGACGGGTTCTCTCACATTTAAGCACGCGCACATAACCGCTTGTAGCCGTGCACGGGTCGGGAGGGGGGATGGGCGCGCACGTGAAGCAATAGGTTTTATGCCCTTAGTAAAGACATGTTGGTTGCCTAGGCGGGAGGTTTAAACGTGGACGTCAAGCGGCCCAAAGCGACCCATCCGGTGTCCTCTCAGTGGTCGAGAGGATTTGGTTGGTGTGTTATACAAATACTAAGATGCCTACGACACAGAAGGAAACCGACAGCTCCGTGCCTGTCTGCGATACTAAAGATCGGGTCCTTCCACGTTTTATTCAGCTAGAAGTATGCTCAGTAGCAAATTACAAATAAACGTGTTTTGTTTCGTACACTCCGTGGACTGCGTCAAGCTTCGCAGGCCATCCTTCTTCACAAAGTGCAAGGGCACTAAATATTTTCGCGCAAGTCATGTTTTCACTACGAGTGTTGATGTGTGCAGCTTAAAGAAAAACGTTTTCTCGTCCCCAAAATCACCACGAATATCTTAGTCTCAGCGACTGCGTTCTTTATGCAGAAAAAAATCGGAAATGTGTGGTCTTGGTGGTTAATGTTGTAGCCAGTACATTCTGCGCGGGAAGTGCTTTCGTACCCTTGTTTTACGATTGGCAATAGAAGTATTGGCTGATTTTATTTCCGCATTATCTGTAATAACATCGCTGAACGTTCTGGCACATTTATATGCCTTAGATTTTCTACCACCACAGAAACGTTCTACTAGTCACAGAAGCGTCGTAATTCAATGTACCTATCGCATGTGCGCTAGTGTAGACCTAAATTGACTGCAACTTTGATTAGCTTGATACAGTCTTGCAAATTCAATCCGTATCCTCGAAGGCACAAGTCTTCACTTGCCGTAGTTTTATTTGAGTTAACAAATTGTGAAGACCTGCCGGCGGCAGCCATACTGACTGTCGGATGTTCGGTAAGCGACGCAGTAGGCGCAGTCAAGCTAAGCCTGCAAGAATAGGCACCATACGATACGTCCTAGAAAATCGGCAAGGAGGGTGCGAAAGGAGGACAGCACTGAAGAGTTTATTTTTCTACTAAATAAATTCCCATAAACGAACCCGGAGTGGTCGAACTATGGCCTAAAAACTCAGGTCTTCGATTTCCGGAAGTACTTTCACGGTGTTCACAATATCACTTCCGTGTCCATTTAAGGTAATTTACATAGTGATGTGTCTAAAACAACATGAGAGCTGGTCCGAACATGTTCATGGCAATCCCTATTATTAAGGGTGCATATTTGTGCTCCCTGCAAAAAAAAAAAAATATTTTCGGCATCAAATCTGGGGGCTTGGTGAATTGGGGCA
Organism: Haemaphysalis longicornis; assembly: GCF_048455015.1. Lineage (NCBI taxonomy): Eukaryota > Metazoa > Arthropoda > Arachnida > Ixodida > Ixodidae > Haemaphysalis > Haemaphysalis longicornis. The sequence continues at coordinate 203,758,890 of NW_027526361.1, read as the reverse complement.
CTGCTATGTCTATAAGGTAGCTGAAATAGTCGACACTCACTTCGTTTTTCTCTCTTTGCTTGGAAACTGGAAATTCTCTCTAATTGTTTACACTAAGACAGCAACGCATTATACGAAAGTGGGAGGCATAGTGCCGGCGAGCGAACATCGGCACACAAGTACGAATCCACAATGGAGATATCCTTGTTTGTGGTAACGAGAGTTTGTTTCCCGGTTATTTTTTCCCGTAGTAGCAGGTATGTTAACGGCGCCCTGACATCATGACTCATCGGGTAATTAATCGCCGGGAAAGTTGTAGCACACGGGCTGGTCTATGCACGGTTCACCACGCAGGCAGTTTTTAAAGGTGCGCTTATAAATCCGTTCTGAGCTTTTCAAACATTTCATTATTCAAACATCGGCAAAATAAGAGTCTTTAAGGAGTCTTTTCTCAAGATTTCGCATTATATTTGTACTACCAGCTTGGTTTGCAGAATAGTAGGCACAAACATTCCGGCAGCCTCTCAGTGAAAGAAATACGGTTTACTTGCAATATCCTTGTCTTTAAAACAACGCGTTTCATTTTATACTTATACAATCCCACCCTCTGTTTTGTGTTGTTGTTGCACTGTATATGAATTTAGCCAATGATGAAACTAAGGCGAGCGTGCGATTTGACTGCGGCCCTTGACGACAAAGAAGGGCTTGAAGTGAGCCGCATAGACGGTATCTCCAGATTACTCTCAATTGTATATTGGAAGAAACTATATACACCGGCCATGGCCTCCGCGATCGGCTGCCGGCGGCGGGCCGTTGGTCCGGCCGCCCATTCGGCGCGTGCCCCAGCAAAAAATAAGAGAAAAAAGACAGAAATGGTATTCGGCTAACTCTGCAACGTGCCGTATAGTGGCGGTGTTATCCGATCGGTCGGCCATTCACACCGACTCTTCTGAATGGCTTGGCGGAGATTGGGCGGCTGGGTGTCTTCGCTGTCCTAATTTCTCTTAACTCTGCTTCGGGCATTGGTTTTGATGAATTAACAGACTTGGCAATAACGTCGTGAAGTTGGCTTGTCTAAGCAGATTAGAGAAACTGCCCTGAAGCAAAGGTGTGTCAGTGAACAACGAAAGGTTTACCAGGAATTCCAGCCTGGTGCGAGCATACCGAGTTCAACGCAGTGCTTTCTCGGAGGTTATTTATAGATTTATTACAGATATTTATTTGTGGTGATGAACATGTGTAGGTTTACATGCCATTTTGTTGCAACGGTCTCTGACCAGGCCCCATAGTGCAAGAAACTAAGATTCAGGCCAATACAATGCAAAGTGAAATTTCGGCAGCATATATGTCAACTGTTTCACCGCACGGAAATGGTTTCTGCTTGCGACGACAGGAAAACGCTTTCAGATCCTATATTTGCGACTTAAAGTGCTGGGTATATTAAACAAAGAGCACTGCCGATCCGTTCTGCGAAGGATAACCTGCCGAGGAGCCGGGTGCATTCAAGAAGTGCATGAAACAAACGTTTGTATGTAATTTGGGACTAAACGTATGCATCCTAGTTAATTGGCTCAATAAAACGTTGAGTGGTAAGAGTTTCTTTCAGTGGACAATCATGGATCTTCCCGTTTCCCTTTCGTTGATCTATTGACCCCAGACCCCAATTATAATTTTATTGTGAATTACGTAATGGTGAAAGGCAGATAAAGCTTGGCGCAGTGCTCGAGTTGTCTGCGCTGCTAATTGTCATATAATTTGTTTCAGGATAGTTTTGATATAACAATGTTGCAGCCGTTTCCCGTGTCCATACACTCTCGGCATACAGCAATGTACAGCGGACGGGTATTCTGTAAAGTTTAGAACGTCACTGTAAACTAATTACGTTAATTAATTGAGAAGCAGTGTAATGATGGAAATATGATAATACAGCGGGCAATTTCTTTGATTTATTTAGGATACCTAGATTAGATTGACATTAGATTCCGCCATGACGGTGGCTTGGCTGCAATATAAAATGTTGTGAACGCGACTTTTAAATGCAGAGCATTTGTATAACTCACGATGTCACCCGTGCTTCGGCGTCCGCAGCAGGAAGCCTCCCCCTACACTATAAAAAGAAAAAGAAATGAAATAACAGTTACCGGCGCCTGGTTTCGATCCCACGAGCCTGCGGGCGGAACGCAATGTACATGGTGCTCTACCCACTGCGCCACAAAAGGACACCGAATCAAAGGCTACGAACGCGCCTTATATCCTTGACTCATCCAAACTACGTCATCAGCGGCGTGCGTTGGCGACTCAGCGGCGTGCTAGCGGTGTGATAGCTGCGTGGTGTACACGTGATAGCACCAACCCCCCAAACCCTAAACGTTACCGCAATACAACCACCCCTATAAAGCGGGTTGGCGCGGGCTCCACTCCAGTCAGCTCCTGCGCTCTCTTCTCTTGCGTTCGTCGGCGGTCGCAGTTGATAAGCGATGGAAGCAAGACCTTCAACTAGTACCGCGACGCAATCCAACATCAGCGTCGCGGAACCAGCACAAGACATCGTACCATCGTCTTCGTCGACGTCGGCAGAAGACAAGGCGGCGAGGCGGCGCACTGCCGACGCCGAACGCAAGCGTCATAAGCGTGCCGCAGCCGCCGACCTTTGTGAACGAGAAGAAGAAGAGAAACAATAAAGATCCCACCGATTGGGGGGGGGGCGGGGTGTGTGCAAGTGATGGCAATAAATAACAACAAGTTGACGTTACCTACTTACGTCTCTCTCTCTCTCTCTCTCTCTCTCTCTCTCTCTCTCTCTCTATCTCTCTCTCTCTCTCTCTCTCTCTCTCTCTCTCTCTCTCTCTCTCTCTCTTCTCTCTCTCTCTTTCTCTTGGCAGCAGCCAAGAGAGAGAGAGAGAGAGAACATTTTATCACTTGGCAGCAGCAGTTGCGGCGGCATGTCCCATTTCTAAGACGAATTTCTTCTGCCAACAGGGCGTACTCGTGCTTGGTTTCCTGCGTCGTCAGTGGCCACCGTGGATTATCGTCCACGTGCGCACGCATCCATCGCAGGGCGTCGAGGTGCTTGACCCCTGTGCTGCCTGCTGCGCCTGCGCGTACTGCACACCACCATCAACGAGGACCATATAAGCACGCTCCCGTTGGCCCGGACTTCACTTGGCAGCAGCAGTTGCGGCGGCATGTCCCATTTCTAAGACGAATTTCTTCTGCCAACAGGGCGTACTCGTGCTTGGTTTCCTGCGTCGTCAGTGGCCACCGTGGATTATCGTCCACGTGCGCACGCATCCATCGCAGGGCGTCGAGGTGCTTGACCCCTGTGCTGCCTGCTGCGCCTGCGCGTACTGCACACCACCATCAACGAGGACCATATAAGCACGCTCCCGTTGGCCCGGACTTCACTTGGCAGCAGCAGTTGCGGCGGCATGTCCCATTTCTAAGACGAATTTCTTCTGCCAACAGGTTGGTTGGTTACTTTGTGCACCTATTTGAAATTTATGCTGTCCGCGACTGCTGCCCAAACCCTTGTTTTTTAGTATCGCTATGCCTACTCTAGCGCAACTAGCCAAAAAAATTGAATCTCTCGAAGAACTTTTGAATGAGAAGTTGGACTCACTCATTGATGATTTGGTGTCTAAAGTTAACATCAAGTTGAAAGATCTTGGTCTTGGTGAACATGCTTCGCTTTGTGAAAGTGTTCGTTTTATGAGCCAAGAATTTGACGAAATGAAGCTGAGACAGGAAGATCTGCTGGCCTCGAACAAAGTGCTCTTGTCACGAAATGAAGCACTCGAAAAAAGAGTGGCTGATCTCGAGCAGTATTCGAGGATGAATAATGTTGAGATCAAGGGTGTGCCTTCATCACAGGGTGAGGATTGCGGAGCCATTCTGAGACGAATCGGCGATGCTGTCGAGTGCCCCGTCTCAGCCGCCGATATCGACACGGTTCACCGTGTTAACTCTAAGACCACCGAAAAGAGCATTATTGCTCGCTTCTGCTCGCGTGATAAAAAAAATGAGTTCATTAGGAAGGCTCGCAGAGCCAGACTGCGCACTGACAATATCGGCTTCTCTGGTGGAACTAACCTGCCAATCTATGTTAATGACCATTTAACTCTTGATAACAAGAAAATGTTCTCAAAGGCACTGGCACTGAAAAAGGAACACAAGTGGAAGCACTTGTGGACCGATAACTGCCAGATAAAAGCCCGGAAAGCAGACGACAGCAGAGTGTATCGCATTTCCACTGAGTCCGATCTTCGAATCTTCACGTGATGCATTGTAAAACATGCCCTAAGGAAGGTATAGTTCACTCTCTCGTTTCATGGCCTTGCATTCTCCGGAATCTGTGCAGCGTCAACTTTCCAAAATGAGTCGTTCCCTCATTCACTTCAATGCACGTAGCCTTCGTAAGAATATAGAGGCAATTACTAACTTCATTTCCACAGTTCTGCATGCCTTCACGTTCATCTGCATATCAGAGACTTGGCTTTGTGACACAGACAACGGCATGACCGGTTTCCCGTCTTATCAAGCTGAATATTGCCATCGCCAAAATGATAGTCATGGGGGTGCCGCGATTTTTCTTTCCCAAGATGTATCTTACACGCGCAGATGTGACCTTGAATTAAACGTGAATCTTTGCGAGTCAGTGTGGGTAGAGGTTGACCGCTCATTCCTTAATAATGAAAAGAACCTAATTCTAGGTTGCGTTTATCGCTCACCATCGTCTTCCCTTTGTGATTTTTTGCGCAGTCTCAGTGAAGTTTTATCTAAGCTAGCTTTTGAAAATAAGAACGTAGTAATTGTAGGTGATGTTAATATTAACTTGCTTGACACGAACAGTACTTCTTATGCAAATTACACTGATTGTTTCACTGGATTTGGCTTCGAATCGCTTGTTGATTGTCCAACTAGGGTAGCATCTCACGGTACCGGTACACTCCTTGATCACGTGTTATCCAACATGGCGTCACCACCCTGCGTGGGGGTTGTTGACACCGATATCACCGATCATTTTCCTATTTTCCTCACATTCGAAAACATAACCCACACACGTAATATTAGCTATTCTACATCTGTATTTAGTTCCGATTCCTTTGTTGAGGCTATCAGTACAACTGATTGGGGGCCTGTTATGTCTATGTCTGACCCAGATGCAGCCTTGCGAGCATTTTGCTCGTCATTTTTATTCGCCGTGTCGACTAACACGCGTACTGTCCAATGTAAAAAGAAATACAAGTATCCGCACAACCCATGGATGACAAATGGTCTTCTAATAAGTTTAAGGAAGAAAGAAAACATGTATAAAAAAAAGAAGCGTCAGCCCTTTAATATGTGTCTGGCTAAACGATACAAGTCCTACTGTAATCTATTAAATACCTTGCTCAAGCAAGCGAAAAAAAGGTACTACGAAAAAGAATTCGACAAGAATAGGACTAACCCCAAAAGGCAGTGGCAGCTGCTCAACTCCTTCCTTAACAAGTCATCTGCTAATGTCCCTCTAACCAAAATCGACTACAATGGATCCACCCTCTCCGAGCCCAAGGAAATTGCCAATGCTTTCTCGGAATACTTTTCTTCCGTCTATACTAACCACCGCCCCCATGCGCAGTCGTATACTTCTCTGGGACGTACCACGCAGTCATTCTTTCTTTTCCCAACAACACCACAGGAAGTCTTTTCCACCATTGCTAATCTTAAAAATACAGGGCCTGGGTTAGATGAAATTTGTGTAAGGCATTTAGAACTGGTTGCACATTTAGTTTCCGACAAGCTCTGTCATACTATCAACCTCATGTTTAAACAGGGTTTATTTTCTTCATTCCTAAAAAAAGCTAAAGTAATTCCAGTTTTTAAAAAAGGCGATAAACAAACAGTTTCGAACTACCGTCCTATTTCAATTCTTTCCTGCCTTAGCAAACTAGTCGAAAAATTGTTTGTTAAACGTCTGAATGGCTATTTATTTAAATTTAAGTTGCTTAAAGACAGCCAATTTGGTTTCCGTCCAGGTAGGTCAACCAATTTGGCTGTGCTGTCTCTAACTGATTACATAAAGAAAAGTATTGATTCGGGAAATTTAGTGGGTTCGGTTTTTTTAGATCTCACAAAAGCCTTTGACACAGTAAATCACCAAGTCTTATTGCATAAACTTCAGTCCTATGGCATAACTGGCCCTGCGCTTACATTCTTAAAAAATTACCTACTTGACCGACAGTACACAGTACACGCCGCAAATACCTTCTCTGCAATAAAATATGTTAACCAAGGAGTACCGCAGGGCTCAGTATTGGGTCCTTTGCTATTTATTTTGTATATGAATGATCTTCCTGATGTTCTTAGCTCTTCTGACTGTGGTCAGTGTGTTTTATACGCAGATGATACAACGATATCTTCATCTGATAAAAACATTGGTGCTCTTATCTCAAAGTTAAATCTTGCATTAAGTGCCCTTATGAATTGGTGCAGCAGTAATCACTTAGTTATCAACCCCACAAAAACTAAATTTATGGTGTTTAAAAGTGCTCAGAGGTCATTATCTACCATTCCCGTAATACAACTTGGTATTCATTCCATTTCTGCTTGTTCTGATGTCGTCTTTCTTGGCATACATCTTGACCCATGCCTTACCTTTTGCAGTCACTTTAACCATCTTAAGCAGAAGACGGCGTTTGGTATCCGCGCATTAATTAAAGCTCGCCCTTTCTTTTCCCGTGAAGCTCTACTATCGCTGTATTTTGCGTTCATTCATAGTCATATTAGTTACGGTATAGTCTCATGGGGCAGCACTTATGCTTGTCACTTATCATCAATACAGCACATTCAAAACCAGTCAATACGCATTGTCACTTCTAGTTCTTCGCAATCGAACGCCTACACATTACTACGCTCTTACAATATCTTGCCCGTAAATGTTTTGTTCCGGTTGAATCTCGTGACTTTATTCCACAAATTGCTTCATAATCAACTGGCATTCCCATTTATTGCATCTGATCTTTTGCAGAATAATAATGTGACCAGGTTTGCGGCTAATAAAAATTTCCTGTTACCCCCCGTTCATACTAATTATGGGAAAAAAACTTCCGCTTTCAGTGCGATATCCTTTTGGAATGCGTTGCCTTCTAGTATTAAGTGTTGCACTTCTTTTCCTTTATTCAAAAAGTCTGTCAAAAAACATTTTCTCGAATAACCCTACTTGTGATCATTTACCTGTTTGACTTGTTTGTTCTTTGATTCCTTTTATACCATGTTGCGTGTTTTTGGCTTGATTTCTGATGTGAAAGTGTATTTTCATGTCCGTATTTTGTAAGAAATTTCTGTTGCTCTGTATAAATTTTACTGTCATTTTGTATCGACGAACCGAGGGTCCCACTAAAGTCTTTGGCTCTGGGACCCTCGTCTGTATATCCTGGATTTTGTAACAACTAATTTTTGGAAATAATAAAAAACTTGAAACTTGAAAAAACTTGAAACTTGAAACTCTCTCTCTCATTCTCTCTCTCTCTCTCTCTCTCTCTCTCTCTCTCTCTCAAACCCAACTACCACCACCAACAACTACCACCAACAACTACCACCAACAACTACCACCACCACCACCCCCAACCCTACGCCACTAAACGACCCCAATGCTCGGCATTTACTCGTGTCCCTCGCGCGGGGGCATGCGACGGAGGATTTTTTCTTTCCACACCCTTACGACGCCCGCAGTTTCTCGTCGGACCCTAGCCTGTAACATTTCACATCTGAAAACGTTCACCGAGGCGCTTTGCTTACTTGGAGAAGTACGAGTGCACTTTATTTCAAGCTATGCCATCCGCAAGGACGGATGGCAAGTCCGTCACGGTTATGTCACTTTCTATTTCGACATTGTCTTGGTCATAAGAGGGATGTATCTGGCGTGTAATCTACGTGTAGTAACGGTTGAGGAGGTGTCGATTAGGAGTGGTTCTAGCTGCAGCGAGAACTTCCTATTTTTACACGTTACGCCATTTTTATTGCTTCCTTGCGTCTTCTTTTGACCTCCCGTAGTCACCCCCGTTTTACATGCGGGTCTCGGTGAGGACTGTGGGCCTGTGTACCGGTCTATAACGACACAACACATTACTGTCTGTGTTGCAGCTGAACCGTCTTTGACTGGCTATCCATCGGCTCCGAATTCCATTTCCCGATACAAATCTATCTTGATTTCTTCAATTTTTTGTCTCCGCGAGGTATTTCATTTTTGGGACCATATCTCTCAAGAAAAACAGCGCAAAGGACAGGACTAAGTAAAGGCTACAAACCACAGGCGCTTTACAGTGTTTACTTCGTCCTGTAATTTTCGCTGCTTTTCTTCGTAGTTTAATGTATCAACTGGCCCTTCAGCAAGGCATATCTCGCTGGCGCTTACCCCGAACTCCGGATTTTTCCGTAATGGGGTATTTAAAGATTCCGCAGTGATTATGTACATCAGCTATGGACCTCCTAGTCTCTCCCTTGTACATCTGGTGGGTAACTTTTTATTGTGGAAAGAAATTTTGGCAAGTGGAACAAGATTAGGAAGATAGAGGGCCGTGTCAAGTTCAGCGCTATTTGTTACATGCTGTATAGATACAAACTAGCCCAACACCAAGCTTTATTGAAGCTAATTTCTAGTATCTCGGGCCTCTATGTTCCTCATCTTGCTCAACTTCCCGAATCTGCCACTTTGTCTCCCTAATCCCTGAAGCCAAGTGCCGCACGGAGACCCTAACCTATGGTTTGACTCATGGCATCAGTTCCCTGTGATCACCACGCTACTAGGAAGAATCAGTCCTGCTGACTTAACAGCCACATGATTGTGTAGAATTCTGAGAGATGAGACTTGAAGACAAATGAGAGTCTACCAGGACATCAGGGTCACTTGCGCTGAAGTCCTGGACACAGCGCCTTCCAGGAGCATGACAAGGTTTTTCTTTGATCTTACCGAAGAGCAAGGAGAACGGCTGTTTGGTGCGTCGTTTAGATTCCTGCCAAAAAGCTAAATCTTTATAGATAGGGGTCCAAGAGGTTGTCAACCTGTCGATTAGCGTGCTTCTACCCCATGTGCAGCATAATTTAGAAAAATCGCCTAAATGTATTGTCCCCCCACTTTGGAACCTGTGGACTTGTGGAATGGCGCATAAAGTGGCCAACCGAGCAGGTCAGGACCAGAAGGAATCTTGCCTTCCTGAGTGTGTGGATAGCGTCATTGCCGTTATTAAACTAAAAAAATCCTCCATCGCATGCCCCCGCGCGAGGGACACGAGTAAATGCAGAACATTGGGGTCGTTTACGTGGCGTAGGGTTGGTGGTGGTGGTGGTGGTGGTAGTTGTTGGTGGTAGTTGTTGGTGGTGGTAGTTGGGTTTGAGAGAGAGAGAGAGAGAGAGAGAGAGAGAGAGGAGAGAGACGTAATTAGGTAGCGTCAACTTGTTATTTATTGCCATCACTTGCACCCCCTCCCTCCTCCCCCCCCCCAATCGGTGGGATCTTTATTGTTTCTCTTTTTCTTCTCGTTCACGAAGGTCGGCGTCGGCGGCACGCTTCCGACGCTTGCGTTCGGCGTCGGCAGCGCGCCGCCTCGCCGCCTTGTCTTCTGCCGACGTCGACGAAGACGATGGTACGATGTCTTGTACTGGTTCCGCGACGCTGATGTTGGATTGCGTCGCGGTACTAGTTGAAGGTCTTGCTTCGATCGCTTATCAACTGCGACCGCCAACGAACGCAAGAGAAGAGAGCGCAGGAGTTGACTGGAGTGGAGCCCGCGCCAACCTGCTTTATAGGGGGTGGTTGTATTGCGGTAACGTTTAGTGTTTGGGGGGTTTGTGCTATCACGTGTACACCACGCAGCTATCACGCCGCTAGCACGCCGCTGAGTCGCCAACGCACGCCGCTGACGACGTAGTTTGAATGAGTCAAGGATATAAGGCGCGTTCCTAGCCTTTGATTCTATGTTGTTTTGTGGCGCAGTGGGTAGAGCACCATGTACCTTGCGTTCCGCCCGCAGGGTCGTGGGATCGAATCCAGGCGCCGGTAACTGTTATTTCTTTTTCTTTTTAAAGTGTAAGGGCAGGCTGGCTGCTGCGGACGCCGACGCACGGGTGGCATCGTGAGTTATACAAATGCTCTGCATTTAAAAAAGTCGAGCTGTAGTGGTGGACCAGGTTGGTGACTTTCTCAGTACCAATAAGCTGAGGCTTGTGCAGTCCGATAAAACTGGGGCTTTTGCTGTAGCAGAAGAAGGTCGGTTTGGAGAGAAAGCAATAGAAGCGGTTTTCAAAACTTTTGAAGAAACAAGCGGAGTCAACGAGCAAAGACTAAAAGCCTTGAATGCCAACGCTTCGAAGGCTTGCGATGACTTTGTTTCGAATGGAGTGGCAAAAAGCATCAGACAAAGTAAAGGGCTGACATTGAAACCACTTTTAGGGAAACCTTTTTCCCTCGCGCTGTGAACGCTTGGAACGCGCTACCAAGTGAAGCTGTTAATATTACAAATATTGATCAATTTTGTTCATTTGTGGAGCAGGTAACAGAGCCTGTATAGTTATTTTTTGTTGTTCTTGTTGTGATAGCGAAAAACGTGTTTTGCAGTGGTGTATTGTACTTTTTGTACATACGTTGTTTGTCATGCGTAGAAGGCGGTTTCTAGTATTTTTGTTTCTTCTTCTCGTGTATGGGAAGAGCACCAATGTACTATTGATGTACTCGCTTTTGTAAGTGTTCCGCTGTTCCGCGTATTGTCCCTCGAAATATTGTATTTCCTTGACTTTGTATCTAATCAGATATCTGGGCTATTGTATGCCCGCTTCCTGTATGGGTCTGCAGAAGACCTACAATATTGATACAAAAACGCTCAGACCTTTCGGACTATTCTAGTGGACAAAGCATCTAGGCAGAATGCACTCGCCAAGTTCCTGCAAGGTCATCTGGCAAGACTGCCCGTGGAAGACCCGTTCCTTGTCAAGAAGTCTGATGAAGTAGGGAATTTTCCAAAGGAGTGTACACCTGCACCGTGGTTCTCTATTATGCTTCGAACCTTTTTTATAGTGTGCCGCAAACCGCGGCTATGGCAGTGGTAGAACAATGCACTGATGCCTACGGATGCGCTAGATTTCAAAATGAATGCGCTATGAGTACCAGAGATTTTTATCGACCTGTTAGGCCTGTACCTAAGCTCCTTGTACAACGAGTTTGATGGTGCTTTGTACAAAAAATGCCATCAGTATTGGCTCCTGCATTGCTCCTGTTTTTTGCGACATCTATTTGGGGCAGGGAGACCGTGTTTTGGAGCGGCGCCTTAAGAATGTTGGTGTGGTTAGATGCTTCAGATACGTGGACGATTTCCTTGTGTGCATGGCTTCTGGTGGTGATAGTGATGCCATTGTCCTTAATGTGTTGGGTATGTTTAAAGCAGCGCCTGAGGGGTTGGATTTCACGTTTGAATTGCCCACATATAACTAGCTGTCTTCAATACTTAGACGTACGGCTTAAGTTCGAACAGGGGCACACTTGCGGGTATTACCATACCAGGGGAGATAAACAGCTGCTTCCTTTTGATTCTGCCCATAGTAAATTAGTAAAGCGAGGCATAGCCAGAGCTTGTCTAACGCAAGCGATAAAAATCGTGTTATCATGCCATGGGCGAAAGCCTTCATATCGAAACAGCCAGGCTCAGAAAAAGTGGCTATCAGGTACCTGATTGGTTGTGTTTCAAGAAAGGTTACGTACGTTGTTGTTTATAAAAAAGAATCGAAGTGTGAGAAACCAGATAAACGTGCGGTGGTGATACCGTATATTCATAGTTTGTCCTATCGCTTGAAAATGTACGTGGGCAGATATTAGGTACAGGTAGTTTGCTCTGTGCCAGATAAGCTGGGAAGCATGGGCAATCGGGTCGATAAAGCGCTGGAGACGAAGAAAATGTGCACTAGTAGAGATATTGGTAGTGGTGTTGCGCACATGCGGAACTTTGTGAACTGCTCTGTTGGCATTGTATACAAGGTCCTGCTTACTCTCAAAAAGGCATGCACCGTGCGCTGTGTCAGCAGACGGCAATATCTAGCAATGTGGCACAGCACTGTGCCAAGTGCAATTGCACTCCAGATTTCCCAAACATGAAGACGCTCTTTAAATCACGGGACAAAGTTACAAGGAAAATCTGCGAAGCATTTTCTATTGTTTCTTGCCTAGAAGGTGACTGCGTCAGTGCTCCGTCACTCTCGTTGCGGGAAAGAGAGACTCAGTATCAAAGAACTGTTGTAGTTACAATCGCAAAAAATCACACAGGCACCGGCATAATATGAGCGTGCGTGTAGTGGAGCAGACAGAGTTATTGTCAGTCGTCTTACCCACTGGGCTAGGACATCGAGTTAGTACCCGTGGGTCAAACGGCTCACTCCCTCGCCTGTAAATGTGCGGAGTACATTACTTTTTTTAACGTTCATTGAAATGTTGAAAGAACACCCGGGGGTCTCTTGCTGGTGCATCAGACCCCCTTAGGACAAGCGATAAATTAAGGTTCACGACGTGTATGGGTGGGAAATAGCAAAGGAAAAATAGTGGGTTGAGATATGAAATGCATGAGTGTCCCACACTTCCTTCGGTAAATTAGGTGTGTAGGAGGAACGCAGGAGATCACTTAAGGAATTTGGTCGTAAGTTAGCGAGTAGGGTGTCTAGGAGAATTTGTCTTTCAGTTTGAAATCGAGGGCGTGTCCAAATAATGTGTTCAGTGGTTTCCGGGATTTCCCAGGGGATACACATGTCTTGATTAGGAGACGAATGAAAAACCTGTGGTCGTTTTGCAGAGGAAACGTTCGTAGGTGTCATTAGCTGTCCTAGGCGGACTTGTTGAGAG
>NW_027526361.1:203728207-203746032 GCF_048455015.1 Haemaphysalis longicornis | reverse complement strand
TTTTGTGACATCTCTTTGCCACTGAGCCCACAGTTACGTTTCGCTATAGTCACTGCGTTCATTGGCGTATTCATGGGAGGTTGTGGCCATTACTACACCAGGGTGGCCAATCCTGCTCTGGTGAGGGAGTGCATTACCGGCAATGGTCGCCGGGGTCAGGCCGCACCCCAAGCCCCTTTGTGCAATTCCATCAATACGCGGATTTTTTTTTAATCCGGTGGGAATTGTCCGGCACCGGGATTCGAACCACGGTCCTTCTGCACGCGAGGCGGGTGTTCTACCTCTACGCCATCGCTGCATCTAAGTAACTCGGGGGACGAATTGCAAAGCATGCTTTCCACACTGGGCGAACCGTGGGCCTGAAAATTAATATGCAGAAAACTAAAGTAATGATCAAACACCTCGGGACAGCACAGCAGTTTGAGATAGGTGGCGAGGCAGTGGAAGTGGTAAGCGAATATATATACTTAGGCCAAGTTGTGACCCCAGATCCCAACCATGAGGCAGAGATAATTAGAAGGATCAGAATGGGGTGGAATGCATATGGCAGACATTCTGAGATAATGAATCGCAGCCTACCATTGTCGCTGAAGAAGAAAGTGTATGACAGCTGCGTCTTACCGGTACTCACCTACGGGGCAGAAACTTGGAGGCTCACTAAGAGGGTTCAACTTAAATTGAGAACGACTCAGCGGGCAATGGAGCGGAAAATGATTGGTGTAACATTAAGGGACAAGAAGAGAGCGGAGTTGGTCAGGGAGCAAACAGGTGTTAAAGACATATTAGTAGAAATTAAGAAGAAGAAATGGACATGGGCAGGACATGTAATGCGAAGGCAAGATAACCGCTGGTCATTAAGGGTAACAGAGTGGATCCCTAGAGAAGGCAAGCGTTGCAGGGGGCGGCAGAAAGTTAGATGGGCAGATGAGATCAAGAAGTTTGCGGGGATAAATGGGTCACAGTTGGCACAGGACCGAGGTAATTGGAGAATAATAAGAGAGGCCTTTGCCCTGCAGTGGGCGTAGATAGGCTGGTGATGATGCTGATGATGATGATAGTCACTGCGATAATTCTTGGAATTGCCTAACATTAATGCCAGTTTGTAACCTCAAGGAGTCTCACTTTGAAAGCGACACTGTCCGAGGTATGGTGAAACTACTGACGAATGCGCAAGTGGAGCTCAACTTTTTTTCTTGCGAAAATCTAGCATAAACGTAAAAATATCGGGGGCGGAGATGCCAACAGTCGAAGACGCCATTCTATACACCGCGATAGCTAGAGTTTGTTTAAAGACTTGCAACCCATTTATACCTGAGACGCGAACTGCAATATCAGTTAGTAAATCTAATGTAGAACAATATATTTCGCCTAGAGATTTGAACGGTACATATTCAAACTGAGTAACTAGTGAAGGGGTCTCTTATGTTGGTTGCGGCCTTTATGTGGGCGCTCGGATAGTTTCGCCCCTTCGCGCAGGTTTCAGCTAAACCCCTACATGGCGTGCGCATAGCGACCCTTCTGGGAGCAACCTCTCCCAGATACACACCCGTTCTAAGAATCCTGGTAAGGTAATTGAAACGTGAGACACGTGGCTTCTGTTGGTGGGAGGCGGGGGTCGCGCCCAAAAGCAGTAGGATAGGTAGTTTCGACTCGAAATGAGTTTACATTGATAGGGGAAAAAAGACAAGGTCAAACAAGTCATGAAAAAAAAAAAAAAAAACAGGCAGGTGCACGCGTATGACGCGGCAGCAAGTGGTATTCATCTGCCCGGCGCATGGTGCCAGTTCAGGGAATGCCGAGGCGGTCAGCAACGAATATTAGAAAACAACAATACAAAAAAGAAAGAGGACACGAAAACAATCACACACGCTCGCGTTCACAAATTAATTGCAAGGTGAGAATATCAAAGCTAAAAATGGTACTGCAGCCTTCTACCCAGAACACAATGTCCAGACTTGTTCATCGAATTTGCTTCAGTGAAGCCATTGTGCTAAAAAACGTCGTGCTAGCACGAAACTATACCCAACTACGAGAGCTCGCCAACTAATGGGAGAATATTATTGAGGGAAAGAAATGAACAGGCATAACACTAGCCTGAGAAATGCAGCCGAAATTTTAATCGGAGGAAAGACAGGTTAATTTCCCATAACTTTCATTTATGCCAAACGACGCTGATTTAAACTTATAGATAAGGTAAGACTCCCGAACCTCGCGATCGTGATGCGTTTTAAAACTAGATTCAAAAATTGTGGCCTTCAGTTGTTCAAAAGAATGACCAGGAGTGTTAACGTGCTTTGATAGAGGCAAAGAAGGGCAGGTTTTTGCATGGGAGCGGTGATTGTTAAACCTCAAACGAAAGGGTGTTTCAGTCTGGCCAATGTATTGTTTGCCGCAGAGGGTGCATTCCAGCAGGTATACGACGTTGGCGGAATCACAGTTAAAGTTCCCTTTCACATTAACACAATAGTTTGAAGCTGTGCTGGCGGCGCGCTGTGTGGTGGTCATTTGTGGGCATACCTTACACCGTGGTTTGTTACAGGGCATGCAACCAGTAGTCTGTGGTCGGCTGATGCTGGATTTAGTGAGAACGTCGCCCAAATTTTTGCTGCGTCTATAAACAACACGTGGTGGCTCGGGGAATATTCTCTTTTGGCGTTCACTTTGAGCGAGGATATTGTGATGTTTCCTTAATATGGAAGCAACTTTCGGAGAAGAGGCCGAATGGGTCAAAACGAGGTTGGTTTGTTGATTGTGTTTTGGAGCTTTTTTTCGGAGAATTTCGGTGCGGTTCAACTGGTTAGCTCGTGTAATCGCGTCATCGATCACCTGCTCTGGGTATTTTTGATTTAAGAGTGCGGTTTTAAGTTCTCTGCAGTTAGAATCGAAATCCACCTGGCTTGTGCAGATTCGCCTAAAACGGTGAGATTGGCTGTAAGGTATTGCAGTCTTGCAGTGCCTGACATGGCTGCTGTGGAAGTGCAAATACTGGCGCGTGTCCGTAGGTTTCCTGTAGAGATTAGTCTGAAGTCTGCCCTGAGAAACTGTGACAGTAACATCCTGGAAATTTATGCTGTGCGTAGAGTAGGAATGAGAGAGGGAGATGGTAGGATGCGCAAGGTTAAAAGCCTCAATAAACGCAAGAAGTTCCATTTCACCGTGCTGCCAAATCATGAATATATCATCTATATACCTTTTGTAGTACAATGGCTTCAAACTTTGGGTTGCGAGGAAGTTTGTCTCTAGACATCCCATAAAGATGTTCGCATAGTTGGGCCCGATTTTGGTTCCCATTGATGTTCCGCTGACTTGCACGTAATTGACACCATCAAACTCAAAATTGTTAAGTTCAAGGATAAGGTGAAGGAAAGTTTCAAGGGTGAGAGAATCGATAGGTTTGTCACCCGCCGACCCCTCATACGCACATGATACAGCGGTGATCCCATCGGCATGCGGAATGTTAGTGTACAGCGACACGACATCTAGGGTAACAAGTAAACAGTTGTTGGGAATTTCCATCTTCATGATATCTGAGAGAAAATCATTTGTATCCTTAATGAAGGATGGAAAGCTGGGGGGAATGTCGCGAATGAGAGAGTCGACATACCGCGAAAGGTTCTCGGTGACAGTACCAATGCCAGAGACAATGGGGGGACCTGGGTTGTTATTTTTATGAATCTTAGGAAGAAGGTAGAATCTACCGGCTACTGGGCTTAAGGGGATAAGAGAACGAGCAGTTGTTTCAGTTATTTCCTGATTTTGAACAAGTTCAGTGAGTTTTTCTTTTACAATTAGCTTATAATCATTAGTGGGATCGCTAGGGAGTACTTTGTAGAACGCAGATTCTGATAGTTGTCTATGAGCCTCGTTGACATAGCTTTGTCGAGGATCACGATGGCGCCTCCTTTATCGGCCGGTTTGATTACTATTTCGGGGCAACCTGCGAGTTCCTCCAAGGCTTTCTTTTTGCCAATGTCAAACACGTGCATGGGCATATCTTGTTTTGACCCCTCTTTCACCCCCGTTGCTACAAGGGAGGGGAAAATTACCTGGTTATTTTTTATTTATTTATTTTTTTCGCTCTTTGTATACCAATGTACACTCTTTCCTGTCGAAACTGCCTGTCCTACTGCTTTTGGGCGCGACCCCCGCCTCCCACCAACAGAAGCCACGTGTCTCTTGTTTCAATGACCTTACTCGGATTCCTAGAACGGGTGTTAATGGGCAGATGTTCGCCCTTTGTGTGCATATCTTCTTTGGAACGTCTTCCGCGTGACTAATCTTTTTGCCCATGTCAAACACGGGCATGGGCCTATCTTGTTTTGACCCCTCTTTCACCCCCGTTGCCACGGGGGAGGAAAATTACCTTGTTATTTATTATTATTATTATTATCATTTTTTTAAATTATGTATTATTTTTTCTCTGTGTTTGGTTCTTCTCTCTCTCTTTTTTTCCAAGTTCGTACCGCGTGACTGTGTGTTCGTATTATCCTTGTTGTAATTAATTTTCCCGCTCTCCCTTCATTCTTTTGCTACCCACCCGCCATGAATCCATTTGTACAAACTCTCCCTCCTCTTACCTTGCCCTCGCGCTTGCTACATTTTCTGTATATATAGCTCTGAAACGAACTTATTTTGTACTCTGAATAAAGGGAGTCCTCTCCCTGAAACGTCAGTAAACTTATTTTTATTTTCTAAGTCTTTCTCGTTTGTCTCTGTCTCTACTAACCTTATATATATATATATATATATATATATATATATATATATATATATATACCCAGGGCGCCCCATTGTTTCTGGCATTGGCACTGTTACCGAAAACCTCTCGCGCTATGTGGATAATCTCATTTGCGACATTCCGCCCAGCTTTCCCTCCTTCATTAAGGATACCAATGACTTTCTCTCAGACATCTCAAAAATTGAAATTCCTGATAACTGCCTTCTAGTCACCCTTGATGTTGCGTCACTGTATACTAACATCCCCCATGAAGATGGCATCGCCGCTGTATCCCTTGCGTATGAGCAGTCATCGTGCGACAAACCTATCGATTCTTCTGCTCTCCAAACATTCCTTAGGCTTATTCTTGAACTTAACAATTTTGAGTTCGACGGAGTTCATTACGTGCAAGTCAGCGGAACGTCAATGGGAACTCGAATCGGACCTAACTACGCTAATATCTTTATGGCTCACCTCGAATCAAACTTTCTTGACACCCAAAATTTAAAGCCAATGTACTATAAAAGGTATATTGATGACATATTCATGATCTGGCAACACGGTGAGGCGGAACTCCTCACCTTCATTGAGGCATTTAATCTAGCCCATCCTAGTATTTCCCTTGCTCATTCCTATTCGGAACACAGTGTAAACTTTCTGGACGTCACCGTTACCACCTTCCAAGGTCGGCTTCAAACTAAACTGTATAGAAAACCGACAGACACGCGGCAGTATTTGCACTTCCGAAGTAGCCATGTCAGACACTGCAAGACAGCAATACCTTACAGCCAAGCCCACCGATTTAGGAGAATTTGCTCAAACCAAGCCGACTTTGACTCAAACTGTCGAGAACTCAAGACCTCCCTCCTGAATAAAAAATACCCGGAAAAAGTTATCGACGACGCTATTGTGCGAGCCAACCAATTAGACCGTAACGAAATCTGTAAGAAAAAAGCCCCGAACGGGAACCCGCAAACTAACTTAGTTTTAACCCACTCATCCTCCGCTCCAAGAGTGTCAACCGTGCTAAAAAAACATCACAATATCCTAATGCAAAGTGACCGCTTAAAAAGCATATTCCCCGAACCACCACGCGTTGTCTACCGGCGTAATAAGAATTTAGGGGACTTTCTTACTAACTCTCGTATCAACCGACCGGCAACTACTGGCTGCATGCCCTGCAATAAACCCCGATGTAAAGTATGCCCACACATGACCACTACACAGCGCGCCACCAGCACGGCTTCAGACTACTACGTAAATATAAAAGGTAACTTTAACTGTGACTCCGCTAATGTCGTATATCTTCTAGAGTGCACTGTTTGTAGGCAACAATATATCGGCCAAACTGAAACGCCCTTCCGAATACGGTTCAATAATCACCGCTCTCATGCAAAAAGCTGCCCTTATTTGCCCCTGTCAAGACATGTGAACAGTCCCGGGCATGCATTTGATCATCTTAAAGCAACGATTTTAGAATCCGCCTTCAAAACGCACCACGACCGCGAGGTTCGGGAATCTTATCTCATTTATAAGTTTGGGTCAGCCACACTTGGAATTAATGAAAGTTACGGAAAATTAACGTGCTTATCCCTCGAATAAACTTAGCGGCTTCATAATTTTTATAACTATGTTCATTATTCCTACCCTCGAGTTTGTCATCAGAATTCGCAGAAACTCTCCTAATACAGCAGCTTTGTTAGCTTAATGCGGCTCAACAATGCCATTTGTCCGGGAGAAGGAGGCCTCGTTCCCACCACCACTTAAGAATGTTTAACTCTTTGTGATCTATTCATGTTTAACCTTTTGTGACCCTACCTATTTCCTGTTCGATTGCTAGCTTCTGTGAATTGCTCTTTTGTGCACCCTATCTATTCTCTTCATCCGCGGGGGGCACACCCATCTTCGCTTTCCCTAGAACCAGTCTCCCCAGCCTCTGAATACCTTGCTGTATACTCTTCCCTTTCTTTACAAACCGCGGTTGACCATTTTCCCCCATTGTCTGAACTTGCAACCCGCGCGGCATACGTTGACCCGTCATGGTGCAACCTTGAACGCTGCATTGTTAACATGACCCCTTTTTCTCTCTCTTGCTCCCCCCCCCCCCCTTTTTTTTTTTTTTTGGTTGGTTGATGTTGTAACGTAGGCGTAGCCTGACTGTATGCACACTCTCCATTTGCGAAACATTTTCCATTCCTTCTTACAGTTTTATGCAAACCTATATAAGAAATGTGTTCAATGTTTGCGACACCATAATCATGTAACTTTACTCTGATGAAGGCAAGTCCCATTGCCGCTACGTAAGTAAACATTGTTTGTTATTGTTCTTGCTGTGTATCCGACTCTTTACTTATACTATTTCTGCGCGCTTTGTGAGTTTATCTTTCTCTAGATTTGTTTCTACCATGAGCGCTGACAGGACCACAGCAAAGAGCATCATCTGGAAATTTCCGCAGACCGAAACCACAGCAGTTGTGATCGGGGACTCCCAGACCAAGTATCTGTAGCATCACTTCGATCCCCTCTGCCCTGGAACCCCCGCTTTTGTTTCTCAGCCTGGCGCATGCATTGCTGACGCACGCTCACTGATCGACTTTATCCCTGCCTCTGCCACTACAGTTTTTCTGCATGTTGGTACTAATGATCTCAGCTCTACTTCCGCTGAACATGCTTTCTCTGACTACCGCTCACTGACTGACCTCATTCTGGAATCTCGACCGAACATTTCCACTATTAACGCCAGTCTCATTCTTCCCCGCTCCGCTAACCGCCGCCGCGACTACCGCATCTCTCGCTTCGCTCGCTGCTGCAACGAAAAGGCACGCCGTTTCAACTCACTTCTCCGCGAATTTTGCCGCCACTCACGCTTTGTCCGCTTCGTCGATCATGGCTTTGAGCACCTTCCAGCCTGCCGAGTACTCGCTGCGGACGGCTTACACCCGAGCTTCGAAGGTGTGGCCTTGCTGGCCGGCCACATTCGTGCACTCTGCTTCATGCAACAGCGCTGCAACCCTCTGGGCTGGCGCGACTTCGCATGCACCGCCGACCCAGTTGCAGCCCCGGCTATATTGCCAAATGACAGCGACTTCCCACCACTGCCTCCAATTCTATCCAGTGTAAGGACCCCGGAGCAGTGTCGTGCCAGCAGCCCACCGCCACCGCCCCCCAGATCCACCACAACCACGGCGCCCCGGGCGAGCGCCAGCGCCCCAACCCCGAAGTCCACGGACGAGCGTCGCGCCAGCGACATGCCAACCCCTACTGGCAAACCTGCAGCGGCCACAACGCCCCGAGGAAACGCTCGCGGCGACACTAAGAAGCTCCCTGACCGGCGCCGCACCAACAGCATGCCACGCCCAACCTCCGCATCTTCAGCGACCAACAGCAGCGCGTCCGCCGGACCTTCCGGGGTCCAAAATCCAGCCCTCCGTGCCACATGCCCTTACAACCTTCGAAAGAATCGGCATAGCAGCAACTGACTACAACACGAAAAAACAGGTAACGCGGCCTCCTTCCCCGTTTCAAGACAGTTTTTAAAGCTAAGAAAAATCACCGAAAAGCGCGTACGTTCCGAATTGCACGTTTCCGCTCTTGCACAGTACTTGACTGCCGCGGTCGCTCCCAGGGGTCTTAGGATTAGAATAAAACCTGCTACTACCGAACTCTCCCCGTCCAACATGAATAAGTGGAAACAGGTACTCGATAAAGCATCTTTACAATTAACTGAAATAATCCTCAATCACTACGAAACTACGGCCCATTCTCTCCGAAAGAAAGAGGAACTACTTAGTCAGGGACTAAGCAAAATAGAGTTGAACCTTTTAAGCAACTACGAGTCTAAGACGGCCTCCGCCATATCCCGAACAAAAGCCCGAAAGTTTAACCGAGATAAGATTTCTAACACTGGCCACATGCGTAAGAACCTAACAAGCTCCGGCACTAGTAACTGCCCCAACTCTGACAATACGGCCGATAATGTCACTACGACTGTAATAAATGCTTCGACTACTGCACCCCAAACAGTTCAGTTAAACCACTGTACTAATATTTTTCCCTCGCCTGCCGTCACAAAAGAAAACCTTACCGGGAATGTAATGAACCTTTCAAGCATAACCCTCTCCCCAGCTCAGATGAACGTCTTGTCAAAGGGCCTAAACTTTTGCCCGGCTACTGGTGGTTTTGATGAATTTCCACTTTTTAAGGACTTAGATAACTTCGCCAGAAACATGAGGCTACGAGAATACTTCTACGATCACCCCGCGACGGAAGAAGCCCGCAGAACCCTACCTAGCTATAAGCACTGGACCCCTCCCACACAGCGTGATAGTTGCCTCGACATGTACATCAAAGCTGTCCAACGCGATGTGCGAAAAGCATACCAAACACAAAATTCTTTCCGCCACAACATGACTACCAACGAAAAGAAAGCCCTAGAGGAACTCGCAAGCTGTCCCGACATAATTATTAAACCTGCCGACAAGGGAGGCGCAATCGTAATCCTTGACAAAACCGACTATGTTAACGAGGCCAATAAGCAACTATCAGTATCGACGTTCTATAAAGCACTACCCAATGATCCCACTCAAGATTATAAGCAAATTGTCAAAGATAAACTTGCTGAGCTTGTTAAAAATAAAACAATAAATGAAACCACGGCTCGTTCCCTGATCCCCTTAAGCCCAGTAGCCGGTAAATTCTATCTTCTCCCAAAGATTCACAAGGTGAACAACCCAGGGCGCCCCATTGTTTCTGGCATTGGCACTGTTACCGAAAACCTCTCGCGCTATGTGGATAATCTCATTTGCGACATTCCGCCCAGCTTTCCCTCCTTCATTAAGGATACCAATGACTTTCTCTCAGACATCTCAAAAATTGAAATTCCTGATAACTGCCTTCTAGTCACCCTTGATGTTGCGTCACTGTATACTAACATCCCCCATGAAGATGGCATCGCCGCTGTATCCCTTGCGTATGAGCAGTCATCGTGCGACAAACCTATCGATTCTTCTGCTCTCCAAACATTCCTTAGGCTTATTCTTGAACTTAACAATTTTGAGTTCGACGGAGTTCATTACGTGCAAGTCAGCGGAACGTCAATGGGAACTCGAATCGGACCTAACTACGCTAATATCTTTATGGCTCACCTCGAATCAAACTTTCTTGACACCCAAAATTTAAAGCCAATGTACTATAAAAGGTATATTGATGACATATTCATGATCTGGCAACACGGTGAGGCGGAACTCCTCACCTTCATTGAGGCATTTAATCTAGCCCATCCTAGTATATACCTTGCTCATTCCTATTCGGAACACAGTGTAAACTTTCTGGACGTCACCGTTACCACCTTCCAAGGTCGGCTTCAAACTAAACTGTATAGAAAACCGACAGACACGCGGCAGTATTTGCACTTCCGAAGTAGCCATGTCAGACACTGCAAGACAGCAATACCTTACAGCCAAGCCCACCGATTTAGGAGAATTTGCTCAAACCAAGCCGACTTTGACTCAAACTGTCGAGAACTCAAGACCTCCCTCCTGAATAAAAAATACCCGGAAAAAGTTATCGACGACGCTATTGTGCGAGCCAACCAATTAGACCGTAACGAAATCTGTAAGAAAGAAGCCCCGAACGGGAACCCGCAAACTAACTTAGTTTTAACCCACTCATCCTCCGCTCCAAGAGTGTCAACCGTGCTAAAAAAACATCACAATATCCTAATGCAAAGTGACCGCTTAAAAAGCATATTCCCCGAACCACCACGCGTTGTCTACCGGCGTAATAAGAATTTAGGGGACTTTCTTACTAACTCTCGTATCAACCGACCGGCAACTACTGGCTGCATGCCCTGCAATAAACCCCGATGTAAAGTATGCCCACACATGACCACTACACAGCGCGCCACCAGCACGGCTTCAGACTACTACGTAAATATAAAAGGTAACTTTAACTGTGACTCCGCTAATGTCGTATATCTTCTAGAGTGCACTGTTTGTAGGCAACAATATATCGGCCAAACTGAAACGCCCTTCCGAATACGGTTCAATAATCACCGCTCTCATGCAAAAAGCTGCCCTTATTTGCCCCTGTCAAGACATGTGAACAGTCCCGGGCATGCATTTGATCATCTTAAAGCAACGATTTTAGAATCCGCCTTCAAAACGCACCACGACCGCGAGGTTCGGGAATCTTATCTCATTTATAAGTTTGGGTCAGCCACACTTGGAATTAATGAAAGTTACGGAAAATTAACGTGCTTATCCCTCGAATAAACTTAGCGGCTTCATAATTTTTATAACTATGTTCATTATTCCTACCCTCGAGTTTGTCATCAGAATTCGCAGAAACTCTCCTAATACAGCAGCTTTGTTAGCTTAATGCGGCTCAACAATGCCATTTGTCCGGGAGAAGGAGGCCTCGTTCCCACCACCACTTAAGAATGTTTAACTCTTTGTGATCTATTCATGTTTAACCTTTTGTGACCCTACCTATTTCCTGTTCGATTGCTAGCTTCTGTGAAATGCTCTGTTGTGCACCCTATCTATTCTCTTCATCCGCGGGGGGCACACCCATCTTCGCTTTCCCTAGAACCAGTCTCCCCAGCCTCTGAATACCTTGCTGTATACTCTTCCCTTTCTTTACAAACCGCGGTTGACCATTTTCCCCCATTGTCTGAAGTTGCAACCCGCGCGGCATACGTTGACCCGTCATGGTGCAACCTTGAACGCTGCATTGTTAACACGACCCCTTTTTCTCTCTCTTGCTCCCCCCCCCCCCTTTTTTTTTTTTTTTTTTTTGGTTGGTTGATGTTGTAACGTAGGCGTAGCCTGACTGTATGCACACTCTCCATTTGCGAAACATTTTCCATTCCTTCTTACAGTTTTATGCAAACCTATATAAGAAATGTGTTCAATGTTTGCGACACCATAATCATGTAACTTTACTCTGATGAAGGCAAGTCCCATTGCCGCTACGTAAGTAAACATTGTTTGTTATTGTTCTTGCTGTGTATCCGACTCTTTACTTATACTATATATATATATATATATATATATATATATATATATATATATATATATATATATATATATATATATATATATATATATATATATATAATGCCGCGAACCATACATTGGGTTTGTTTATTTGTGTTTTGCTTTTACCGCCCGGCTGCGCCGGTCTGTGTTATCTCTGCGCCAAGGGAAGCGCGTGTTCCATTCTTTCTTTCTGTGCCTCGTGTGTTATCTGTCGTCATAGGGAGAGCATTCCGATCTAACGTGAACAGCCCAGGGGCCCTATTCTCGACTGCACAAATTGCCGGCATTTCGCCCATGTTTTTTTGCGTAAGCACGACGTAAGCAATCAGTGACGTGCTGCACCTATAGCTATGACGACATGCAGTGTAATTTGACGAGTCACTCATAAAGATCGCTACCAAGGTATCAAATATTGTGCAAGACAGTTATAAAAACACTTGGCATGTACTATAAAAATTGAGACGGTAGCTGAGGCTAAAAAGAAAAACACATTTCTGGAGGTCAAATTTGGCGCCAACACCACAAGGCGATCGAGTAACGTTGATCGAAATGTGAGCGAAAGGCGGATGTCGAGCTAAAAAACATCACACAATTTTTTTACCGTATCTATTTATTTCTTTCAATCACTTTTATTAACATAGCTGGGCTCTCTGCTTCAATGCAAGCTTTGTTGCGTTATCACCTTCCCTGCCGCCACCGCCGCCACGCCATCGTCTGCTGCTATGTTACAAGTTTATGGCGTGATCACAGAAAAAGACGGCCGCGACCATCGCTTCTATGACACATAAGAGCAGCGAAGCGCTACGCCTGATAACTGCAGAGCGCACCGATGTCGCCGATTGACTCATTCGTCAAGCTCGACTGCAATCAGCGCTGTAATGAACTAAATAGTCACTTTTCATTGTTATTTTTCTCTTGAGTTCGATCATGTGACCCAACAGCTTACTAGGACAAGTATGGACAAATTCCATGCATTGGGTTCTCTTTGTCATGGAGAGGCTTGTACTGCCCTCTTATGTTGCGGTTACGCCAAAGAAATAATTTTTATTTCATTGCCAAACATAAAAGCAAAATACTGCATGTTATTTGTATGTTCCACGGTCGCTGACTTGGAAGTAGTTGAAACTATAATTTGTTTCGGTAGGAAACAGGCTTTAAACAGCGCGCATGCGAAACTGCACCTGCTGCATATAGCCGCACATTTCGCGGCGCCGTAAGCCGGGGCAATAGTTTGCCCTCTTTTGCTTGTATTTTGCGACAAAAACAGCCGCCATTTTCAAGCTGTTACGCAGCATTACGTCACTTTTGCGCAGGCTGAAGTTGCCAATGCATGACGTAATCGTTCCCGCCAACTGTTTAAATTACGTCACGCCTTCTCAGCCAATCACAGAGGGGGGGTGTATTACAAGCAGTATTGTTGTTGAATAGCAAAGACAGGCTTACGTTGTCATGTCCGCTGCATTTAGTCTGGTTTTGCATTGCCGGCCAAGAATTATGCGCCTTTAGTAACGAGAAATAAGGCAAACTTTAGAACGGGTGTCCGTAGACGACATGAAACGTCAAAATGACGACAGCACACACAACCGCTTTGTTAACCGGAAGCACGTGACCCAAATTGAAAGCCAATCAGAAAAGACTTCCGGAAAATTGCCTGAATTGCCGGCAATTTGTGCAGTCGAGAATAGGGCCCCAAAATAATCTTCTTGGATCTACTATGTTCTCGATGTGAATCGACATTTCGAGAACCCCGCGTGCCGAAAGATAAAAAGCCTGCAGTGCGGACGCCGGAGCATTCGATTCGACGACACTCGCCTGTGCAAGACTATTTGTTGACCGCTGCTTTGGCGCCTCTGTATTCTTTTGAGTTGTTAGGGGAGCACAAGTTCGCTCCAATAAACGTGTTTTTCATTCAAAACAACTGCATCGTCCTTGTCTTCGCGACATCTGGTGGAGGTGCGGGGTACGCACCCTTCATGCCCACTACAACCTCGGGAAGCCGCCAAGCCAGTCCAACAAGAGCAAGCCTCCGCCTGCAAGATTTACCACCCGAGTCCGGTCTAATGCCGGAGAAGACGAAGAAGAAAAGGAACGCTGCAACCAACACCACGGTGCAAGAAACAACGTCGCCAATAGTCCTGCAGCAGCCCCGGAAACCGCCATCGTTCCGGGGAGCCCCCACGGAAGACACCGAAGAATGGTTGGAGAAGCTGGAGCGCGTCCGCATCTTCAACAGGTGGGACGACGAAGAAACTTTCCGGCATGTGTTCTTTTACTTAGAATGTGCTGCTCGAACTTGGTTCGTGAACCATGAGAGCTCTTTGACCGACTGGACTCAATTCAAAAGGGAGTTCCTTAAGACTTTCACTACCGTGGTGAGAAAAGAGCGAGCTGCGCTTTTGCTTGAAACTCGAACGCAGCACCCCAACGAAGGAGTCGTGATTTTTGTTGAGGACATGGAGCGACTTTTTCGTCGTGCGGACCCTGAAATGACCGAGGAAAAGAAGCTCAGGTTTCTAATGCGAGGAGTGAAGCAAGAGCTTTTTGCTTGTCTAGTCCGTAACCCTCCGAAGACAGTGGCGGAATTCGCGTCTGAGGTGGCCGTGATGGAGAAGACGCTAGAAATTCGAACGAGGCAGTACGACCGCCCTGTCAACGCGTTGTTCTCGGAGATCATCGGTGCCGCAAATGGAAGCTCCGATACATTGCGAGAGCCCATCCGAGCAGTGGTCAGGGAGGAGCTTCGGAAGCTTTTTCTAACGACGCCGCAACCTCAAGTAGCTTCCCTGACCGACGTAATCCGAGAAGAAGTCCAAAACGCACTGGGAACTTCTACGCCGTCGGAAGCACGCCGCGAACCACAAGCCATGACCTACTCCTCGGCTGTTCGTCAACCCCGCCCTGCTCCAACCCGTCGTCAAGAGGCCGAGCCATACCGCCGTCCAATGCCGCCCGCCCGACGCCTTGTAGACCAATACCAGACGCTAAGGAAGACCGACGTGTGGCGAACGCCCGATAATCGCCCGCCGTGCTACCACTGCGGAGAGGCCGCCCACATCTACCGTCGCTGTCCCTACAAGAGGCTCGGTTTGCGAGGGTTCTCCGTCGACGCCCCACGACCCCGATACGGCCAGCGCCCTGCTGAGATCGAAGAATACCTCTCCAACACCAACCGAGGACCAGCCCGCTTCAACCGTTCACCGTCGCCCTACCCGTATCAGTCACCGAACCGCCGCAGCACTGCTGACTTCTCACGTGGAAGGTCCCCCAGCCCACGCGGGGGAAACTAAAAGCAGCAACTACGGGAAGTAAAGTTGCACAACGGCGGAAAAATGAAAACCCTCCAACGAAGCAGCGACTCGCTGAAGACCATCATTCACGACATGCCCTCAACCCGACGACCCGACCTAGCCCTAACGAGACTCCTGAACACGACGACAGCTACACGGCGCGACACGTACCCGACCTGACCGAGACGTCCGTTGAGAAGACGACGACAACGATGATGCACAGTGCCCGACCGTCAACACGTACAAGCAGAGATACGACTCCCCGACGAACCCGGAACTCGAGGAAGACTGCATCTGACGTCAAGGTGTCCATCGACGGCTTTGACGTAGTCGCCCTCGTAGACACGGGAGCTGACTATTGGGTAATGAGCGGACCATTTGCGTCTAAACTGAAGAAAGTTATGACCGGATGGGACGGTCCGCACATACGCACAGCAGGAGGCCACCTCGTGACGCCAAGTGGAACGTGCACATCGCGCGTCACCCTAGACGGCACAACGTACCCTGCGGCCTTCGTCATTCTGCCTAACTGCTCCCGCGACGTAATTCTTGGAATGGATTTTTTGATGGACAACGGTGCAATAATCGATCTGCAGACCAAGTCAATAACTTTTTCCCCCAATCACTCCATGACGCCGGAACCGAACCCCGAACGACGTGCTGCTGTAAGGATTGCCGATGATCATGTCACCCTGCCACCCCGCGCAAGCTTGATGGTCGCAGTCTACTGTGAAGATGCTGCTCCTGACGTCGACGCTATCATAGACACTGATCAAAGGGTGCTTCTCGACCGTGGTGTGTCGGTCGCAAGAGGCATTGCGCGCTTCAAGGAACACCAATCCCACATTTTGGTTACGAATTTCACCGAGGAGTACCAGCATTTAAACAAGGGCGCGGCAATTGCATTCCTCGAAGAAGCGCAAGAAGCAAGTGACGTGATCGCGGTCGCCGACTTTGAACGCACACCCGTAGAAACCTTCAAGCTCCCGCAGCCCTTCGACATGAATACGGCGCTACCGCAAGAACAACGGAACAAGTTATTGGCTTTGCTGCGTCGCTATAGCGAATGTTTTTCGTCGAGCGCAAAACTACGTCAGACCCCTCTAGCGAAGCACCGAATAATAACCGAAGATGGAGCCCTACCTACCCGGCAGTCACCGTACCGCGTCTCTTCACACGAACGGGAAGCCATCCGGACTCAAGTCGACGACATGCTCCGCGACGACAATATACAGCCATCGAAAAGCCCTTGGGCTGCGCCCGTCGTACTCGTAAAGAAAAAAGACGGCACATTGAGGTTTTGTGTTGACTACCGGCGACTGAACAAAATCACGAAAAAGGACGTGTACCCCCTCCCCCGAATCGACGACGCCCTCGACCACCTCTGCCACGCCGAGTACTTCTCATCGATGGACCTGAAGACCGGCTACTGGCAAATTGAAGTGGACGAGAAAGACCGAGAGAAGACTGCATTTATAACCCCAGACGGCCTATACGAGTTCAAGGTGATGCCGTTTGGGCTGTGCACAGCACCAGCGACGTTTCAAAGAGTCATGGACGCTGTGCTAGCTGGCCTTAAGGGGCACACCTGCCTCGTATACTTCGACGACGTAGTGGTATTCGCCCGGACTTTCGACGAACACCTTGCAAGGTTGGAGTCTGTACTCGAGGCCATTCCTACGTCGGGGTTGACGCTGAAGCCTGAAAAGTGCGTTTCGCATACGGGGAACTCAAGTTCTTGGGCCACGTCGTCAACGCCGCGGGAGTCCTACCTGACCCGGCAAAAACTTCAGCCATTGCGAACTTCCCAAGGCCGAAAGTCAAGAAGGGCGTGCGAAGATTTCTCGGGCTGTGCGCATACTACCGGCGCTTCGTCGCAAACTTCGCACGCATTGCAGAGCCACTCACGCGCTTGACGAAAGTTAGCACCCCTTTCAGCTGGGAAAACGACCAAGAAAAAGCATTCTGCGAGCTGCAAAAACGCCTGCATGGCCCGCCCGTGCTCGCTCATTTCGGCGAAAATGCCGAAACGGAAATGCACACGGACGCCAGTGATATAGGCTTGGGTGCCGTCCTTGTCCAAAAGCAAAGCGGCTGCGAAAGGGTAATCGCCTATGCCAACCGTGGTCTGTCGAAGGAGGAGAACAACTATTCTGCCTCTGAGAAAGAGTGCCTGGCTATTATATGGGCGATTTCAAAATTTCGCCCATACGTGTATGGAAGGCCATTCAAGGTTGTAACAGACCACCATGCGCTGTGTTGGCTCGCCAATTTGAAGGACCCCTCTGGCCGTCTTCTTGGCGGTGGACCTTGCGCCTGCAGGAGTTCGATGTTACAGTCGTTTATAAATCCGGCAGGAAACACTCCGACGCCGACCTGCTGTCCCGCGCTCCCGTCGACCCACCACCACAAGACGCTGCTGAAGACAGAGCGTTCTTCGGGATCGTGACGGAGAGCGACCTAGCCGCCCAGCAGCGTGCCGACCCCGACTTACGCGTCATAATCGATCACCTCGAGGGATGCAACGTTGCCGTTCCTAGGACCTTCAAACGCAGCTTACCAGCATTCAGCCTGAGAAACTCCGTCCTCGTGAAGAAGAATTTCAGCCCCGGAACAAGAGCGAATTACCTTCTCGTCATCCCCCGCGGACCTTCGTGACGAAATTTTGGAAGCGTGCCACGACGACACGTCTTCCGGACATCTCGGCACAGCCCGCACTATTGGAAAAATCAAGGCGAGGTACTACTGGCCCGGCCTTACCTCTGACGTCACCCACTACGT